>NC_134693.1:120364453-120672787 GCF_050947455.1 Rhinoderma darwinii | reverse complement strand
GCTCATCGCAAAGACACTCCGTTTGGATGTTCGGAAACAGAAAAGCACGTGGTGCTTTTCGGTTTTCATTCATCCTTTTCACTGCTGTTGCGCGAATCACGCTCGTCCCATGGAAGTGCTTCCGTGTGGTGCGCGTGATTTTCACGCACCCATTGACTTCAATGGGTGCGTGATGCGTGAAATACGCAGAGTTTTTGAACCGGTCGCGTATAGTACGCAGCGAACAAACGCTGCGCAAGAATCACGCACTGTTTGAACTGCCTCATTGACTTCTATAGTGCTGTGCGTGATGCGCAGAAAATACGCGGCCTGCACGCGCGCAAATCGCGCTCGTCTGAATCCCCCCTTATAAATAGTCATACAGCATGCACACATATATATAATGCCCATCACTCATAAGCCTTCATCACACAATCATTTTGCCCATTACATTTTTTAAAACACACAGTAAAATACCTTTAATCTGGCATCAGTGAGTCCTGATAGGTGCATGATTATAAATATTGTTATATATATTATTAGTCATAATAAAGGCTATAACTCTCACTTGTAAGGGGTATTCCCATCTTTAACATTTATGCCCAATTCGTGTAAATGCCTGATAGGTGCAAGTCTCACCTCTAGGACCCTCACCTATTGGGAGAATCGGGGTCCGATAACCCTGTTCTAGCACAGTCACCTCCCCATTGAAGTGTATAGAGAATGTGGAGGCATCGAATCAATGAATCGGTATCACGGACACTCCTTCCCCCGATAGCTTAAAAGGATTGTCCCAGAGTCAAAAGTGATCACCTATTCACAGGATAGGTGATCATTCTCTGATCGCTGGGGCTCCCACCAATCACGAGAATGGGGGTTCCAAATACCCTGATCCTCCTCACTGCGCCTCCTGCAGTGAGGAGGAGTTTAAATGGAGTAGCAATCAAGCATGCGCCCAACGCTCAACTCAATGTTTATGAGAATGATAGACAGCTGATCGATATACTTGGCTGTTTCCGTCAGTCACATAGTCTTTGAATGGAGAGGCAGCATGCATCCTCGACCACCGTTCCATTGAGTGTCCTCCTCACTTCGGTTGGGGCCCCCGGCACTCAGAAAATTATTGGTTCTGGGAATACCCCTTTAGGGTCCCAGAAGTGGGACCCTCATCTGTGAGGAATTCTGTGGATATCCCTAGGATGGGAATACCCCTTTAACAATATTTATGAAGACAAAATAATATCTGCTATTATGAGTGCGGCAGATTAATTAATGTATTTATTAAGGTTTTCTGGCATACGTTAAAAATGTAGCATTCACTGTAACCCCCATATTTATGAATCCCAAGCACCACTTTTTTACAGCACGCACAAAAGTTTGGGGAAAGTGGGCAAATCTTCATTTTTCAAATTAGATAATTGTGGGAAAACAATGCCAGATTTAACCAGGAAACAAATGTTGTATTATCAGACTTTCTGTATTATCAGATGCCAGATTAAAGGTATTTCATTCTATTAAAAAAAAAAAAACAACATTTTTTAAACAAATGACAAAATGCTTTTTTACCGTGCTCTGTTACACAACCTGCTGTGCAATTTGGCTCGGGAATTTATTTTTGTATTTATACAATTTGTTATAAATTATTTATATTTTGTACATTAAGATCAATGTCAAAATCTACAAATCAGATTTCTTCTTTGTTATTGTTTAAAACATAAAAAATAATTATGAATGTAAAATAACTAAATGCATAATTTTTTTGAATCTATTTTTTAATAAAAAGAAAAAAATTGCCATGAGTCTTGCCATAAATTTTCAGCTCTGTTGACTTCTTGTGCAGAATAAATTGCCCCTATGGGACACAAATACGCCCACCCCCCACAGCAATTCAGAATGCTTCTCTGTACAGTAACATGCCATTATTCCAGCATCTGATAGTCCAGAAATCCTAGTAGTCCAGCAATGGTTTCCACCACAAAACTACTAAATAATCTGTAATTTCACTAGACCAGCAGCAAATGGCTAAGCATAAATAACTTATAATAAGACAGACAAATAACATTTATTTTGCTAGAGATGCTCTACCTGGTGAGTTTCATATACTTTTCTTTGACAGATAAACCAGAATATTTGATAATCCAGGACCTCTGATTCCCCGGTTGTGCCGGATTAAAGAAAATGATGGATTAATAATATGGATTAAAAATGTATTAAAGAAATTTACTGTAAAATGAATGAATGAGTCCAATTGTGACACCATATTTTGCAGAGCATGACATAATATATGAAATTCTTAGTGTCAGTGATGCCTGGTGGAGTCATGGTGCATGATGGCAGTTGTAGTTCATTGGCTTGAAGGCCACAGTTTCTATAGCGAGACATGTTGCTAATCCTTTTAAATGAAAGATCCAAATTATCAGGCTACAAGCGGTATATACATCTCATGTGGCCTCCATAAAACATACAGAACATGTGCGTTCTCTCTGGATAAAATAACCACAAGGGCTTTTTGTCTGTAAACATTTGTATTTGTGAGATGTATAAGGGGATAAATGGCAGGGATTTCAGTCACATGCTATCAATTTAGCTCCTGGCAGCTAAGTAGAAACATAAAATGTCCGTTTGTAATTAGTGTTCAGGACAATAAAAGATAGCAGGAAGAGGAAGCACCTCAGGGCTTTCCAGAGATTCCAATTCTCTCTGGCTTATAGTCCTCCATCTAATGGTGGCTCCCCTGTAAATACTTTGTGCCACCTGAGGGGAACAGAACAAAGCCATATACTGTTACTATATAAATTAATATATATATATATATATATATATATATATATAGATCAACACACTCACATACACACAACGTTCAGCCATAACATTAAAACCACCTGTCTAATATTGTCTCCCCCTCGTGCCACCAAAACAGCTTCTACCCATTGAGGCATGGATTCCACAAGACCTCTAAAGGCATGACCACACGTGGCGGATTTCCTCCGCAACTGTCCGCATCAATGCCGCACAGAATCTGCGTTGCAGATTCTGCTGCGGATCTGCACAAAATGTGCAGTAAATTGATGCGGACTAGCTGCTGCGGACTGCGGTAAAAGTACTTCCCTTCTCCCTATTCAGTGCAGGATAGAGAGAAGGGACAGCACTTTCCCTTGTGAAAGTCAAAGAAATTCATACTTACCGCCCGTTGTCTTGGTGACGCGTCCCTCCTTCGGCATCCAGCCCGATCTCCCTGGATGACGCGGCAGTCCATGTGACCGCTGCAGCCTGTTATTAGCCTGTGATTGGCTGTAGCCGTCACTTAGACTGAATCCTGGGAGGCCGGACTGGAGACAGAAGCAGGGAGTTCTCGGTAAGTATGAACTTCATTTTTTTTTACAGATACATGTATATTGGGATCGGTAGTCACTGTCCCGGGTGCAGAAACAGTTACTGCCGATCGCTTAACTCTTTCAGCACCCTGGACAGTGACTATTTACTGACGTCTCCTAGCAACGCTCCCGTCATTACGGGAGCCCCATTGACTTCCTCAGTCTGGCTGTAGACCTAGAAATACATAGGTCCAGCCAGAATGAAGAAATGTCAAGTTAAAAAAGCAAGACGGATCCGCAGCACACATAACATGTGCATGACAGCTGCGGACTTCATTGCGGAAATTAGAATCTCCATTGAAGTCAATGGAGAAATTCCGCCATGAGTCCGCCACTGCTCCGCAACAGACAGAGCATGCTGCGGACACCAAATTCCGCTCCGCAGCCTATGCTCCGCAGCGGAATTTTACGCCTCGTCTAAACGAACACTGCTAAATTAAAGTGTAAGTCAATGGACAAACGGCTCCGCTGCGGATTAACGCTGCGGAGTGTCCGCAGCGGAATTTAAGTGAAATTCCGCCACGTGTGAACCCAGCCTAAAGGTGTCCTGTATCTGGCTCCAAGATATTAGCAGAAGATCATTTAGAGTGTAACTAAACTTTTAAAAACTTTTGACATGTGACACGTCAGAAGTTTTGATCGGTGGGGGTCTGAGCACTGAGACCCCCACTAATTGCTAAAAGGAAGGGCGAAGAAGCGCTCGGGTGAGCAGTGTGCTGCTTTGTTTCTGATTGGCTTCCCTTGACCTTCTTTGGAGCGGTGTATGGGCTCAATAGAAAGTCTAAGAATCCATACACTGCTCTCTCGTCTTTCCGAGAAAAGCAGCCCAGAAACTAAGTGGTACAGAGCTCACCCGAGCGCTTCTGCTGCTTCACTTTATCGATCGTTGAGGGTCTCAGTGCTCGACCCCCATTATCAAAACTTCTGACATGTCACTATGACATGTCAAAAGTTTTTGGAAAGTTTATTTACACCTGAGAAGTGGTGCCTCCATGGGTCAGACCTTTTCCAGCACATCCCACAGATGCTCGATCGGATTGAGATCTGAGGAATTTGGAAGTAAACACCTTGAACTCTTTGTCATGTTCCTCAAACCATTCCTGAACAATTTTTACAGTGTAGCAGAACGCATTATTCTGCTGAAAGAGGGCACTGCCATTAGGGAATACCGTTACCATGAAGGGGTGTACTTGGTCTGCAACAATGTTTAGGTAGTTGGCACGTGTTAAAGTAACATCCACATGAATGCCAGGAAGCTAGGTTTCCCAGCAGAACACCACACTGCCTCTGCCAGCTTGTCTTCTTTCCATAATGCATTCTGGTGCCATCTGTTCCCCAGATAAGCGATGCGCTTGGCCATTCACCCGATGTAAAAGAAAACGTAAGTCATCAGACAGGCCACCTTATTCCTTTGCTTCATGGTACAGTTGTGATGCTCACGTGTTCATGGAGACGATTTCACCAGTGGACAGGGCTCAGCACGCTGCAAAGCACAGTTTTCTGGCACTGTTCTGTTATCGGTAGCGGTAACTTTTTCACCAATTTGTAGCCAGTGGCTCTTCTGTGGAATCGGACGAGACCGGCCAATCTTCGCTCCCATCTCGCATGAATGAGTCTTAGGTGCCCATGTTGCCAGTTCACCAGTTGTCCTTCCTTGGATCACTTTTGGTAGGTTCTAATCACTGCATACCTGGGACACCCCACAAGAGCTGAAGTTTTGGAGATGCTCTGACCCAGTCGTCTAGCCATCACAATTTGGCTCTTGTCAAAGTCACCAGGATCCTTGCCCATTTTTCCTGCTTCAAACATATTAACATCAAGAACTGATTGTTGACTTACCGACTAATATATCCCACCCCTGACAGGTAACATTATAACCAGATAATCAATGTTAGTGGTGTTAATGTTACAGCTAAACGATGTATGCAATAATGGTGAAACGAATATGTAGAGAATATGCAGTTTTATCTTAATTTAAAGAACATGTGTCACAGATGTAAAATGTCATTTATCAAAAGGGTTTGTCAACCGTAATATTTTTAGCTATTGATAGAACATTTCATAAAACATACAATAGTGTGCGTATGACCAGTAGGACTCCTATCAAGAATCCGGAGAATGGGCTCTCTAAAAGGGGTGCAACCTTTGCATTGTGGCCATGCTTCGACCACCTGGCATCCGATACATGTGTTTTTAACTTAATAATTTCCATTTACATATAGACTCAAGAGGCAGTAAACCACACTAAGAATATGTTATTAAAAAGTAAAATGTAGTATTACATGCTTCCTTTAAAATAAATGGCAGACCATTTAATATATGGACAACTTGAGTCTATACGCAGCGGCTCTCCTCTTTGGCTCATAGAGAAAGCTCCCGAGCAGAGGACCCTTTCTATGATATCCATGTGTCCCAATAGGGTATATGGACAGGTGTTGTCTTTATGATCCTATGCACACAATGAGGTATTTTTTTTTGTTTTGTTTATTAAATGCATTTATTTAGTTATAAAAACAACTTTTGGACTTAAGTAAAAAAAAATACACTTGATCAGAACTGAGCTTAGAAAGTCGCTCACAGGAGCCGCTGTCAGCCAGGCCATCAGTGACGCTTACTGACGGATTCGACTCGAGACCACTTTCTGCAGATTCTATGTACTGTGATAAATAGAAGCTGCAGAAGTGAAAGAGTTGTTTTTATCACTAAATAAATGCATTACATGAAAAAAAAAAAAGAACCCCCCAAAGGTGTCCATAGCCTTTAAGTCTCTTAATAACATTAGAATATTTTGTAAGTTTCATTTACTGCTTTGCTATTAAAATCTTACTTAGTACCATTTTTTGTTCCTTTTTTTCCGGCTGTTTTTGGAGCTGTTTTTCTATTTACCCAACGAAAAACGGCTCAAAAAATGGCTCAAGTAGTGACATGCACTTTTTTCAAACGGCCACTTAAAAAAACACCCAGTCGTTTTTCCCATTGAAAACAATGGGCAGATGTTTGGAGGCGTTTCAGCCTCCATACTTACAGCCATTTTTCGGGGCGTTTACAGCCCGAAAAATGGCTGAAAATAGGCCGTGTGAACATACCCCTATTCTTGCTAACCTTTCAGACAGTAGATTAGGGTGTGGATAAAAGCTCTTTTCACATTTGTGTCATGGCCACAAAACTCTGCTGGATCTGTCGTATGACAGATACCAACTGTGCCTGACTGACACTATTGACTTATAATAGGGTCTGTTGTGGTTACATTGTGGTGTCCATCATGGTTTTGAGAGGAGGAATAGCACTACATGCTAATGTGAACAGAGCCTAACACATATCTACAGATTCTGACTACACACAGATTAATTTGTAGTCTGAATCCATGGAGACTCATAGATTTGCATTGGAGCTGCATACAAAATATTCATACCCTTTAAGAATATCTTTAACACTGTGCCACAGTCCGTACTGGCCAGTTTTGCACTTGTGTGGCCAACATATGTATTTCAGATTCCATAAGATCATTGTCTGTGAACAACAGACAGACACAGTCTTGCACCCTTGGGCTATATTACCAGCAGAATCCCGCAGACCAGAGAATAACAGAGCGAACACATTCCAAGCAATCTTTATATTACTACCTACCTTCCTGATATTCACTATTTTGTATCAAACCGAATAATATGCCTGAGTTTTGGATACTTTTTGTACACTTTTGTAAGCCCAATGGCTACTTTTCTGCAGAACTCTACATCAACCAGAAAGATATGTCTTCGTGGAGACTTCACATATCATCATTAAATTAAAAAAATGCCCAAAAATTGCACACAAACAAAATCAATAAATGGCCTAATCCATAAAATGATATAACAATTGGTCTGGGAAACAAAGCAACGAATATTAAGGAATAGTTTGCCAGATATGGGGTTGTAAGTAAATGTAAGATTACAATACTCTTCTAGGTCGGTATCAATGTTGCATTCAAGAGCTTACTTGTAAACAATGAAATGTTTTTGCTTTTCTGAACTGCTGTTTTCCCATGCTGCCCCCCAGTCTTTTCATCACCCCTCATCATGTCCCTCATCAGCCCGGATTAATTGTGCGCTCAGAGAGTGGAGCTCCGTCATCATAGCAGGAACGCTGGAATTCCTCCTTATTTGTGCCTTCTTCCTTGGTCTTATCAGCTTCATCTAGTCAGGGTGGCTTCTGCAGCCAAGGACTGTGACCCATGAGGATATTGAGCAGTTTGTTAGCCATTAATTCTTCTACAAAGTTGTTTAACAAGCACTTAGTTCTGTTTTGTTCCTTCACACAAAATGTGTTGCTTTCATTCAGGCTATTTGACTGACACTTGTGTTGTACTTAGAACCTCTCGGATTGTGACCGCATAGGGGACTGTTATTCAAAAACAGGAGCACTGCATACCTTCTAACCGTCACTCATTGGACATACGTACCTCTACCGCCTTTTTGACCTAATCTGCCCAGTTTAGGGCTTCACGTAGATTTATTAACAGATTTAAAGAGTACCTGTCACCTCTCCTGGCATGTCTATTTTAGTAAAGACTTGTATTCCCCATGAAATAACAATTCTGGAACATATTATCTTCAATCTCTGCATTGTGCCGTTCCCCTATTATTCCTCCTAGAAATGTCAAAGGGGTGTGTCTCTACACAGTCTCACTCTGTCAGCACTGATTGGACATTGTCAGTCTGTGTAGGACACACCCCCAAACTGATAAGACCCAGCTGTTAATTTATTCATACATTTCTGGGAGGAATGAGGGTATGTTCACTTGGCTTATATTCAGCCATTTTTCAGGTCGTAAATACCCAGAAAAATGGCTTAAAATACAGAACCTGAACACCTCCAAACATCTGCCCATTGATTTCAATGGGAAAAACTGCGTTTCGTTCCGATGGGGCGTTTTTTTACGTGGATGTTTGAAGAAATGGTGCATTAAAAAAAATCTGTAAAAAGATGTGCATGCCACTAAACGCTTGATGCTTTAAAAACGGCTGAAAATCAGGGGCTGGTTTACCTTTAAAATAGCTCCATATTTTACATCTGTTTTTAGTTTGCCATGTGAACATACCCTCACAGAGGCATCTCACAACTCAGAATTCTAAGAAAAGATGCTCCAAAATTGTTCATGGGGAATGCAATATTTTACTAAAACAGACGTATCAGGATAGGTGACAGGTTCAATTTATAATGGGTTGTCCAGGATTAATAAGTAAAAAGGGTGTCCTTTTATTCCTAGAAACAGAACCACTCCTGTCCATTAGCTGTGTCTGGTATTGCAGCTCAGCGCCATTGATTTGAATTCAATACCAGAAACAGCCCATTGACAGGAGTATCACAGTTTCTGCTTTTTAATACTGGACAAACCCTAAGATCCCCATGTCCGGCTGCTATTTTTGTTAAGAATTGTACTGTTCATATAGGAAATGTGTTTTGTGATTTATATATTGCATTTTACCGAAGCTAATGCATCTATCTATCTATCTATCTATCTATCTATCTATCTATCTATCTATCTATCTACGAAATCCAATACACAGAAAAAAATGGATCTTTAATCACCACATGCAACGTTTCAGCCCAACTGATGGAGTTGGGATGAAACGTTGCATGTGGTGATTAAAGATCCATTTTTTTCACTGATCTTGGAGTGCTGTCCTGTGTATTGGATTTCGTTGTTAATGTGAGACACTGGTCGTGTGTCTGAACAGGTACTTGTGCACCCTGTACTGGAAGAAACGGTGCTGCTTTTGCTTTGCTTTGTTCTATCTATCTATCTATCTATCTATCTATCTATCTATCTATCTATCTATCTATCTATCTATCTATCTATCTATCTATCTATCTATCTATCTATCTCCAGATCTCAGACCTTTCCAGTTGTTGGAAGCTGTATTTTTTTCCGCTTACACAGTCATATCACACCATACAATTGGGTTCTAGGAAAAAATGACCTTCCCTCCTGTTCACACCTCATTTCTGTGCATGTTCAGGAAATACAGTTTGTTAGAAAATGCTCCCAGCTTACACCCCGAAGGTGTCCTTAGATGTAATATGCCCGAAATATGGCAAAAATGTATCAGACATGCTTTTTAATACAGGGTAATCCTCCACAAAACATAATACCACGCAGTAGTTGGCGACGTGTGCAACTGTATGGCATACAGTACCATACATTCATTCCATATATTTCCCATCCATGTTGGGAGCATATGTAATGTCAACAAAAAAACGAGGTGAACAAACCCTTATGTACTATTTTGTTTCACCAATTCCCAGTATTCATTATATGTAGTGCCTTCCTCCTGATGTACAGCACCAAAGAATATGCTGGTGCTATATAAATAAAACGTATTTCTGATAATAAACCTTGTGCTGGAAGAATACCTAGATCCTACAGTTGCCAGCATGGATTCTAGTGTTCTTTGTACACCAGTCTGCTCCATATCAATTGACACCCACTTCTCTGTTCGTAGGCAAGCACTATGTAGGACTGTATGTTGGAAGAAGGTTATTTGAGATGCTCCGTCAGATGCTAATGTGGTTTACTTCACAATGGTTTCACAGCTTTCTGCTGGCTGCTAAGACTTATCTGTCATTTATTTATACCAGAAATAAAACTTTTTGCAAATATAACCAGAACTTTTTGCAAAGTGAATATTCACACTGCAAGGCGCTAAAATAGCATTACAAAATGTAGAAGTTTGGTTTACCTTATGATCTCTACCATGTTTGTTTCAAAATTTTGGAGGACTACCAAGTGGTCTATATTTATTCAGCTCCTTTTGCCTTCATCGGTTCACTGATCTTTCATCAGAGTGATGGACTGTTTCCTTTCCCTCTGAAAAGGCACCAGTGTTATGCCTAATTAATCCTTAGGCCCTACGCTTTTAATATCCAGGAACTGAACAGAACTGTTGACTGCTGACAGCATTCCTACAGCAGAGCTGCCTCTAATATTGCAGGTCTTGTTTCCCTTACATACACCAGGCTACATGAAGAGCTGTCATAGTACGCATGTGCTGAAACAAGGACAACATCTAAAATAAAGAGAAAAGAATCAATGGAAACATAATGGCATGTGATGGCAGGAAAAGAACCGAAGAATGTTTTGTTTTTTTCTTTTTGCATTTTTTTCCCTTTGGTATTTTTTATACATCATACCATTTTAAACCATCTCTATGTCATAAAACATTTCATGCCATGAGCTAAAGATACATTTTTAATTTTTCTACTCAACAAAAGCTTAAAAAAAAAATACTTGAAAAAAAATAAATACAAAGTTGTATTACATTTTTTCAAGTTGTCCTATTATAAGCTTATATGTCCGGAGATTTAAATTAACAAGTGTATGACAGATAGAATATTTGGTTTCCATTATTTTTCTTTTTTCTTTAGTATAATGCAAGACACAAATAGCAAAAACAACAACATTTGTAGTGAAGATAAAAAAAACATGAACCCCAATAAACCCCAACTCAGGTGCAAGGCATTGAGAGAGGAAAAAGCAAAAAAAAAGAAAAGGGGAAAAAGATGTCCCTCTTTAACCACATCCTTAAAGGGTGCTATGCTGGACTACTACGTTTTTGTAATTCCCATTATCTATCTTGAGGGGGGCTGTATGGTGCTTTCTACAGGGGGCTGTATAGCTATATCAACAAGGGAGGCTGTATGGCACTATTTATAGGGGGCTGTATGGCGCTATCTACATGGAGAGCTGTATGGCGCTATCTACATGGGGGCTTTATGGCGATATTTACAGGGGGGCTGTATGGTACTATCTACAAGGAAAGGTGGGGGCACTATCTACAAGTAGTGTGTGACGCTATCTATAGGGCTGTATAGTTTCTACAGGGGGGCTGTATAGTAATGTCTACAGGGGATCTTTATAGCACTTTCTACATAGCACTGTCTACAGCGGGGCTGTATGGCACAATCTACAGGGGGTTGCATGGCACAATCTACAGGGGGGCACTATCTACATGGGGGGCTGTGTGTGGCACCTAGCGGAGGGAGGGGCCCAGTCAAAAGTTTGCTATGGGGCCCAGTCTTTCCTAGTTACGTTCCAGAAGGAAGGGATGGAGGGTCGGACTGCAGATAGAAGGTAGAACAGTTTGCAGCAACGGTGGCACCCTCGTTGCTCCAAAAAGCTCATTTGCATATATGGAATAAAGTTATATCGCTGCAACAGCATTATATTCAGGCTGCACTATATTACTGTGCTGCTGCTTTGATAGGCACAATTGTGGATGCCCTATCCAAGCTATAACGTTAGATCTTAAATAATTTAATAATTGTTTCAAATTTAAATCAACAAAAATCCCCTAGATATCCGAATTCCAGGTATAGTAATCAACTAACTCCAATCCAAAATTACGAACAACTGAGTAGTCTCCCGATTGGTCAAGAGACATAAAACTGGATTTCCACCAATTCTCAAATCTGAGAAACCACTGCATTGCTCATATACTCAGACAACATGCTCCACGAGGCAGAATCGCCCAAAAGGAGGAGAATATTGTCCGCATATAGTAAGATCTGGTCTTCCCCATTGCCATTGGTCACATTCTGCCTGCATGTACTCAATCACTAGGAGAGCTGCCGTATCGTCAGTGCTGGATTGCCGGGGGAAAGGATAGGTGAGTACTGTTTTTTAAATTCAGGTCATTAGCAGTTATTGCTGATAAAATGTAGGAACCTGGATAACCCCTATAAGAGGCAATGAGTAAAAATCTCCAGTATTTTGGCCTGCAAGACATTCTCATAATTTTGATATAATTCAAAAAGCAGACCGTCGGGACTAGGAGCTCTTGAGTGAATGATGGAGTGTCTTAACTAATTCTGTTAGGGTAGGTTCACACGGCCTATTTTTGGCCGTTTTTCGGGCCGTAAACGCCCGAAAAATCGGAAGCAGAACGCCTCCAAACATCTGCCCACTGATTTCAATGGGAAAACGACGTTCTGTTCCGACGGATCATTTTTCGCTGCGTTTTTTACGCGTAAAAAAACGTTCGTGAAAAAGAAGTGCAGGACACTTCTTGGGACGTTTTTGGAGCCGTTTTCCATAAACTCTATTGAAAAAAGCTCCAAAAATGCTGCGAAAAACGCTGCGAATTTCGCGAGTGCCACAAAAAACGTCTGAAAATCAGGAGCTGTTTTCTCTTGAAAACAGCTCTGTATTTTGAGACGTTTTTGACTCTGCGTGTGAACATACCCTTAGTGTTCAGGGAGCATCCAGGATATCGCAATGTTCTGGCATACAAGGGTCTTTATCAGGCCGATAAGGTAGCTACAATAAGCTACTTGCAAAGTAGCAATGTTAGCAGCGCTGAGAAAAGTCCCTTTTTTTTCGTCTCACAAAGGCTTCGTTCACATCTGCGTCGGGACTCCGTTCATTAGTTCCGTCTGAGCTTTCTGTCAGGGGAACCCATGAACGGAATCCAAACGGAAACCATAGGTTTCCGTTTGCATCATCATTGAGTTCAATGATGACGAATCCGGTGAAAATGGTTTCTGTTTGTCACCGTTTAAGTGTTCCGTTGTTTTGACGGAATCAATACCGTAGTTGACTGCGCTATTCATTCCGTCAAAATGGTGGAACCCCTAAACAACGGTGACAATCGGAAACCATTTGCACCGTATCCGTGACCATTGAAATCAATGGTGATGTAAACCATTGGTTTCCGTTTGTTTCAGTTTGGATTCCGTCCATGGGTTCCCCTGACGTAAATCTTAGACGGAACCCATGAACGGAACCCTGACGCAGATGTGAACAAAGCCTTATTCAACATACAAGCGGTGGCAACAATCGGGATTGAGCCGCCGCTGACCCTTATTACCCTTACACCAGGGTTGTACTTGTGCTAGGACAACCTCTATAGGTGAACATAATGACTTTTTACCTCGCTTCCTCCATCTTTTGATATTTTGCACAATGAGGCGCTGTGTTTATTTGCTTTTTAGAGGTTCTTCTGAACAGAACATAGTTCCCCACAGAACCCTATGGAGATTTAAGTTTGGTTCAGTGGAACCTCTGGTGTTCTAGCTATAATACATATGTTAACATGCGGCCTTGCAAAACTGGCCTTACTAATAGAACATTAATCACAAAAAACAATTATTTAATTTTTTTAAGATCATATTTTAGAACTAATACAGCCAAATTCTCATTTTTTTTAAAATCAAATAAGGGAGATTTTTCTCCTGTGTTTTTACTTTGTAAGTTTGTAAGGCTTAATAATTATTTGCTTCAGGGGCCCCTTTTTTATGGATTCAAATGAGAGACCACTGCAACATTTAATTTGTCTTAGCTAGACATATTTCCATTTTTTCTCAGGAACGTACTGTTACTAATTATACTGGATTCTGTAATAAAAAATATAATGCATTCCAGCTGGGCTTGATAAACTTTTTACACCACTTTGGACAATGGAATGGCTTTGTTGACATGGTTTACATTAAATAAGACCTCGATTCTTCTTCTCTTAAAATTTTTACAGTAGTTCTTGACTCTAGCTTGAAAGGTCGAGCTTCAAGGTTTTAATAACTTGGAAAATGTTCTTGATTGAGGAAAGTTAGTAAACTCCATATTGTCTGCATCATTGCTTTGTTAGTTTAGAGAGGTTTCGGGATAAATTCATGGAATTGATGAGGGCCATGTTCATTAAAACACTTTTTTCTTTTCAAGCAATTACATAATTTGGATACAGGAGAAATTTAAGTGAAAGAGCCAGTGAAATTTTCCACGTAAATTACACATACCGTGACTCATTACATCCGTGTCTGCAAGTTGTTATTGGAGTCTGTTGTATTATGTAGAATGGTAGACGAACAATACTTCTTATGAAATCCAACAAATGGAACCCTTTAAATTATTACTTATAAAGGACAGAACAGCATTGTTTTGAGTTAAAATCAGTATATATTATTGCAATGTTTTGGCCACTCCTGTCATAAAAGGGTGTCTAAACTTTTAAAAAACTTTTGACACGTCATAGTGACATGTGAGAAGTTTTGATTGGTGGGGGTCCAAGCACTGAGATCCCAACCGATGGCAAAAATGAAGCAGCAAAAGCGCTTGGGTGAGCACTGTGCGACTTGTTTCTGATCGGCTTTCATAGATAGTCTGTGTCCGTACATCCTCGCTCTGCTTTCTAAGGAAAGCCGATCAGAAACGAAGCGGCACAACACTTTCTCAAGCGCTTCTGCCTCTTTGTTTTAGTGATTGGTTGGGGTCTCAGTGCTCGGACGTCCACCGATCAAAACTTCTGACATGTCACTTTGACATGTTAAAAGTTTTTTCAAAGTTTAGTTACCTTTTAACCCTGTAAATACTTACTGTATCAGATCCGGTGGAAAATCCCAAAGTGATTACACATATATTACTTATACTGTGGTTAGGTGATAAATGTGCCTAGTGGGAAAACCCACTGTAAGTAGTTTAAACTTATATTATAGTAGCTGAATGACAATGAGCCAGGAAAAGCAAAATTAGGGAATTATGACAATGTAGACATTCATGACCAATTTTCGTGTCACTGTCGCTATGACCCATCCATATTAAGCTACTCTAAGGCATTCGATTTTCTCAAGCCGATCATGATGAAATCTAATGTTCATCAGGGGTTAGAAGAGATTTACCCGATGACAGAGGGGTAGCTTGAATCCCCTGGGTCCTAATTCAAATTCTGTAACAAAGCCCTTAAAGGGGTGTTCCCATCAGAGACATTTATGACATATACACAGGATGTCATAAATGTCAGATAGATGCGGGTCCCACCTCTGGGACCCGCACTGATCTCTAGAACGGGGCCCCTAAACCCTGTTCTACCTCTCCATGTTGTGGCTGTAGCATATGATTCCCGACCATGAATTACAGAAACAACGTAGCTTGCTGTGCTGCGCTGTTTCCTTAACTCCCTCTGTAGTGAATGGCAGTTACGGAAGTGGCGTAGCATGCGAGCTACACTGTTTCTGTAACTACCATTCAGTTCTATGGGACTTACGGAAACAGCGTAACTCAGAGAGCTACGCTTTTTACGTAATTCATGGTCGGAAATCGCATGCTTCAGCCACAACACAGAGAGGTACAATGGGGTCTAGGGGGGGGCCCGTTCTAGAATGCTGGTCCCAGAGGTGGGACCCGCATCTATCTGACATTTATGACACATCCTGTGGATATGTCATAAATGTCTCTGATGGGAAAACCCCTTTAACCATCAGGGTGAATTCACACGTGGTAGATTTGTTGCAGAAATGTATGCAAATGTCTTATTCATCTGCATGGGGCTTGCAGAAATCCATGTTGCAGAAACAACCCGATGAATGGAACTGGTGACTGGTACCGGTTTTTAGTCGCAGAAATTTCTGGAACAAATCTACCCCATGTGAATATACCCTTACGTGTCATTTATAGTACTGGTTTACGTATGTGGTACAGAGGAGCCAAATACCTATGCACCCTCTATAGTTGCACTCCTGCTCAGTGGCCTTTATTTGAGGAAAGATGAATCGGATAGGTTGGATTTGTCTGGTTCTGCTGTGTTCCAGAGGGGTGTCAATGATTTACCTCTGCTCTATAGAAATTTTTGGCTGATAGCAGTTATTAATGGTCAGCTAGAAAATAATTTGGATAACAATTATTTCACGTCTATGCCAATATTGGTTATAATGAGAGTCCGCAGCGTACTGTAGATGGTGCCCTTTGAAAAAATATTATTATTTTTAATGGATCAGCATCCATGACTTTTAATATTTTTGTACAAAGTTTTTGAATATGGCTGTAGGAACCAATTACTATAGAAGGAAGACCAAGGACTCTTAATTCTTCATGTCATCATGGGAAGCTAAGCCGCTACACAAAAATCTCAAATTAGAAAGAACTGAAAATATATCTACACAACTGAGAGATGAGATTACAAAAGGGTTATTATTTATAAGACGCCCATATTAAATATAGCTAATGACCAGAACTGTGTGCTACGCTATATGTTAGTTTAGTTTACCATATATGTTCTAGTTCATTGTACCCTTGTGATGTATAACATGGCGGCATGTTTTCTTACTCCCGACTTGTGTTTTCTCAGTTGCAGAACATTATGTAATTAGTTTTTGGGTCTCATACTTCCCTTTAAGAGATGTTTCCCATTCAAATTAAAAGTCTGTTCTATTACCCAAACAGTAATTGTGCCGAGCCTTGGAAATCTCCCTCCGCTTGATTTAATTGTTAAACATTAATTTGCTGAGGAAAATGCTTCAAAGACGACGGAGTCTGGAGGAGAAGCTGAAGGGAGAAAATATTAATAGGTGCTTAGAAGCAAAAACAGTCATTTGTTCTCTTTGTAGCCTGGAGTCCTGCTGGTCATGTGGAAAATAAACAGATTTTTTAAGAAAAGGAGGTTCATTCATGGAAATAGATTACATACAAAATGAGAAAGTTATATGCCGATCCTACTGTTATGTAATTAGATTTTTGTACTCAGTTTACGTATGAACTTTATCTATTATAGAGAGAGAGAGAGAGGAGATATATATAATGTAAAGTTAACTCGACCTAACTCACTTCAAACTTTTTCCCAAGGGGTGGGAAGGACAGTGGTGAAAGTAGTGCGTAGGCAAAAAGAAGGAAGATAAGACACACAGTATAATAATAAAAAGTGGAAACTGTCAAGGTGTGAGCACCTCGCTCCCCTTAAAGGGGTTGTTCCATCAGGACATCCCATGTCAATATACTCTATTTGGCCATAGGGTTGCAATAGAGGGTAGGGTCCCCCACACCCCTTCTATGAGCCACAGAGGAGAATTGCTACCAAGTCGCGGCTCTTGCTCTGGTACACTTGGGCCATTTGGTGTCTGCAAGGTGTGGGCAGAACAGTTATAGGTGATACTTAAAGGGGTATTCCAGCCTCTGGCATTTTTCACCTATCCACTGGATGGGTGAAAAATGCTAGATCCGTAGGGTTCCGACCACTGCAATCCCCACCAATATTCAGAATCCTGGTTCCACATTTTCCCCTTATGCTAGATGGCGGAATGGAGGAGTTTGAGTGGAAAGTCTATGGGGCTGATGGAAACAGTTGAGCACAGCGCTTTAAAGTTAATGTCCACTTTTTAAACCATGTTGTGCATAAGTCCAGAATTCTTCACTGATTAATTTCATGAAATATCTCAATATCCTTCATAGCTTAATTTTTTTTGACACAGCGCTCCATATCTCCAAACATATAGTAAGAAAATAATCGGCGTAGAATTTTGGAACCATTCTAAAAAGGAGCTCTGAGAATGGGCATTCAATTTAAGCATTATGCAGCCCATGCATTGATGGGATCTGGTGAATCTTATGTAAATGGGTTCCAGTGGATCCCTTCAGCCAGACAAAAGATTTTTATTTTTTTGGACGACCCTTTTATCTTCCCCGGGAATCGTGGTTCCATAATTCACATGTTCCGCTGACCCAAACATGCATGTTATTTGGGGTATGGGGGGTGACAGCTTTCAGACAAATGATCACCAGAGGTGTCTGACAATAGTCTATCTCCCAAGCCAATGGGTAGGTCAGTGAGGGAGTCAGAGAAGATAGCCAACAGCTAAATGGTCAATGGAGACCTAACCTAACCTAAAGTATGTCTTGCCTACATATTCGAAGTAGTATAGTTGAGTGAAACCTATTGTTATCTGTTATCAGCCTGTTGAGGTTGAAATGGCTTCATTTAAGTTGGAAACTGGAGTCCAGAAAGACGTCTGTCCCTATGAATAGTACACTATAGGGGACAATTATGGTGCAAAGGAAAAGGGGAGTATTTGCCCATAGCAACCAATCAGTATCCTGCTTTTTTCCAGTGGCCCTACAGAAAACCAAAGGTGGAATCTGATTGGTTGCTGTGGGCAACTACTCCTCTTTTTTTTTTAAATAAATCTCCCCCTATATCTCAGTATGTGTGGATAATATTTGCAGCTTGTCTAGTAGGCTGCTTCTTTATAAGATTTGTACATTTATTTCTCCTTTGAAACCTTTAGCTAGTGCTTGTATAGCATAAACCGCTACTATAACATATATATAAAAAAAGATGGTTGTTCAGTTCCACTGTAAGATGTTGGGGGAAGTTATCAAAAATGAATGGAGGAGTTGCCCATATCAACCAATCATATCACCCCTTTCATTTCCTAAAAGACGTCTGAAAAATGAGAGCTGGAATGTGATTGGTTGCTATGGGCAACTCCTCCACTTTTTTCTTGCACTAGTTTTGATAAATCTCTCCCAATGATTCTTAGTAACGGCAGTAGCCAAAAATACATGCGAGGAGTGTGGACTGCTAGCGATGAAACATTACTTTATGAGGCTGGATCAGAGGATTATTAAGATATAGAGAATCTAATGTAGAGTACATGAAATGTTAGAGGACGGTAAAAAGACTCAAATAAGTACAAAGTATACAGTAAGGAAATGTCAGAGTGGTGAAAAAGATAAAAGTACTCTTAAATCCGATGAAGAAAGAGCAACTCAGGAGCTGTTCACACTTCAAGACTTCCCTCAATCTGCACATAATTTAGGCTTCGAACTGATTGCCATAGATACTTCTGTAAACTCACCGGGATGTGCACACTGAGCCATAACTCCCCATCAATCATACACATTGTTAAGGTAAAGCTGGCAGGATATCCACTCATACCGGCTGCGCATATTTTTATAACCAACACATGGTGCGGTGTCAGTCTGAGAATGTCGGTTACTAATCTGTGAAATTTCTCTGGAGCATTGTAGACTTTCTAAATGAGCGTACTGTGTGCCCCTTTCATAAATGGAGAAAAATACATGCAGATGTAGCAGATCTGAGTTTGTCATTTAGCACAATAGAATCTATCATCATTTGTCATTGGGTACAATAGCATTAATCGGGATGGGAGTTCCCGGAAACAGCGTAGTTTGCTGTACTACGTAACTGCTATTCACTTCTATGGGAGTTCTGGAAACAGCGTTGCTTAGCGAGCTTGGCCGTTTCTGTATTCTCAACCAAGCTCGTTACTCGCAATAGTGGGACAAGTTAGAATGGGTGCTGTTCTAGAAATAGGTGCGGGTCTTAGAGGTGGGACGCGCATTTATCGAATATTTATGGCCTATCCTGTGTCTGAGATGGGAATACCCCTTTAAGCCTGGGCAGTAGCACAAAGCCATATGGCTCCATAGTATAAGGCACTCCATGTGCTGCCCCATGGTGCCTGAATCTGGCACCATGATATCGATATATATGAAATGTGGCACCATTTTTTTCTGTTAGATTAAATCTGACAAAAAAAAAAAGAAGCTGTATGAAATTGGAGGTACAGTAAAGTCCCATAGTCCACTATGGGTGCTGTATTATGACTCCTTACAACTCTGAGTTTATACAGCGTTATAATACGACCGTGGCGTGACTGGTCATAAATATCAGTCAGTATTACAGCATGATTTTAAACAAAACCTTAGCGTTTTAACTTCACAGTCAATTAATGGTTTTTATTCCCCCCCCTGTCCCCAAGAAACATTGGGATGTTGTCAGCAGTACAGCCAATGATCCTTTTTGTACAAAGGGACTGCAAGATATAGTCCAGTTTCCACTCTTTAGGGGGCATAAATCAGACAGGTTCAATTTTTCCTTCCTCATCCGCCTGCCACCACGGGAATTATTAGGCTAAATTATTATGTTGAATTGAGCTGAATGTGCATGGTAATAGGTAAAAAACATAGGGTAATGCCCTGTTCACACTGAGGTTTAAGGATCACACGTACAGTTTTGATGCAGTTTTTGGAACCAAATGCAGGATTTGACACAAATAAAAGTAGAAGCATCAGTCTTTTCTTTATACCTTTTCTTCCTTTTGCATCCACTCCTGGCTTTGGTACAAACACTGATCCAAAAACTGCATAAAAAAAATGTGTGAGATCCTGGCCTTAAGCCTTATTCAAATGAGCATGTGTCAAAATGTCAGTGAAAAACTCCCGCTTCTCACGTCCGACTCACACCCGTGCGGGACCCGTTTTCACAGATCCTTTATAGACTTGAGTCTATTGTGGGATACGTGAAAACTAACAAAAATAGAACATGTCCTATTTTGTCACGGGCCCTTCACACGGTCCATTAAAACAATGGCCGTTACATGCAGCCGAGTAACGGCCATTAAAATAGCAGCCGTCATACGCCGTTTTGTACGCTCGTTTGAATAAGGCTTTAGGGGCAGAAGATAGGAGTCACGAGACTTTATGTAACGGAGCTCTTTGAATTATTATTGGACCCATTAGGATCAGTTACAAAATTGATCCGTCATATCGCGATGGATCCTTTAATAAGAGAGACCATTATACCAGTGGGAACAGAGCTTCAGTATTCTAGTATTATTTTATACATACATTTTCTGACCAACTTACAGGCAGTATATTAGTAACGTATATATGTAATATTAATATAAGTGAAAAGTTCTATCAGCTACATAAAGGGCACTGATGACAATTTAGTATAGAATTGAATAGAAGACAAAGACCGAGTGGATCCAGCGTTGCTATGGATAAAAAGGAACTTGTTCCAAGTTTAATGGAGATATTTTAAAATAAGGATCAATCTGGATGATGTCCTGGGGTGCTTAGGAGAGATGTGAGGGAAATTAAAGAAGCCTACGCGTTTCAAACGCTTCCTGCGTTCTTAATCATGGCCAGATTGATCCTTATTTTAAAATATCTCCATTAAACTTGGAACAAGTTCCTTTTTATCCATAGCAACGCTGGATCCACTCGGTCTTTGTCTTCTATTGAATAAACATCACGTGCCGACGCGAGGATCCGTGCGGTGACTCAAGTGCAAAATCTACACACAAAAGGTGAGCTGGAGGTTTTGTCTCCCCCTCTTTTTTCCTTAGTATAGAATTGCTCTATAGCCCCGGCAGCCCATTTATTTCCTAACAGCTCATAGAATCAAGTACAGGTAGCCGGTCCCTGAAGGGGTTAAATGCATTTGGAAAACAATCATCAGGGATATTATTAATGGACAGGAAAGAAACTATTTGTCAGTCTGTGTTGCCTGCCAAAAGCCATCAAAAGTTTACTCAACGGATTTTGAAAGTAGCCATTGTCTGTCGTTTCGTTTTGTAAAATCGAGAACCGCATAGTATAATTAGATAAAGCAGTTGAGTTATTGGGTATAATTAGTAACAAACCTGAGATAATTTGTAACAGGGCCATTTAATGATACCTTGGTGCTAGAGAGTTCCTTGGATTTCAAGGACATGTCCATCTAGAAGGCATTTACATTTAAAAAGAATAAAAAAATAAATCTAATAATATAGAATAATATAATAATAATAATAAAAAATATATAATTACTTTCACAGAAGTGACAATTAGCTTAAACAATATATAAAATGAGGAGGATCTGGGTCTGGCTCATCCATAGTGAATGCGGTTCTGGTACTAGTTTACATATACATCAGGTAATTTGTACATAGGGCTTTTTGACCTTTCGGCGTCATACCCTGAATCTAAAGTACAGGACTTCATTAGAGACATTGAACTGCAAGAACTAAACAAGTCTCCTTCACATCCACAACTGATGGGCAGAGCGATGATAATATAGACCCCCATCTGGCAACAATTAAATATCACCAGCCCAGTGAATACACAGACTACAAAGTGTTTATTGTGTGATACTTAACTACTGATCAGGGCACAGGGAAACTTCACACAATTACAAGAACTTTGGTTTAAGTTGGCCCAGAAAAACCAAAAGAAACAAAAAAAAAATTAAAAAGAAAGTGCATATTTTTGCTTGATTTTTGAAATGTTATGCTCAGTAACTGCAAAACCAAAAGGAGTAAGGGAAGATTTGAAGAGGTTGTCCAACCCAATGAATTAAAAAAAATAAAAAATGGCTTACAATAGTGTAAAATAATAATAGAAGTACAATAATAGTCACCTAATCAATTCCCAGCCGCCACTTTCCAAGTCCCCGGACGGTTTCTGTTCTTACTGCCCCAGTGATGATGTATTGACACAGCATATGTCCGCTTTTACCAAATACTAGGACACTGGTGTCGACACAGTTTTTAAGATCTCTCCTTACTGTCATTCAATGGAAACAGTTATTGTTTAGTTCCGGCTGATAAATGTCTGTCCTGGTCATGTGAGTGGGGGAGTATCTATAGAGCGAACAAGACGATCGAGGTGGTCCTGCAGATTCTCAATTGGGTTCAAGTCTGGCGAATTATGGGGCCAGGAAAGTACTTGGAAGTCTTGGTCGTGCTCTTCCAACCACTGTCCGACATTTCTAGCCATGTGACAGGTCATTGGCTTGCTGGAAGATTCCATCTGCCCCAGGGAAGACAAACAGCATGTACGGGTGGACGTGATCTGCAACGATGGACTCATACTCAAATCGGTTCAGAGTGCCTTCCACATGGATGAGAGAATGCCGTGAAAACATTCCCCAGACCATAATGCTGCCACCACCAGCTTGTGTTCTTCCAGCAATGGTTGCAGGGTGTTTGTTCTCTGATGTTTCTCACCTGACACGCCAACGTCCATCCATTCGATGAAGAAAAAAACGTGACTCATCAGAGCAGGCAACCCTTTGCCAATCATCGGTGGTCCAATTCCGATACTGCCGTGCAAATTGAAGCCTCAGTGTAAATTGAAGCCTCAATGTAATACCCATGCGGCCGTGGATGTTACACTGAGCTTGTTCTGGTGCTGTATATATGTACTGAGCTTTGTTCTGGTGCTGTATATATGTACTGAGCTTTGTTCTGGTGCTGTATTTATGTACCGAGCTTGGTTCTGATTCTCTATATATGTACGGAGCTTGGTTCTGGTGCTGTATTTATGTACTGAGCTTAGTTCTGGAGCTGTATATAGCTATTGAGCTTTGTTCTAGTGCTGTATTTATGTACTGAGCTTTGTTTTGTTGCTGTATATATGTACTGAGCTTTGTTCTGATGCTGTATTTATATACTGAGCTTGGTTCTTGTGTTGTATTTAAAACTATATTTCTTGTGAAATGTACAAATGATTTTATTCTTGAGTTACACAAAAAAAATGTATGGATTGGTAGAGAAAACAAACATGGCGAGGGGGAAGGAGATGTCGGGAAAGAGGTTCGGCGGAGCGTGGGCGCCAAACTGAATCTTTGCCCCGGATGCTGGAGAGCCGAGCTATGCCTCTGCAGTAGGGTTCACTGAACTGCTTTAGACAGACGTCTGGGTAGCCCACTGGTTGATTTTCACGGTGAGCTGCTCCAATTTAGAGTGGTGTTCTGCCCTCACGCACATTCGTAGTCGACATTCATCTCTCACATCGATGGAACATAGTGCTTTGCAGTTTCCATGTCTGTTATTCCCAATGTTGCCATTTATCCACTCACGATACACTTTCACCAGATCAGCACACGAACAGTTCACAAACTGCACTGTTAGAGAAATACTGCCACCCTTGGCCTGATGGCCAATAGTCATCTCTTGTTGCAACTCTGATAAATTGCCCCTTTTACCCATGGCAACAAATGAGTGATATGTGTTCAGACAGCCTATTGCACACCTTATATACCCACCAAGCCAGCCATGACTGTAACGTCCGTGGTCGCTGACCACATACTCCTTCCATCCAGTCGACGCCCTTCTCTCCAGAGATGTCTGCACATACCGCCGTTCTGTACCACAATGACCACCATTTGAATAAATAATTGTGCCAACTTTCCACCTGGGAACACCCACCAAACACCACAGAAAAACCCCTTTTATGTAAATTACTATGAACTCTGAACCATTTTTGGTCTGATTTACCCTACTGACCAGTGACAATCTGGACTGTTGGCAAGTATACATATATACGATACTAAATACTCTCTATGTTATCATGTGCCTTGGTTAGTTGTGAGTAATTCATCATATATTTTTGATAAATGCACAGTGGGGACCTATAATAGATAGAAATATCGTACAGTACAATGCATATGACGTGGTTGAAATAATGAATCTATTAGTAGTAGAGGTGGTGATGATGGTGGTGGTTGAGGTATTCCCATATAAGACCCCATTCAAACACAATAAGCCTCATTGATCAAAACTGCGTAACAGTAAAACTGGCCTTATTGCCCATAGCAACCTATCACAATGCAGCTAATGAAATGTGTACTCTCGTTGCTTTGGGCAACAAGACCAGTTTTTCTGTTGGACAGCTTTGATAGATAAGGACCATGTACAAATTTAGCTTTTTTTTTTTCCCCCATATGAAAACTTGTAGTGATTGCTGGTATATCTGAATGAAAAGTATATGTCAGGCATCTAAACTGATTCTTGGTACTTGGCTATGGTATTCCTTTGGAATTGCCAATGTTATGGGGCCGATACACATTAGACAGAGCTTGGCTGAACTTTTCGATTTTGGTAGAATCAAACGACCTATGGGGACCACTCCACTCAACCCTGGCAGCAAATGTCGGGAAAAGAAGGATCAGGCATGTTAGATTTCAACATGATTGATCCTTTGTTTCCATGGTAGAAAAGCTGCTACCAGAGGGATCTGGCAGTTATTCCCCTCTCCTTATTGACATAAACATGGCAAGATGAGCGTGCATGCTTATGTAAAGTCGACGTGCATGTTGACCAATGTTCAGCCGGCAGTTATTTAATGTGTATAACCTCCCTACCTCTGAGATCAGAAGCGATCAATCCTGATTTCAGAGACTAATATATAAAGCAATTATTTTACCACTTTGCTAATTCTGAAATAATTTGGGTTATTAATCAAATATGCAAAATATTAGAAAATAAACTACATCTGGTTAACCACCAGGAAATGTTCTCCCGTAATCTGAAAAAGGGCAAGGCCTTGATGAATGGGGTGTAATTTCTTTAGGCAAATTGTAGACAATGATAAATGATATAGATATACTTACAGGTTTTCTGCCATATTAGGTTAAAGAGAAATGTCCACTTTTTAGATGGATTCCTTTAGTGCAAAGAATAACAGTGAACTTCAACATAAGACCTGCTGATGAGTGAAATGGAAAATTTTTAACCTGAGGATCTTTTTAAAATGTTCACTATAGGGCTTAATGTGGCGTTTACCCTTTGGCGTCACTTTAAAGAATACATCAGGAAATTGATAAACCGCAATCCCCTAATAATGTTCAGCCAGCGGAGCATTCTGTCAAGGCTGTGGGGGATTTGTAATTCCATTCTGTAGTTCTGAAGATCATTTATCAGTTTATTATACACTTGATCTTGTGGCTAAGGCTTGGTTCACACATGCATCGGTGTTTTCCGTTGTTCTGCCCGTCAGAGGAGCAGATCAAGGGGAAAATTAAGGCAACGGTTCTTTTGCACGACGGATACCACCAGCGACCAACGGTACCCATTGACTTTAATGGGTTCCGTCGGGGTGTCCGTCATTTTACCGGAGACAATAGAGCAACATGGTGCGCTATTTTCACCAGTAAACTCCGGTAATCTCTGCCGGTTCTGCAGCGCACATGTGAATGAAGTCTAAAAAGATATCTCCCAGTATTACATTAGGAAGTTGCTACTTATGCAATCTTGATATACTGATTAAACAGAGGCCTACCTAATAGATGTATATAATAGGGGTAGGCGGGATCTAATGATGATTTCAAGAAGCACTCCAGTGAATCCCTTCCCCATGTTTTAACATGTGGTGAAATGTAGTGTAATGTTGTATATCAGTTTACCGGTTTCTCTATTTTACCCGTAGCTGCTCCGTTCCTGGCCACCCGGGGGTCATGTGATCTCCATTCTTACTCGTTGAAGCCTACTGCCTCTGGTGTAGAGACCAGAAGTCAGTGTCTCAATTCAAGTCTATGAGAGCCTTGATGTGAGTCTCATAGACTTGCATTGAGAGTCTGACTTCCGGTTTCTACAGCAGACAGCTGTAGGACTTGGGTGGTCAGAGTCAAGATCATGTGACTCTTCATGCAGCCAGAAACTGAGTGGCTATGGGTAAATTAGAGAACCAGGTAAATGTATACATAGCATTACATTTCACCACATGTTAAAACGGGAGGGGTGGGCAGAAAAGAAAATTCAATGAAGTGCTTCTTTAATGTGAATGGGGCAGCCCGACAGTCCCTCGATCAGGTCAACATTCCCAATCCCTTTTTCCTCCAGGTGCTTAGTTGTCTGGCACAGACCTCTTCCCCTTTTCCTATAGAACTAAGCACCCACATTTAGCCTAGCCATATTTATGAGTTTGGGAGAGATAGCTATCTAGTGTGTATGACTGGCTTAAAAGGAACAATCATCAAGCAAGTTCTTCTTTTTGTAAGCGAAGAGTAGGTAGACTGTCAGAATCCGTAGAAATTCATATCCCGAGTATGCTGGTGTGCACAAGGTTTTAAAGAGACACCACTTGTACTGTGTTGAAACCTTGCTGGCCTATATGCTATAAAGACCATTGTCCATCCTACAATGTCCATGGTAGTGGTCTATCTTCAAATACAGTCTGATCTACTTCCTGTTCCAGTATATTAGTAACTTCCACCTTCAACATATCAGAGCGATCTGCTGTAATTAAACTATTTTCTGTTTCCTTATCTGCTTCCTGGAGAATCAAAACCAAAGTGCAAATGTCCTTCACTCTCTCACAAGGAGAATGGCAACTGACTATTACACAGTGACCCTTATAAAATAGCTCACACATTGCTGCTCATGTGCAGAAACCTCACTTGACTATTTCTTAAACTTATCTCAGATACTATCTTAGCATATTGCATTATACTGTAATTGTGTATTTGCATCTTTATTTAGATAGACATGAAATTATTGTTAGACAAAACATCTTTTGGTTGACCCATCCTAGCTAGGCTTTACTTTAACTGGGGCAAAGATTAATTTCCCAGCCCTAGCCTTGTACAGTATCTAAATTACCTTGGCTAAGACAAAGGGACTTGTTGGCATCCATTCTCTGATCCGGCACCCACATGCCCTATAAGCCTCCTAGCTACACCCCACAGTTAGACAATTAGGCTAGGGTTCCATGAAGAGATGGAGTCACCCACGATTTACATTATCATTGTGGCATTATCGTGACTCACAGGCGACTTCAATGTTTCCCGAGAGTTGCAAGATTCCATACTGGCCATAGGAAGCAAGGAAGAAAAAGATAGATCCGGAGTATATATAAAATATAACTTTTACTAAGTTTTGTTTAAAACATACGTAATATATAACATGTATACATGAAGATTTCATGTGCCAATACTGCATGCAATTTTTCATATATTTTCTATGATATGCATTTATGTGAAGGTTTTTGAGACAGCAAAAAATGAGTCCACCTTTATTAAGGTTTCTCAATCTGTATTATGTTATCGTTATTCTCTTCAGGAGGTTCTTCCACATTTCTTTAGTTTGCATGGACAATATATAGGGGTAATATAAAGATTGTAGGGCAGTTGCCCTCCTACCCCTTTTTCCGTATTGGTAGTCCTTTTAGCAGATGTATCCAAATGTCAAAATAGTGGTGAACCTCTCTTAGGATGTCCTTGGGAGAACATCTATTTACCAGTCACTACCTAAGAGAGGTTCACCGCTGTTTTGACATTTGGATACATCTGCTAAAAGGACTACCAATACGGAAAAAGGGGTAGGAGGGCAACTGCCCTACAATCTTTATATTACCCCTATATATTGTCCATGCAAACAAAATAAATGTGGAAGAACCTCCTTAAGAGAATAACGATAACATAATACAGATTAAGAAACCTTACAAAGTTTGACTCATTTTTTGCTGTCTCAAAAACCTTGATATAAATGCATATCATAGAAAATATATGAAAAATTGCATGCAGTATTGGCACATGAAATCTTCATGTATACATGTTATATATTACGTATGTTTTAAACAAAACTTAGTAAAAGTTATATTTTATATATACTCCGGATCTATCTTTTTCTTATTATAATATTACGGAGAACGAATTTACTCTTATCCAGGTGGCGGATAAATAATACCACGAATATTCATTCATAGGAAGCATGGAAGTAATCTTCAAGTAATGGTAATGCCAGGATTATAGTGTGAATTATGGGTGACTCCATGTCTCCATTAAGCCCTAGCCTAATTACCTAATTTTGGGGTGTAGCTAGGGGGGTTTGCAGGGCATGTGCTCTGGGTCTGGATGACAGAATGAATACCAACAAGCCACTGTGTCTTGGCCAGGGTATTTAGATACAAGGCTAGGGCTGAGAACTGAATCTTTTTCATCTGGTTGAAAGCCTAGCTACGATGGGTCTACCAAAAGATGTTTTGTCCTACCATTATTTCACGTCTAACTAAATCAGGGGCGGACATACCGCATGTGCAGCCGGTGCAGCTGCACAAGGGCCCCGCGTGGGAAGGGGGCCCGTTCAGTGGCGTAACTACCACAGTAGCAGCCGTAGCAGCTGCTACGGGGCCCGCGGCATGGGGGGGCCCGTGTCGCCCTGACAGGCACATTACATTTTATGTACCAGGCCTGGCGGCACGGGCCCCCTCATGCCTAGTAGCATCACAACACTAGGCATGAGGGGAGGGAGGGGGCGGGGGCCCGGTGATAGCCGCCACACTGCACTACCAATCGGGAGGGAGGGGGCGGGTGCCCGGGCCCGGTGATAGCCGCTACACTGCACTGCCAATCTGGCACAGATGAATAGGACAGGACGGCGATGCTGGTGGTAGGAGGAGCGCTCAGGCAGGGGAGAGGACAGGGGGCGGTGCGACGTAAGACTTCGGGCGGCTGGACAGTACAGTCAGGACTGCCGGAGAACTCATAGGATGAGCGGAGGACAGACACAGGACGAGTGGAGGACGTGCAGACTGCAGAGGACAGGTAGATGAAGTTAAAAAGTTCATGTCAGAAGGGAGAAGTTTTTATGTAGAAAAATCTGCCTCATAATTCCTTCCGGAATTTTGAGGCATATTTTGACCTGCCGGTAGAACACTTCCCGCGTTTTTCATTGCGTTTTTTTGTGGCGTTTTTCGGCCATCGGGCCGTGGGCAGGGAAACGCAGCAAAAAACGCATTTTCTGCCTGCCATTGTTGTCAATGGGAAGTCAGAGACAGAAACGCCCGAAGAAAGGGCATTGCGCTTCTTTTTCCCGCATGCGGTTTTTACTGCTCGCAGGAAAAATTTCATGGATTTCAATGGGAGGCACTTTCTGACGTTTTTCGCGAAAAAAACCTCAGTGTGAACTCCCCCTAACACAGGGGCGTAACTACTGCTATAGCAGCCGTAGCGGCTGCTACGGGGCCGCGGCATGAGGGGGCCCGCGTCACCTGCCGGCACGGGCCCCCACCTTGGCCGGAATCTCCGCTAGCTGCCGCTATGGCTGCTACAGCGCGATGCCACGGAACACTACGGCAGAGCAGGGAGTATCTCCCCGCTCTGCCATTAAACATAAGACATGTATCCCCTATCCACAGGATAGGGGATACGTGTGTGATCGCTGGCATTGATAGGGAGAACGGGGGACCGAAAGTCCCCTGAAGTTCTCCATCACAAACCTCGGACTTCCGGGGTCTGTGTCGGCAGCTCCGTAGAAATGAATGGAGCGCCGGTCACACTTGAGCTGCGCAGACACCGGAAGTCAGAGGTGAGTGATGGAGAACTTCGGGGGACTTTCGGTCCCCCGCTCTCCCTATCAATGCCAGCGATCACACATGTATCCCCTATCCTGTGGATAGGGGATACATGTCTTTTGTCTTTTCACACTGTAGGTCGCATTTTTTTGAGTGATTGGGGGTGTATGGCGTTCCCTACAGGGGGGGGGCTGTATAGCGTTCCCTACAGGGGGGGGCTGTAAGGCGTTCCCTACAGGGGGGGCTGTATAGCGTTCCCTACAGGGGGGGCTGTATAGCGTTCCCTACAGGGGGGTCTGTATGGCGTTCCCTAAAGGGGGGTCTGTATGGCGTTCCCTACAGGGGGGGGCTGTATGACTTTCCCTACAGACCCCCCCTGTAGGGAACGCCATACAGAACCCCTGTAGATAACGCCATACAGACCCCACTGTAGATAACGCCATAAAGTCCCCCCTGTAGATAACACCATACAGCCCCCTGTAGATAACGCCATACAGCCCCCCTGTAGATAACGCCATACAGCCCCCCTGTAGATAACGCCATACAGCCCCCTCTGTAGATAGCGCCATACAGCCCCCTCTGTAGATAGCGCCATACAGTCCCCCCTGTAGATAGCGCCATACAGTCCCCCCTGTAGATAGCGCCATACAGTCCCCCCTGTAGATAGCGCCATACAGTCCCCCCTGTAGATAGCGCCATACAGTCCCCCCTGTAGATAGCGCCATACAGTCCCCCCTGTAGATAGCGCCATACAGTCCCCCCTGTAGATAGCGCCATACAGACCCCCCTGTAGATAGCGCCATACAGACCCCTCTGTAGATAACGCCATACAGACCCCTCTGTAGATAACGCCATACAGTCCCCCCTGTAGATAGCGCCATACAGTCCCCCCTGTAGATAGCGCCATACAGTCCCCCCTGTAGATAGCGCCATACAGTCCCCCCTGTAGATAGCGCCATACAGACCCCCCTGTAGATAGCGCCATACAGACCCCCCTGTAGATAGCGCCATACAGACCCCTCTGTAGATAGCGCCATACAGTCCCCCCTGTAGATAACGCCATACAGCCCCCTCTGTTGATAGCGCCATACAGTCCCCCCTGTAGATAACGCCATACAGCCCCCTCTCGCCGCAGCCCCCATCCTCCTGTCTCGGTCTGTGTTACAAGTGTACAAGGCTGCACTGGTGACGCGCTGCCGATGGCACGTGACCGCTGCTGCCAATAACTCCTCATTGGTGTGCTGCTGAGGACAGTAGTTCCACAGCAAATCGCTGTTGAGGGCATTGATTGGCTGCAGCGGTCATGTGCCATCGACCGCGCGTCACCACAGCAGCTTTGTAAACACAGAAAGGGATAGGGGCTGCGGAGGGGGAACGGAGGCGCCGGAGGAGGTGAGTATAGGTTTTTCATTTTCTTTGCCCACATTTAGGGACTTAGTTTAGATAAGAATTTAACCCGGAAAAAAATGTGTTACTTGTGTTCTAAACTGGTAATAAAATGTACAATATAAATCTTCCTTCATAATTTTTATTAGTAAGGTTTATTTTTATATGCATATATATGTTTAGGTAACTTTGTCGGTATTGGGGGGGGGGCGGGGGGGCCCTGGCACATTATCTGCACAGGGGCCTTTTGCAGTCTGTGTCCGCCACTGAACTAAATAGAGATGCAAATCTACAAATATAATGCAATATACTAAGAGAGTATCTTAGATTATATTAGGAACTAGTCAATTAAAGATGTGAGGTTTCTGCACAAGGGCAGCAATGCATGAGCTATTTTACTCCAAATCGCAGGCGACTCTATGTCGATATGAAGCCTCAGCCTTATGATGATCGGTTCTCATTTGATGCAGTTGAACGTGCATGTTAGTTCTATGTAAGCCAGGGTTGTTGAGCAGCTGGCAAACATCCCTGTCACAGCTTATTTCGGGATTAACAACAGAATTGGACAGGAAAAGTCCAACCTGGCTATCCTAATTTGACATAAGCTGTCAGGCAAGAGTCTGCCAGTCCCGATGGACATTACAGTCTGCGATGACTAGCATTACTTGCACTAAACTGGTTAAAAATCTCATCTAATGATTTACAACATATTAAAGTATTAGCCTTGCTAGTGTAATGCCATTTGCTGTATTCCGCTCACTTACAGTAATTGTAGACATAAGCAGTAGATCTATTTAGGCAAGTTGGGCCATAAATGATGTGCAGAATTTACTCTTTTACAGATGTTCTTCAGCAGATAAAGGAAGGAAGGAAATCATTCATTACTAGATTCAAAGAGGCTTCAAGCACAAACTGGAGTTTCAGTCTATGGAAATGTTTATCTGTTTTGTCTTAAAAGAGATTATATTTTGTCAGTGCAGGTGGAAGAGATGGTTTAAATTTATTCAGTTAATAATCGTCTTTGATGTAAGTCTGCAAGCAAAATGTGGAAACTAACAAATTTGGACTGGCCTTAAATATGTGATAGCTGACAGACATATAATCTATGCCGACTTCATCATAAACATACCCATGCGGGTCGGCTGAACAGGCTTTGGCTTCGTTCACATCTGCGTCAGGACTCTATTCTGACGTTCCGTCTGAGCTTTCCATCAGAATGGAGCCCTGACTGAAACAAACGGAAACCATAGGTCTCCGTTTCCATCAGCACTAATTTCAATGGTGACGGATTCGGTGCCAATAGTTTCCGTTTGTCTCAGTTGTGCAAGGGTTCCGTCATTTTAACTGAATGAATACTGTAGTCAACTATGCTACTGATGCCTTCAAAACAACAGAACCCTTGCACAACTGAGACAAACGGAAACCATTGGCACCGGATCCGTCACCATTGAAATCAATTGTGATGGAAATGGAAACCTATGGTTTCCATTAGTTTCAGTCAGGGCTCCATTCTGATGGAAAGCTCTGACGGAATGTCAGAATAGAGCCCTGATGCATATGTGAACGAATTGGTATGGTTGAAGATGGGATAAACAGCCACAGGCCTCTAGTGCTGCTTATCTAGGCAAAGGTTGAAACCTGTCTGAACCCTGTTTCTCCCCATGGCAGATCTGCTGTCAACAAAGACATGACATTATTGGAGTATCCTGATGACAAAAGTCATTGGCCTTCTTTAGTTGTCAACGATAGATAGATAGATAGATAGATAGATAGATAGATAGATAGATAGATAGATAGATAGATATACAAAAAAATCCAGCAGCATGTGGGTGCAAGCCTTGTGGAACAGACCAATGTCCCAATTATGTAGCAATCAAAAGAATGAGCAGCAACTTCAAAGATCAAGTGAAAAAAAGTGGGTACTTTATTGCCCGTGCAACGTTTCAGCTCTGTCCACTGGAGCCTTTCTGAAGCCTTGAGAAATGCTCTAGTGGACAGAACTGAAATGTTGCACGGGCAATAAAGTACCCACTTTTTTTTCACTTGATCTTTGAAGTTGCTGCTCATTCTTTTGATAGATAGATAGATAGATAGATAGATAGATAGATAGATAGATAGATAGATAGATAGATAGATAGATAGATAGATATGCACATAGCTGCATTTCTAATGTTTTAATAATTACGCACGTCTATGTTGGTTGCTGTGATCGGCTTTAAATAGACCAAAGGTATGGAACATGAGATGTATCATGTTCTACTTAGACAGAATCCAAGTCTTAAATTACTGTTGTAAAACCATTATATGCTTCTGTTTACACTTTAAAATCATTATGGTTGATTGGAGCATTCCAAAAGATTAAGGCAACTAATAGTTCTGTATATAAATCCACAGTGTGACGCTAGCCATAGACCTGGCATCGACAGGTTTGTGAATTCTGACGACTTTGCCGTTATTCACCAACAATAATGTTATCTATAAGGTCTGGCAGATATGTGCTCAAGGTATGTTCTTATGGGGAAACAGAGGTCAAACAGGTTAGAAATGTCCTTTTTGTTGCTATTGTTATCGCCAAGATTAGCACAAAGGGTGTCTGATAGTAACTAATTTCTCTCTGACTACCTATAAGGGCCAATGATCGAGAAAAACAAGCTTTCATCTTAAGGCTCGTTCCCGATCATTGCCATGTGTAAACAGGGCAACGATCAGCCGATGAACGAGAAAATCCTCGTTCAACGACTAATTGTATCATTTATGCAGCAAGAAATATTATCGTTGTCGGCAGCACCTCTCCCTGTGTAAACAGGGAGAGGTGCTGCCGACGTGATGGAAAAGTATGGGGACGAGCAATCTTACCAATGATCGCTCGTCCCCATGCTTTACTCGATGTGAAAGGAGCAAATGAGTGCCGATCTACGAGCAGTCTCGTTGATCGGGACTTGTTTACACAGCCCATGGCAGAGGACCCTTAAACTGGGCATAGACTTGTCTTATTGTGTTTTTTTCTGCTGGCCAATTGGACATTATAAAGAAGATGTATTCTTTGTCTCCTGTTGGTTGTCTCTGGAGATCCTTGACTTAATGGTCGTAAATATTTGTAGTGATATTGGGCAAAGCTACAGTTAGATAATGTGTTGACCACTTGCTTTAAAGAAGTAACCCCATCTTAGACATTTAAGGCAAATCACTGTGCTACGTTGTTTCCGTAACTCCCAACAACTTCTATGGTTCCCAACTAGAGATGAGCGAACTTATGAAAAGTTCGGTTCGGCTAGTTCGCCGAATTTCACGAAAAAGTTCGATTCGGACCGAACTAGTTCTGACCGAACCTGTAATTTCCGTGCGCCGAGCATGGTACTGTCCAGGGTGCTGAAAGAGTTAATGGGCTGCACTAATTCTTTCAGCAACCTTGACAGTACCATGCTCGGCGCACAGAAAATACAATTTTAATGTAATAAAAAAAATAAAAAATACGTTCATACTTACATTCCTCCTGTCCGGCCTCCAGCGATGACGTTTCATCCATGTCGCCGCTCGCTGCAGCCAATCACAGGCTGTAGTGGCGGTCACGCACGTCACGTGACCGCCTCTGCAGCCAATCACAGGCTGCCGCGGCCTCTGCAGCCAATCACAGGCTGCCGCGGCCTCTGCGGCCAATCACAGGCTGCAGCGGCCTCTGCAGCCAATCACACGCTTCTCTCCTGAAATATTCTGTGCTGCTGTGAACTCTGCTCTTACCATTACGTAGCTCTCAGTCTGTTACACATGATTGGCAAGTCACCACCCCGCACAAGATCCGCACAGACTGAGAGCTACGTAATGGTAAGAGCAGAGTTCACAGCAGCACAGAGTATTTCAGGAGATGAGCGTGCGGATCTTGTGCGGGGTGGTGACTTGCCAATCATGTGAAGGTGTTATTGAGGACAGGAGTGGAGGAGAGGTAACAGACTGAGAGCTACGTAATGGTAAGAGCAGAGTTCACAGCAGCACATAGTATTTCAGGAGAGGAGCATGCAGATTCTATGCTGCTGTGAACTCTGCTCTTACCATTACGTAGCTCTCAGTCTGTTACCTCTCCTCCACTCCTGTCCTCAATAACACCTTCACATGATTGGCAAGTCACCACCCCGCACAAGATCCGCACGCTCATCTCCTGAAATACTCTGTGCTGCCTTAAACTCTGTGGACAGGTCAGGATCCTGTTTTTTTTAAATGCTGCTGGGGAACCCGCTCGATCCACTATATAAGGCTGCGCCTCCATCCTCTTCTGCCCCAGCCACTTATTCCCAAGCACTGTAGCGCAGCCTTATATAGTGGATCGAGCGGGTTCCCCAGCAGCATTTAAAAGAAACAGGATCCTGACCTGTCCACAGAGTTTAAAGCAGCACAGGGTATTTCAGGAGATGAGCACGGCCGGGCACGGCCGGCCACGGGCAGCCGGTCGTTTTTCCGAGCCGTGCTCCCATTATAAAGTATAGTAGCACGGCCCGTAAAATAAAAAAATAGAACATGTTCTATCTTTTTAACGGCACGGGCACCTTCCCGTGAGAAAACGGGAAGGTACCCGTGGCTAACAGAAGTCTATGGGCCCGCTATTTCGGGTCGTAATTACGACCCGTAATAACGGGTGTTTTTACGGTCGTGTGCATGAGGCCCCGTAATGACGGGTGGCTACATGTGTGCACCTGTCATTACGGCAGCGTTGCTAGGCGACGTCAGTAAATAGTCACTGTCCAGGGTGCTGAAAGAGTTAACTGATCGGCAGTAACTGTTTCAGCACCCTGGACAGTGAATTCCGATCAGAATATAGAGCAACCAGTAAAAAAAAAAGACGTTCATACTTACCGAGAACTTTCTGCTTCCTCCAGTCTGGTCTCCTGGCCGTTGCCTTGGTGACGCGTCCCTCTCGACATCCGGCCCGACATTCCTGGATGACGTTACAGCCCATGTGAACGCTGCAGCCAATCACAGGCTGCCGCGGCCTCTGCAGCCAATCACAGGCTGCCGCGTCAGGAAAGAAGGTCGGACTGGAGGAAGAAGAGGGACTCATCACCAAGACAACGACCGGGTACGTATGAAATGCTTTTTATTTTATTTTTAATCAGCCTCTTTTCTCTTTCAGTGATTGATAGAGACAAGTGGCTGCCGATTTGTATAATATTTTTGACCGGGTTCGGTCAAAACGTGTTCGGCCGAACCCGGTGAAGTTCGGATTCGCTCATCTCTATTCCCAACCATAGAATTCCCAGACCCCATTCAAGAGATAGGTGCGGGTCCCAGAGGTGGGATATGACATACATGTCTAAGATGAGAATGCCCGTTTAAGGAATAAAAAAAAAAGTTGAGAAAAATATACAAATAATAATTACCCACACTTTCCATGATATCCTCCTCTTCTTTACAAATCACAGAAGTAAAATCAAAACAACAAAAAACTTTCATTGGTGCCAGTAATTTTGCAGCTTCTCCACCTGCAGTACTCTAGCGTTTGAATTTTAGGTTTTAGAATATATGTCTGGTTCTGGGAGGCAGCTTATTGCAGCAGAAACCTTCTCCGCTAATGTTTCTGCACGAGGATCCTGAACAGAAGACATTAGCTATTAACTCAGAGTTATGTAAATGTAAAACATGTGGTGGTCTTATTTTATGAATCTTCTGATGTGACTAGTTATGGTAGACAATATATATTTATTCACACTGATCATATTAAGGTACGTTTTATAAAGCGACATATAGGCTTCTAAAGTTACCTGCCTGTAACAAAAAAATAATGCAAAAATGTAACAAAAAATAAATAAATTGAACTTACACTTATTGTGCTCCCTCCATTAACCAGAGATGTTTCCTACGTTTGATATATGACCCATAATTTGTTCCATACTATGTCACAGCCTGGCAACTTTTTCTTCAGATATGAAGCAGAGAACAAAATCAGAGTTTTTAGGGAACATACAGTTAGGTCCAGAATTATTTGGACAGTGACATAATCTTCATGATTTGGGCTCTGCTGCCACCACATTGGATTTGAAATGAAACAACTGAGATGCAATTGAAGTGTAGACTTTCAGGTTTAATTCAAGGGGTTGAACAAAAATATCCTGGGAAACGTTTAGGAATTGCAACCATTTTTCTACAAAGTGTCCACATTTCAGGGGCTCAAAAGTAATTGTGCAAATTAACATTACCATAAATAAAATGTAATTTTTTAATACTTTGTAGAGAATTCTTTACAGGCAATGACGGCCTGAAGTCTGGAACCCATGGACATCACCAAACGCTGGGTTTCCTCCTTTGTGATGCTTTGCCCGGCCTTTACTGCAGCTGTCCTCAGTTGTTGCTTGTTTGTGGGTCTTTCTGCCTTAAATTTTGTCTTAAGCAAGTGAAATGCAGCTCGCTCGGGTTGAGATCTGGTGATTGTCTTGGCCATTGCAGAATATTTCACTTCTTTGTCTCAAACTCCTGGGTTGCGTTCGCAGTATGTTTTGGGTCATTGTCCATCTGTCCTGTGAAGCAACGTCCAATCAACCTTGCTGCATTTGGTTGAATCTGAGCAGAAAGTAAATCCCTGAACACTTCAGAATTCATCCGGCTGCTTCTGTCTTCAGTCACATCATCAATAAACACTAGTGACCCAGTGCCTTTGGCAGCCATGCATGCCCATGCCATCACACTGCCTCCACCATGCCATCACACTGCCTCCACCATGTTTTACAGAGGATGTGATGGCTTTGGATGATGAGCCGTTCCAAGCCTTCTCCATACTTTCTTCTTCCCATCATTCTGGTACAGGTTGATCTTAGTTTCATGCTGTTCCAGGACTGGGCGGCTTCTTTACATGTTGTTTGTCAAAGTCTAATCTGCCCTTTCTATTTTTGAGGCTGATTAATTGGTTGCACCTTGTGGTGAACCCTCTGTATTTGCTCTCATGAAGTCTTCTCTTTATGATAGACTTCGATACTGATACACCTACTTCCAGGAGAGTGTTCTTCACTTGGGTAGATGTTGTGAAGATATTTTTTTTCACCATGTAAAGGATTCTGCAATCATCCACCACGGTTGTCTTCCGTGGACGTCCAGGCCTTTTGTAGTTCATGAGATCACCAGTGCACTCTTTTTTTTTTTTTCAAGAATGTACCAAACTGTTGATTTGGCCACTCCTAACATTTGTGCCATCTCTCTGATGGATTTCTTCTTTTTTTTTCAGCCTAACGATGGTCTGTTTCACTTGCATTGAGAGCTCCTTTGACCTCCTTTTGTGGGTTCACATTAAATAGCTTTTGAGATAAATGTCCAACAACCTTTGGTCCCTTGAAAAAGTGTCCGCTACATATTAAAGAGCTGTAATTCCTAAACCCTTCCTCAAATTAGGATGTGAATACCCTCAAATCAAAGCTGGGAGTCTGCAGTTTAAACCCATATTGATTATATAACGGTATATTCAATATGTTTTGGTAAACCGCTAAAATGACAAAACTTGTGTCACTGTCCAAATAATTCTGGACCTAACTGTACATTGATGACCTATCCTTAGGATAGATGGTTATAGGGGTTATGTAGGGACCCAAAAACTATTAGTGTACTGACTGCAATACGTGAGTACACTCGCTAATATACATTCCGGTCCCCCGTCGCGCTGATTATGAGATTTTAATAGATTTTTGTAGCGTTGGTGGGGGATCGGAAGTCTAGTCTTTCATCGTGCCGACACGACTATTCATCATGTGACCGGCCTCGCTGTACTCTATGTACCAGCAGTAGTACAGTGATTACGTAGAGTACAGTGGGGCTGGTCACATGACGAAGAGTCATGTCGTTATGATGGAAGACTGTGCAACTAGACTTGCAGTTCCCCACCACCGCTGTAAAAATAGATTAAAATCTCATAATCAGCACGACGGGGTCCGGAATGTATATTATTGAGTGTACTCACGTGCTGCAGTAAGTGCACTGCTAATAATTTTTGTGTCCCCACATAACCCCTTTAATATGCGATTAGTAGGCTGTAGGTCCCAGAGCACTCCAGTGATGTGTGCCTAGATAGACAATAAAGGGGTTCTGCTAATCGTTGAAGTCCTAGGATCCGATCCCCACCAATCACACAAGGATGGACCATAAATCTATAATTCTACAATACCCATTTGTGATGGGCTCCAAATCAACTTCAAATGGGGTTGTCTTCTGCCAGACTTTTGCGGCCGATTATGGTGTCAGAACTTGGGCCCACAGGGGGATCCTCTGGTACCATGGCACACAACACTAAGCATGCACTTAGACGTTCGGCTTCATTTGCTGAACTGAACTAATTTTGGATTAATAACCGTAGTCTCACTCAACTATATTTTAAGTCTCGGTATACAGTTCCTTAAAGTTACACCTTGACCTAATCCCCTATGACTTTTTCTCTTTTTGGTCTTTCTGACTGCAGCCAGCAAAGGGTCAACAGCCAGAAAGCCGACCTCAGTCACTGGAGTTAAGTTGTTGTTACAAGTTTAATTCTTTGCAGCTTAGTTCCCCTGCTGTGTTAGTTTCTTGAAACCAAAGATCATATATTGCAGCAGTTTCCGCTAATTCATGTAATGTCACCAGGGTCCCAGCAGGAGTTCTCTCCACAGAACATGTACCGCACAAGATTGGCCAAACCAGACCCTGCATCCTCTTAACAAAATGAATTTTACAAAGAGATAGCACTGTTACATGTGTGCTACAGTGCTCTGTTACTGCATATTCTGGTTTACTTCAGTTTAAGGGGTGTTCTAGTTTATTCTATTAGGTAATGTTGACTGGCGATCATGTGACCTTCCGGTGGGTGTTTTTAGTGGGTTGGGAACAAAAACATTGACAAATGAAATTCATCTGTTTTTAAATCGGACAGGGAAAAACGGATCCAAAAGGAGTCAAATTCGGCTGTTAAAAAGGAAACACAGCCCAGGAACGGAAACAGAGCGGATGCAAAACCAGAGAAAAACTGACCAAAATGGCCATTTTTATCGTCCGACACCCGGACCTTGTTTTGTGAATAAAGCCTAATTCTGAGTTACCAGAGAGCGGTTTCTCCGTTATTTGTCAGAGTCGAGATCAGCTACAAAAAGTGTTCTTGTGGAGGACCTGGTATATCCTACATGGACAGCCTATTGAACAACGGGGAGAGTTGTACGTCAGTATCTGACAAGTGTCCCAGTGATGAGAAATAACAGAAAACTTGATAGATTACCTTGAATGTGAGCCAAGTTTTTCCTGGTCATATGAATGAACTCTTAGAGCTCATATACATGACCATATTACAGCTTCAACTAAGTTGTAGACCTATAATAGGTCACAAATACACTTTGGGGGCCCTGCTGTACCTTTTATATGCTCCCGATTTTATGTTCCTTTTTACAGATTCTGTCTGAATCCAACCAAAAAACAATTGTGGCATGCGCCACCAGATACCATATTATGGAGCTGTTATACTTTAGAAGCATTGCTTCTTGGGGAGAATAACCCTGTAATATTGCATCCTATAGAACTCCATACGGTGGCACATAGTGTCTATGGCTCTATAGTACAGAGCCACAGGGACTCCGTGTGCATGTGGCCATTAAAATGTGTTTCTAAAATGTCCCAGTCTTGACTCAACTTGAATTTTTATGTTGTATTTTATGTTATATTAGCATAATAATATAATATACATATATAAGGCAGTAGTGGCTGATGGCAGTGAAACAGTTACATTGCTCAAAATGTGGGCTGCTGCCTTTCCTGCCCACACTTGCAGTGGCCTTAGGCAGGGAGTGATAGAGAGGGAGAGAGCATCCCAGGTGGCAGATATACAAACCATGTTATTACGCAGAGATCGCAAAACCTTGATCTTCAAAAAAGCAGCCCAATTAGTCCCCAGCTTGAGAATAGATGGCATTCCACATGAAGACGAGTGAGAGACTCCTGAGAAATTCATTACCTAATATTTACTATCAACAGTTTTTGCCATTCATTTTCTTTCTTGGGCTATAATAATTATCACTATGTGTTTCAATCTTTAGATAGAGGAAACCTGTTACTAGAAGATTGGTTTGATCCTTCACAATAGCTTGGTTTCAATTCTGCGCAGGTATAAAGTTGGAGAATTTGTAGGGTCAACCCAGGTTTTAAAAGACCAACATACAACATATTCTGAATAAAAGTGCGATTCCACGAAAAGCATTTATCAAAAAGAATCGAAAATAATTTTCCAATTTCATACGCGCAATATTCGATGAGTAGTGTTATCGTCGGGGCTTTGGTACTTGTAGGTTTCTACTAGGTCTTACTAGATCTAACACAGTGACAATTGTTGTGAGAGCCCTAGTTACAGTTGAAAAGTATAGCGTCCTTTCTAACCTTCGAGTGGCAAACAAAAAAAAAATAAATAAATTGGCGAATCATTCTAAAAAAGCCAAATAGGAATATAAAATGTCTAAAAAATGTTTTACCTGTATTAGTCACTTAAATTATGTCTCCAAACAGTTCAACAAGTAAAAACTTTATAGCCATAAAAAGAAAAAGTACTAAAACTGTAAAACTGTCTCTGATTCTGAAGGCCCAACTTAAATAAGTTAAGGGCTTTTACACGGACCAATGATCATATGAACGCTCGTTCCAGATCATTGCCCTGTGTAAACAGAACAATGATCAGACGATGAACGAGCAAATTCTTGTTCATCAGCTGATCGTATAGTTTATGCAGTGATAAATATTGTCATTGTTCGCAGAATACATGGGGTCCACTGCTGCAGACATGATGGAAATGTATGGAGTCGTTCGTAGTAATGATCACTCGTCCCCATACATAACCAAGCATTGCTCCTCCTGTCTCGGCACTCGTTTTCACGGCCCATGTTGGCCGTTGTGAAATGACCTTTAAAGTGGAAATGCCTTAATCATATATGTTAGTGCTCAAAACTTTGTGGTGTTAAATACTTTTATATAAAAAAGACCAACAAAAATGGGATTGGTATCTTTTTTGGTTAACCAGTAAATATTTTTTTGGCTTAGCCAAAAAAAGGTATCAGTCCCATAATACTTTTGGATTTTTTGATACAAAAGTGTTTGACGTCACATTGATATTTTTTTTTTGGCTTACACGGTCCCAAACAATTTTTTCTATACGTCAGGGCTCAAAACTGAATTTCCCCTACCATTTTCCTTTGCGAGTCAGGAAATATTATAAATTAGATTCTAATTGATAATATTTCCCAGTGCTGGTCACTAGATGGAGCAATTCCCAAAATTGCAGCATTGCATGTGGTAAAGCAACCACATTGCTTTTTGCTGCAAAATTGGGAAAAACTCACTCGCTCTAGTGAGCTCTGAGAATCCCCCCCCTCCTTTATCCTGGCTAGTGCCGGGAGAAACGAGGGGATTGAATGGTCAAACCTCCTACACTGTGTGTCGCCATTTTTTGAGCTAACACACAGTGTAGTAGGTTTACATACAGTAGTAAACACACACTGAAACACGAACATACATAGAAATCACTTACCTGCTCCAGTCCCCGCTGCTCCCTCCGGTCCGTCCGCTCCGTCTGCTGCCGCTGCTCCATGTGCACAAGTCCGGAAGCCGCGACCGGAAGTAGTAATCTTACTGTCCGTCCGCGACTTCCGGACCACAGGAAAATGGCGCTGGACGGCGCACAGTTCAACTTGGACTGTGTGGGAGCAGCGCATGCGCCGTTCCCACACAGACGGCGTACACCATAGTGGATGGAACGGGCCCCGTTCGCATTCACTATGGGACTGGAGCTGCCGTATTACATGTCTGTATGTGTCGTTAATCGACACATACAGAAATGGAGTAAAAAATGGCAGCCCCCATAGGGAAGAAAAAGTGTAAAAATAAAAAAAAGTGAAACACAAACACACAAATAAATATAAAAGTTTTTAATAAAAGACTAAAATCAAAACTGATGTTAAAAATTTTTTTTTCGTGACACTGTTCCTTTAAGGGTCATTCCATCAACAACATCTAAAGTATGTAGTATCTTTTTAAAATAATTTTGCTTCTATATAAAGCTAATGGGGTAAAGTGTTGAATGACTTCTATAAAATTTGAAATTGCAAGAAAAAAGTGAATGATGGGACAAGAATAGAAAGTACCTGGCAGCAGTGTTCAAATTAGATGCTATCAGAGTGATGTCTTTTTTACTGAAATGCCAAATACTTTTCACCATTGTACATAATATATGATAGCAAAGATGAAATGCTCTGAAATGTGACAAAATAATCATGGACACATAAAACTTTTTTTAAATTCTATAAAAAAAATAATCCATGGTTATACTTTACATTTTGTCTTATTTTAAAGACCTGTTAGTGTCCCGGACTAGTTTATGTAGTTCTTTTGGTGCTTGGGATGAACAGGGGATCCATAATGATTTCTTTTTACAGTCAAAAATATCTGTAGAGACATATCCAATTTAATCAGATTTTTTTGAACAATTTTTTTTTGCCAAAGTGGGTTCCATTTTGGGCCAAACATGCCAAGTGCTTAGTATGATAAGAATACATGGGGAGGAAAATATGACGTAGGGAACAGTCTATCTGGATATACAGTAGATCACCAAGAAGAAAAATAGAGGGGGACAAACAGCAAAAACATAAAATAAATAATCCCTGCGGAAGTGCGGAAATAAGCTTCAGGGTGCAGAAAAGCAAAAGGAAGAAGCTAAAAGCTTGTAAGTAATTTACCTAGAGGCACGTTCTCTGCGGTGAGTAATTATCTCTGGAAATTAATTGCTAATTGTTTTCCTATTTGCATTTAGACAGATGAACAATTATTTATGAGATATAAAACACGTGGAAAAATAAATCTCAGCATTTTGTATTACAATATCAACAATGTAAACAATGGATCTTAAATTCCCATGAAAACCCACTGTATATTTATAGAAATTATAATAGTCTAACCACAAAGCACTTTTTCTCTAGAATGCCAAAGGGTTTGGTATTTTGGGGCTCCAGAGGTGGACATCCAAGGGTGAAATCTTACTAGCCAGCCACATTTATAACTACTTTGGACTGCAGGGTCTTAGATGGTGAGGCAAGGATTTTAATACATTCTAATATTCGAGTTTATTAAATAGTAAGACTCTGTGTTAATGCTAAAAACATGTTACGAATTTGCAAAAAGAATCCTAGTCTAAGGCAGTGATCCCCAACCCTATTACCATGGGAGAACCCCTGAAAATGTTTGAAACCCTACTTCCATTAGACCATTCCTATATGTAAAAGTGAAAGGTCTACCTGCTGCCGTCTTCTAAGAAACCCCTGACAAGGTTCCTGTGAACCATAGTTGGGAAACACTGATTTTCAGTGGAAACACTCCTACTCTATATGGTAGTACCTGAAGTTCCTAAGAGTCAATATTACAGTATACAGTATTATTAATATGCTTCAGAGGATTATAAGATGCCTTCGAGGTGATCTTATTAACATGTATAGGTATATGTGTGGTCAATACAAAGAACTAGCACATAATCTGTTCTTTCCAAGGACATGGGAACATTCATTGCATGTGGAATAAAGACGTTTCAGACATCAATATAGGAAAGAGTTCTTTACAGTTAGAGTAGTCCAACTATGGAATGCCCTAACCCAAGAGGTAGTAATGGCAGATACTATGTCAGCATTTAAAAGAAAAAAAAAAAGGGCTAGATGATTATTTACTGATGAATGGCATTGAGGATTATAACTAATCTAGCAATGAATGACATGTAATTGATTGAGAAAGGTTAAACTTGATGGACCTGTCTCATTTTTCAACCTATATAACTATATTGTGCCTCAGAGATACAACAAAGTTTATTTTTTTTGTGGAAAAAAAATCCCTTTGTATCTCTGGGAAAAAACATTTAGACACATGGAGATACAGCATAAGCCTTAGTAGGCTATGGATTTCAAATTACGGATCTGTACAACAGAGATGATGCCTAGGTGACAGAAATGATAAAAAATTGTTCTAATCTCCTGATATTTTGGAAAAAATATTTTTATAAAACTATTATTTTATTTAAAATTACAAGACAAAAAAAAGTAAATGCATAAAAATATACAAATAGGCCAAATAAAAATCATTTAGAAAGGAGCAATCTTTAATAAACTGAATCATTTTCAGAGGGAGCTATTATTTTTGTTCTGAGCATAAGAAACTTTTTAAAATACTATTTATAAAAGAAATATTAACAGTAACCACATTCCTATTACACTTACGTTAACGAAAATAGAGCAGCTTATACTATTTCTAGTGTTGAGTTGTAAGATTTTGGTGCCGAAGCGGAATAGAAAGGTAGGGAAGCAGCTGAATGAGTTTATAGAACTCTGAATGAAACTATTCAGAATTTATACACTCATGTGCTATGCAAGACTAGAAATTGTAGGTCAAATAAAAAAAAAATGACTTGAGTATAGACAAAATGGTATATTCTGAAGCTAGAATTATAATGTTTTGACAAAAAATGGACTTGAATGCCATTTTAAATAAACGCTCCACTTAAAAACATAATAAAGTTAGTTTTAACTGGGGTGTTAGTCTGCCTGCTCCATCTTGTTGTATAATTGCCATATAGGCAGTCCCATATGGGTCCCATAGTGGTGCCATGAGGTGTGACATACCACATTTGCATATTTCGGATTACAAAATTGGGACTTGGGATAAGAGCATTTCAGCATTGCTCCTCATCAAATGGCTTTGTCCCAAGCCAATGCAGGGTGGTTGAGGAGTTTTGGTATGGTCAATTTAGGGTACACTCCAGGGGGGTATAATTTAACGTTTTCTGACTTCCATAGCCAGTGTACTCACCCATTTACCCTACTACGCAAGCATTTTTACGTATATTGGGTCTTTCGTTTACAAGCGAGTTTGCCCATTATCTGACCCATCTGATTATCGCACTCACCGAAGCAGGAAAAAAAAATCACATTAAGTTATTCTTCTCCCCTGTATCAATAACCTATTTAACAAAATGCCTTATACATGTTTTATCTCCTCTTTGTAAATTCCCTCAGTTTGTGAGGTTTTTCTGCTGGCCATGCAGATTAAATAACTGTCGGCCGAACATACCAGTTATTTATTCCAACTTGACCAAGCCTGCATGTTTATTTCAATGGGGATCGGAGAGTAAGCCACTGTCACACAACGCGCAGGCAAGCACCCGTGGGTACAAAGGATCAGGCATTTTGAAACTCATGCCCGATAATCTATTTCACCGACATCTGCCCCATACACATTAGACCGATCGCACCGAAAACAGCGGGTTTAACCAGGTTTTGTCTAATGTGTATGGGCACCTTTAGCGACATGGTATTGATTGCTGGATCCCAGCTTGTGCATAGTGTGGTCTGGAAAGTAATTCTGCATCCAGCTTAACACGTTATCCGTCGCTTCACCTGACTTCAGGTGCTCTTTATGTAAAATTGGCTTTCGATCAACAATGCAGTTGACACAGAACTCCGCTGCTACCCCAACCCTCAGGAGCTCTTGTCACTTTCTAGGCTGAGAGTTAGGGAGAAGAGAGACACTCTTTAATTGCTTGTCTTAAGACATGGCACCCTTCCAGACTTCTCTCATTTGCTCTCTTCTCCATATGTTCTCACTAGTTGACTTTTGGCACATTTGTCTGTGTTCTATTTTGCTTTGGAAAAACACAGGCAGTAATTGCAGAACTCATGCTCCCCTGACACAATAAAAAGCAGCAAAGGCTCAAAGCGATCTGTGGACACGGTGTCACAATTATTCATACTCTAAGTTAGAGGATAGAGTCGCCTTAAACATAACCTGAAGAACCCATTTTAAAAGCCTAAGGTACAGAGGTTGAGGGCAAAATCAAAAAAGATATTCCTGTTCATTTTGTCACAATGAAGAATATGTGGAGAATAGAAAAAGTTGTAAAATGTGACAATCTGAAAATCTTAGCAAATGAAGAAAAACAATAAAACAGTATTCATATAGATTGAAGGTAACTGATGCTAAGGGGATAAGTCTGAAAATGGTGCAATCTTTCACAACTTCACAATATTATTTACTTTTGGTACCATGAAGCAAAGATCTCTAGATTTCCCCTTTACTCCATCCAGTTCATGACACCACCAGTTAAGGTATATTTCTTTAAACAGATGATAGTTCAGATCACCATTGCAGGGACAGAATGTAGACTGGAACATTCTGAAATATTGTACATGACCCATTTAATATTGACCAGCCTGACCCAACGATGAGAATTTGACTTTGTAGGGGGAGGTAACAATCACTTTTGACTGTCTGAACCAATTATTATTGGGTATCGAACTCTATGCAACGAAAGCAATTACAGTACTCAATATGAATTCAAGATTGATTGAGGAGTCTATGAGTAAAGATAGGTGGTCTAACCATGGGAAGATGTAGAACCACCCAAAAATTGTTTGCTGTCCAACTGGTTTGGCTGTGTTTTAATTGTGTGTTTATATGGTAACCTAAATTGAAATGAATTAAAAAAATATAACATAAAAGCAAAATTTCCATCATGAGGAACATTCTTTAGACATTTCTTTAAAACTTTCATCTACTGTTAAGTATAGCCATGTAACTGTAAGGGTATGTTCACACACAAACTCAAAAACATCTCAAAATACGGAGCTGTTTTCAAGGAAAAACAGCTCCTGATTTTCAGACGTCTTTTAAGCCACTCGCGATTTTCGCTGCGTTTTTTTACGGACGTTTTTGGAGCTGTTTTCTATATTGTCAATGAAAAACAGCTCCAAAAAGTCCCAAGAAGTGTCCTGCACTTCTTTTTCGCAGCCGTTTTTTTACGCGGGGCGTTTTTCAAAACGGCCGCGTAAAAAAAGGTCCATCGGATCAGAATGCCATTTTTTCCCATTTAAATCAATGGGCAGATGTTTGGAGGCCTTCTGCTTCCGATTTTCGGCGTTTCCGGCCTGAAAAATGGCAGAATATAGGACGTGTGAACATACCCTAATATGTATTTCACAATCTGATATGAGTCCTGGACTGTAATTCACCGTGAGGCCCTTTGAACACACTGGTTGTGTTTTTCAAGGTCATGGTCAAGACTGAATGAAGAATGAAGTCCACGTTGGTCCATAGGTTGTAACAGATTTAGAACAACACATCTGTGTGTTTTTCTCATAACTTTCCACCTAACCGAGATTGTGGTGTATAATCGCTTTGTAGTCAATTATCAAAAACGGCTTGCGTATGTCTATTCTTTTAACTTTTACCTATAAAAGGAAAGGAATTTAAGGAGCATCTGAAATCATTATAAAACGAGTAGACTAGGTGGTTTGTCTGATCTCCCTGCTCTCTGTTAGGAAGAGGATAATGTTGCAACTGCAGATATGTTGTAATTGGCCAGGAAGAGCCCCGGGCATTGAGCCGTCACAGGCGAACACATCACAAAGACATTCACATACCTGCAGTAAGAGATGTAAGGGGTCGGCTCTACCCACTTATCAGAACAACTTGTCATTTTTTGTGTAATCTGCTGGCTGGAAGTAATTTTTTTTCTCTTTCAAAGAATTATTGAACAAGTACCTGGTCTATAGTTCTTCAAAGTCTCTGTTATAAGTTAACTATATTCTGATCAATATACCAATACAACATACCAAGTACACCAGCCCATAGATCAGCTCTGGATTTATGAAGAACTAAGAAGGACATTTTAAACTCTAGAAAATTTTAGGTTTACTTTTTTATCCACACTAGTCTTACATGTACGGAATTATTTAGCAAATTATGTGTACATCTGAACGAACAGTTTTAGTATTTATGACTTAAAGGATCACTTCAGAAAATAAGTATACACTGTGTGAGTGCAGGGCCTGAGTGGGCATACCATGAGACAGGTATATAAAGAGATCCAAAGGGAGAATCCCTGTGTCATATGTCATCCCTGGACTAGGCATTGCATGGTAAATAAGTTTTGCCTTGCGTTTTCCGTGAAAACATTTTTGGGTTTGGCAACGTTATCAACTTAAAAACATCAATAACTGCACTTGCCGGGTTTACCTTTGGACTGTATTAGGTATTAGGTGGAATTATGAAGAAAGAGACCTCTAACAAAAGTCATATCTTACCATAAAAACTTATGGGTGTTTAACAAATTCTGATGACCAGTTAGGACTCGGAGCATTGGACAACATGGCTGAGTATATATACTGCACCAATTGTTCAAAAGTACGACTAAAATAGTATTTTCTATTATCTGATTACCAGAACAAGTTAAATGGTTATTCCCATCTTCTTAAATGTAGCCATTAAGCTCAACCTGTTAAAGTTATTCATTTTTTTTTAAATACCTTTATCCAAACGAGGTAGTTTTCTTAATATCCGTGCTCCAAGTCGCTGTCAGTCCCTCTTTGTTTATTGCTCGTTGTCTAGGGATCCGGCCACCACGGTTTTCCTATAGCAGTGGCCGCGCCTGCGCAATAATATCCTCTCCGTCCTTAGGAGAGGATGACATTGTTATCGGGAACGCGCATATCAGCGCATTAGACGCCGGCCTTGCCACCTCGTGTGGATACATCAGTGGTCGGCTCCAGGTACTACATGCGGGGAAGTGTTGCCGTGATGGGTGGGTATACAGATTATTGTGATTAGGGAAGTGGCTTTACACGAGGGGGGAAGTGGGTTACAGAGAAGGGTGGTGGGGGGTTGAAGTGAGGAGTGGCGTGGGTTCCTTGAGATTCAAGGTGTTACTATAACACTAGCTAGGGAATTGGGGGGGGGTTCGTCTCAACCATGCTTACCATGCCTGGTTGAGAAGATTGTTCTCCCAATGCTACTAGAGCTACAAGATCTAGCAATGTCGGCAGCGTGCAGAGCGGCTTGATTGACATCGGCCCGCTCACGCCCCCTTTTATAAAAGATAACCAGCACTAGCTGAGTTATCAAGTTTGAAAAAAAGGTAGTTAGGAAAGGAATTTTTTCAAAATTTTAACAACAATAGATTTCTAATTTAATTTTGGATTAGGATCCATTATAAAAAAAAATATGACAACTTGGGAATAATGGAAAAAACAGAGAAGATCCAGCGATATGTGGTATAAATCGGAAAAACTCAATTTCCACTTTATTCAGATGCAAGCAAACACATCTTAGAAAAAACACCAGGAGAAATGACAAGGTGGTAAGTTATGGCAGTAAAAAAGCCTACGCGTTTCAAGCACTGGCTGTGCTCTTAATCATGGCTAGATCAAGTCAACTTGGGAATAACCCTTTAAATAAACAACTAAATTTATGGACTATATGTTGGCCTTTAGAAGAGCTTCAAGGAATTTGGAAGCAGCAAATTAAATTCCATGCCATGTCTTCTCAAAGTTCTCCAAAGAAATTAAATACATGTTAAAAAAAAATGAAAACCTCCCAACCATGACATCATAAAACAATGATGGTCAATAAAGACTACAAAAATATGGAAAGGAACTTTATTGTCAAAGAGGTCATTCCAAAGGGGACATAATTTGGGTGGATCATGACAATAAAGTGAAAAGTGGGTTTTAACTTTTTTGTGTATTCACTTATTAAAGTTTAGGAGAAATTAATTTATAGAAATGAATAATAAAACATGTTCTTCTGTTCTCTTTGCAGTTAAGACACAGCAAGATTCAGCAGAGAAGTGGAAGCCGTCCAGAATTGATCAATGTGCATCCTCATCTCTTTGATGGAGTGCTGCAGAATTCGACATCTGTGACTAATACGTGGCTGTTGTATTATGTTCAGAAGTACAGATATTCTCAGTGTGAAGCAGTGTGTATTGTGCGTGTAACACATGGTCTGAACGCACAGGAAGTTCCAGACAATTAGAGAGTAATTCATATTGGCGATGTTCACTCTACAATGTTGTCACTCGAACCAATTCTGCCTGTAATCTAAACTGCCATCTTTGTGCTTGATTACCACAATGGTGTAAAAAAAAAAAGTACTGTTTAATGATGTCATAAGAAAATTAACTGTGCATCCTTCTTCCAAAGATAAAAATCCTCTCCCCTATCCTCTCAGATCAGTTGATAACAATGGGCTTTGGATTTCGGAGATCAAAAGCTGGGTTTTTTGTTATGTTGGTTATCGCTGATTTCCCCAAGCCTTAAAACAGATCGCCGATCCCTGCCACGGTTTTATAACAAAGTTCCCAATGTGCTCTGGGCCAGGTTGGACAATCAAATCAATATATAGGCAATTTTTTAACCTCTTGCTGCCAGATTCCTGAACACTCTTTGAATGGTCTTTGCAGTGGCTTAGGGCAGCAAAGGGGTTAAATGGAACGTAATACAGAAAAAAATAAGTGGCATGTTTCTCTGACAATGCATGGGATATCTAAACTAGAGAAATGCTTAAAACATATACCAAGGTTGGTGGTCACCAGTGGGCATAGCTGAGAAGACAAGAACTTTTCTCTGCCCAAAAAAGAAGGTAGAATTCGAAGGATAAGATATTATGAGGTGTCACACATGAGGACATTATTACGGTGATGTTTTAAGAATATGCATTGCACCCAATTTTTGGGTTCAAAAGAAAAGTCGAAAGTATTTTTTGTTTTTATGTGTGTTTTGCATGTTGAATTTAACTTGTAAAATGGGACCCAAAAATCTTTACATGCAAAACAGATTTCCTTATTGTGTATGTGTCAGGCGTGTGTGTGTGTTTTTTTAAGATATGTATGTCATAGACTGGAACATATATCCTGATTTTGAAGTCAAGACAAAAACTCTTTTCCCATTTCTGCCCAAACCATATTGAGGAATACAATGTTGTCATTTCTAGCTAAAACATATGGTATGCCTTTCTGTGGTCACCCAAAATTGGACGTATCCTCAAAATCATGAATCTTGTATTTTCTCCTATTTTTTATTTTAGTCATTTATTAGCAATAATTATTGGATTTAACGTAAAGGGGGCTTTCCCAAAAGTAACATGTATGGCATATTGATTTGATGTGCCATAAATGTGTGGTCGGTGGGGTTCTGATGACTGGGATGCCCACTAACCCCAAGAGAAGGTGTGATCGGTTCCTTGTTTTTGGCGGAGAGTTTGGCTCACTCGACTGTTTTCATATCTCCCGTAAACTGGCTTGGAGAGTGGCCATATTGGGTTGGGTCCCCCTAGTTAAAACCCCACTGATTAGATATTTATATAAAAAGGATTAATTTTATGAAACCCTTTCCAACAGCAAGTATGTCTATTCACACTAGTGTCACGGCTTCCTTGTTACAGGATCATTTTGCAATTAATCCGGAATGATGGTAATGATCCAATTGACTTATAATGGTGGCCAGAATGCTGTGCTTTTCTGGCAACCAAAGAACAATGGAAAACGGATGGAAAAGAAAAGAAGTATGAACATAAAATAGTCACTGGTGGTCTATACATTTTAAGGAAAGTGGAATCGTAATTCACCATATTTTGGCTTCATATAAGAAATTGTATGTATAATGATATTAAACAAAGTCAAATTCTTGTAAGAACTTTAGGTGAAATCTTTTTGTATGTTTAGAAAAGAATAGCTTACTAAAATGAATGCGAAAGACCCCTTCAATGTGTCTGCGTCTTCTCTAAACAAAGTGAACAGAGTCTTAGGGTGCCTGTACACATTAGAGGAAAGTGGCCCGAACCCGTGGATTTCCTGCCGAGCACTTGGCAGACAGCTATTGTAAGTGTAGGGGCAGCTTTAGGCACGAAATTCAGATGGGTCTATATGAGAAATTCTTCCTCAAGTACAACCACTATTTCCCAAAAATGTCTTAAAATTACAGTTCTGTCTTCAGTAGCTTTTTGCATAAAATCAGCTTCATCCATGAACTGTATTAATTCTACATATAAGATAAATGGAGTCAAAGGAATTAAAAATTAAAAGTAGAAAAAGGTGTTTGCATTCAGATTTCAGTTAAATAAACCCATCTATTTGTATGGTGGTTTGCATGGTGTTGTATAGGAAGAAGTTTCTTGTACAGAAATAAATAAACTATATATTAATATATTATAAGAAAGGGTTGCCTTATGTCTAGTCATTCTGTCTGTATAGTGCATACATACAGTAATGGGAGTTTTTGTCTCTGCATCTGTAGTCTATACTGAAAAATCATCTGTAGATGTTATTTATTGGTAAAACGCGTTGCTCATTTGGATCTTTGAAATCAGAAGAGGACAATGGTGTAGAACAAATAAACAAGCCTGAATATCCATAATGTAGAATATACCTCTGTATTATGGAAATATTCTCAATATCTTTTTCTGTGGAACATTGAAGGCCTACGTGTCTCTCGTACCTTCATTACCACATCTTAGTATTTTGCTTTGATCAGAGATGCCATAAATCTTGTCTACATGATCTATAAACCAACTTTAAGACACTTTGATGAGTAGAAAAAACTTTTTCAAGATTTCTTAGCAAGTCCAGCTGGTTTTGACTTACTACTATTAAATGCCATGACCTGGATGAGTTAAAACCTTCATAGTCATTGTTACTGGCATTGATTTACATGCTAGTTCTTCCTCATTTCTCTTGCTGATCCTTCCTTATATCTACAGGGTCAACCAGTTACCAAAAATGTTTAGATTCCAAAAAGGGATCTATTCACATGTTCATCAATACAGCTTATTCTATGGTACCTTGATCTCTAAGTACGCAGATCACTATTTGTCCATAAAGTAAGCTGTATGGGCGAGTATGTGTATAACATATGCTCTTCAAATCACACTGGTCCCTAAGATCTCTGTTCAGGACCAAATTTCTAAATAAGGTAAATTACAGTTAGTAGAAAATGTTACAAGAGAAGAAGTTATGCTAACTTCATATAATTCCACCCTCAAAACACTTCTTAAAAAAGTCACATGACTTAGTGACACCAATTCAAAGATGAAGTATATCTGGTGGTTAGTCCCGAGGTTCCAGTTTCCTATACATATCATATCAGTAGGGGGTGGAAAAGACATACTTGACAATGGTTCTGCCAAAAGTAGAGTTTGGTTTTAAGTAAACTTCATCAGATTTTCACAGCGTAACAGAGGCGTAGTTAAAAGGGGTGGAGAGGTATCAGTTGTAACCAGGTCCTGGTGCCAGAGAAGGTCTAAATGCCCATAGCAAGACACCAGTATTATAAACCTTTTACAGGGTTAGAGGGTAACAACTTTAAAAATCTTTTGACATGTCATAGTCACGTGTCAGACACTTTCATCTTAGTGACATGTCAGAAATTTTGATAGTTGGGGGTTCGAGCACTGAGACCCCCACCGATCCCTAAATGAAAGCGGCAGAAGCGCTCAGTTGAGCACGATGCCGCTTAGTTTCTGATCGGCTTTCCTCGGACGCTTTTGAGTCCGTACACCGCTTGCCCATAGACCTAAAGATTTTCTCCCAACAGGACATTCAATGTATACAGTATCGGTATGGTTATCTAAGAGCCTTATAAATATAAGCATTTGCATTGCTCTCATATAAGAACTTTCTTGTCCTTTAGCCACAAATATGGCAATGATCAGCATTGAGAATCATTTTTCAAGCAGGTCTAACAAAAACCTACAGGCCGGTAGAGTCAATACTAGTTGGTTTCGATAGAACTGGACCACCACAATCACAATAGTAGTTTAATCCAGAGAATTATCACCAAGTCTCTGGCCACTGTTAGTCATGTCTGTGACATGGACGACAGGCTTTTCGCTGTAGCCTTTTAGATTCATATAATTGTATAGAGTAGTATATATCTAACATAAAGGTTGATCCAGGATTAAAAAAAACAGGTAACATCTACCATACTATACGTTCAGGATTTCATCTGGGTTTTACAGGGTTTTATACACTTTCTATGCACACCTGACTTCAGGAAATCTGATGATAAGTACGGAGTTCGCTGCACTCAGGTATCTGAAACAATCACAGCATCAAATAAAATTCAGTCAAGGTGTGAAAACTTTTACATGTATATATGTAAATGTTATAAAATGGTGTCTGGTGGATCAACATGTATTTTAGATATACTGGAAGTTACCATTCCTTCATAAACCATATTATAGAGCGTCATGATCAAATCTATAGACATCATTGCTTTCAATCTCCATTATTACTATGACTATGGGCCAATGGGGGAAGGGCACCAGGAAAAGATGGTGGCACAAAATCTAATACTTATAATAGAATTAGCGACAAAATAACCACATTTCAGATGTTAAAAGGATGGTCTGCTGACTACAACCCTTTTCCCAAAAAAAGTTGTCCCCGGCAATCAGCTGATTGTCGTGGGCCCGACTTCTTTTACCTCCAGCAATCTGCTGGATCACTGGCTGCCCATACATTTCCCCTGCAGAATGCACAAATGATTTGCTGAACATGTAATGCATGGACGGGGCTTGTCCACCAGAGGGGAAGCTGCTTTTATAGAAGAGCTCTCCATTCTGGTCAAAGGGGGGGGGGGGGTCCGAGAAGAAGATCCCTCACTAGGAAGTTCATATGCCCAAATAGAGCATATGGACCAGGCTTTTCTTCGTGAGACAACCCCTTTTAAGAGTATGCAAGAAAGAATCTAGTTATAAAGCTTTGGCATTTGTTGATTATTTAATGTGTTGCAGGACCCTTAAAGTTCTCCACCTATATTCGTTTTCACAATATGGTTAATGTGGCAGTATGAGATTGAGAAAGTCATTGTTTAAGTCCTGCAATGCCTCCTTGACCTTTCTCTGACCTCAGTTCAGTGGCAATACTGCCTTGAGCTGAAAAGCCATCTGAGCCGGACTGGTTGCTAGGGATATGTTGCTTGGCAACCCTATTGAAAAGACTGTGCTTGCTAGGCATTTTATCTGTAGCAACTAGACATGTCTAGATAAATGTTTCAGGGTTGACTTAAAGATCCCGATACCCCCATGTACGTTTATGAAAATCGAGGCTCAATTCCCCCTTATTATGGAAACACTTTAAAGAGACCGTATTATTTCATTCCCAAACCTCCCATTACTACTACTTGATTTTTACATTATATATACAAAGTAATATAAAAATAATCATTCCTACCCGAAGAATGTAATGACAAGGTATATAAGAGAAGCTAATAATGTGTTTGTTCTTTCTATTATTGTGTTCTATGGCAAAGGTATCAAAATATATGACTTTATTATATCATATGACAAGCATTGCACTTTCATCCTGACAACAATTACTTTAACCAATTTGTTGTCCCTGAGGTGGGGGCCGATTTTACCCCCTTACAATCAGGTTATTATGTTAACACTGCAATTAAAATACTTGAAATAGATGGGATGTTTGCAGAGTTTTGACCTACTCTAGGTAAGTCACAGAGATGAACATGTACAGTCAATGAATTTAATGTATGTGCCAATTTTCACTACTGTACAATTTTAGGGCATTTTTTTTCTGACAATTAATGGTGCAAGACTGTAAGAAATTGACATTTCAGCCGTCCCATCAGAGAGCATTGTATTTATTTTCTGATATGCTGAATGATCTTCTGTAATATAGTCGCTAAATCTTGGGGCTTATAATAAACACTGTGAACTAGGGAATATTTATTATAAGTAATTTTTTTTTTTTTTTTTTGGGTCATTTCTGGTTTGCCAGCTACTATGTACGTGGTTTGGTTTTGAGCTATTTGATTACACTGGAACTGTTCTAATTGTAAATGTAATCACATGGCGAAGAACTGAATAGGTTTTATGTAATTTAAAAAAAAACTGTGTTTATTGATTTAAAAATATTAAAAAAAGACGAACGATCTAAAGCTGTAAAAAAGTTTGAAAATCCCAATTATCTGAATTTTTTTCCATGTGGGGTGATGTTTGGATGTTTTCCTGATGCACCGTGAGTAAGTTTCCCCTCCCCTGAAACTTTCCTCCCTCGTTTGATAGTGCTTCTCGTTTTATCTTTTAAAGTGGCATGTTCTGGATCGTAATATTGACACGTGAATATGGAAATTGATATGAAAACCTAGACATTTACAACGGGCACGAAAAATGACTGTAATTTAATGTTTAGTGCGTGTAGTTGCAGATATGGATAGAGACCATTCCATCCATTTGCGTGTAAAAGATAACCTTGTGTCAGCCTGTTTATACAATATTTATTCAATAAATGTTGATTTCTTATGGACATTTCTTGTGTTTGGTGTTGTTATTTTACTCAAGGGCCTAGTGGAGAAACGTCTTATCGGGGTTGTGTGAGATTACAAAAACATAGGTTGTTTTTTTTTCCCCCTAAACAGCGCCACACGTGTCCATGGGCTGTTCATGGTATTGCAGCTGAGTGCTTTTCACTTCCATGGGGCTGAGCTGCAATACCAGACACAGCCCATGGACCATTGGGGTGCTGTTCCTCGAAAAAAAACAGCCATATTTTTCTAATCTCATACAACCCCTTTAACTCATTCATTCAAATGTAACCCTCTAATAATAATTTCAGTAATTGCGATGGTTAAACACGAGGCCATTTACAGCACATGTAATTAGTAAATGTGTTTGACACAAGGACATATTTCTCATGAATTACAGTAATCACCCTTTAAGGATAGTCTATTGTTAACATTCCAGTCTAGATTGCTGTTGTATTGTTACAAATTAGAACCTATTCGTTAAATTCTCAAGATCCTTTTACCTTTGGATTGCTTTGACAAGTGCTTAACAACAACATTCTTGTAATACACATTGACTCTACGTTCTAGAACTTTCTGTACAGCAAGTGGTAAACATGTCTGTTTTAGTAAATACTTGTATTCCCTATGAAAAAATTCTGAAGCATCTTTTCTTAGAACTCTGCTGTTCCTCTGTTATTCCTTCTAGAAATGTATGAATAAATTGACAACTGGGTGTTACTAATTGGGGGGTGTGTCACTACACAGACTGACACTGTCCAATCAGTGCTGACAGAGTGAGACTGTATAGGGACACGCCCATTTGACAAGAGGAATGGTAACACCCAGTTGTCAATGTATTCATACATTTCTAGGAGCAATAAGGGTATGTTCACACGGCAGCGTCCATTACGGCTGAAATTACGGACCTGTTTTCAGGAGAAAACAGCTCCTGAATTTCAGACGTAATGGCATGTTGCCGGCGTTTTTCGCAGCGTCCATTACGGACATAATTGGAGCTGTTTTTCTATGGAGTCAATGGAAAACGGCTCCAATTACGTCCCAAGAAGTGACAGGCACCTCTTTGACGCGGGCGTCATTTTTACCGTCTTTTGACAGCGGCGCGTAAAAAAAATGACCGTCTGCACAGTACATCGTAAAACCCATTCAAATGAATGGGCAGATGTTTGCCGGCGCTTTGGAGACGTATTTTCGGACGTAATTCGAGGTTAAAACGCCCGAATTACGTCCGTAAATAGGGTGTGTGAACCCAGCCTTACAGAGGAATGGCACAATTCAGAGATCTAAGAAAATATGTTCCAGAATGGCAAATGTGTGTTCAAAGAATGCTCGTTCCTGATAATTGCCACGTGTAAACATGGCAGCGATCAGCAGACGAACGGGCAAATGCTCGCTCATCAGCTGATCGTATCGTTTTAAATGTGTCAAATATTATAGTTGTCGGCAGCCGTAAACAGCGAGATGTGCTGCAGACATGATACAAATGTATGGGGATGAGCGGTCTGAGTAACGAGGGCTCGTCCCATACATAGCTGCTTGTGGAAGGAGCACACAAGCGCCGATCAACAAGCGGTCTCATTGATCGGCGCTCGTTGCACCAGCCAAACTTTGCCAGCGTAAAAGTACCTTTAGTGTTAAATTACTTTATATACTGTTTGAATAAAAATCCAATATTGACATATCCACATATGTTAAAATGAAAACTTTACAAGGGTGTCCGTAATTTTTCACAAAACTGTACCGGGAACTTCCACCTCCAATTGTAAGACCGCTATTTTTATTTGCACTACTTTTTACACATTACTTCCCATATATTTTTAAGAAATTGAAAATAAATAAATTACCACATTTACCAACTAGGTTGTTTACCAAGTCACGAGATCTATACATTGAAAACCCCCCAGAAAATAACGCTCTATAATGCACCACTAAATAAATAGACATGGTTTAGCATGAAAAGGTAACTGTGAAAAGTTGTATAAGGGGGTACAATAATCAATGGGCTTAGATTCTGATAGGGATCAGGACCTTGTATGGGTATCCATGCTTGGAATAGGTATTGGTACAGAAAAATACTGTGGATCTCATGAATGTAATAAAAGGGAACTGTAATCAGCATGAGAGAGTAATTCTTTATTAAAACCTGTGTACAACAACACATTTCGGAGATTAATTAGTGTGATACCTTTGTTCCTGATAAATAAACTGGTCCAGTTTTGCAATTTGCCTGTTTTTGGAAAAAACTATTGTCTCTTGCCGATGGCATACATAGAAGAGAAGGCGCTCGATAGCAAAGACTGAAATAGGCCCCCCTTGATGGTGCCAGGTTTAGTCGTCCAGGGCAGAAAAGCCTTGTGTTTTGTGCCCCCCTCCATCCACACTAACTCTAAGGCCACTTCCCGACCCCTTGTTTGCTAACAATGCTAACAATCCCTTGGCGAAGGGATTCCTGCACAGATTCTCGCCACCCAGTAGACCAATGATTGTTGGGCCCCCTCTTTCCAAGTGCCGCAAAGAAGCTGCATGGTGTGCCTCTATGGGAAGTACTCCCTTGGCTCTCACATACTGTATGAAGCTTCAATCACATGACCATACGAAGAGTCGTCCTGCACTAGACGACACTTCAAAGAGCTCATTCAGACGAGCGTAATACTCGTCCGTGTGCTGTGCGTTGAAATAACTCACAGCACACGGACCCATTCATTTTAATGGGGCTATTCAGACATGCGTGAGTTTTAACGCAGCGAGTGTGTTGCGTGAAACTCACTGCATGTCCTATATTGGGGCGTTTTTGTGCACTTAGTCGCCTATTGAAGTCTATGGGTGTGTGAAAACCACGGACAGCACATGGACGACATCCATGTGCTGTCTGTGTTTCACGCATCAGTAAAACGCATGCCACACACAAAGTACACGGAAGCCAATACGCAACACACACGGACATGAAATGTAAGACAAACGCTTCGTTTTTTTACGCGTGCAAATCGTACATGCTTGAACTGAATGTACCCGAAGTATTAGGGACACCAGAGCCACTAGGCAACCTAAAACATCAAAAGATTTAATGACGTTACATTGCTGCTATGAGTTTTTCACTATTTACTGCTCATTGGGTAGCATTTATGATAAAAGAAGGACTCCATTAATGGGATTTCCTGTCATCAATTTTTTACTGGATATGAACTATATTACACATGGCCATAGACATGGAATAGCTGTCGGCCGAACGCTGGCCCAGCCATCAGCTATTTATCCCAACTCCACTAGGAACGTGCACACTCGGCTTGCCCTTAACATCTACCACCACATACATTTAAAGTCTATGAGGCTGACAGAAACAGCTTAGCACTGCGCTCGGCTATTTCTGCTAGTCCCATAGACTTTGAATAGAGGGGCACCGCGCATGCCCGCCCTCCGCTTCATTCATACTCCTCCACCAACCATTATGGCAATTGGTCGGGGTCCCAGCGGTCGGACATCCTAATCTAGCATTTTTCACCTATCCAGTGTATAGGTGAAAAATGCTAAGGCTGGAAAACACCTTTAAATTCTTAAAGCCCGGTCCCAGCCCTAAGAAGTGTTTAGACTTCCACTGGGGTATGCATCTTTAGAATTTCACCTGCCTTTGGTACCATAAGAGAGAAGATGGACGTCTTTGAATAGGTAAGGTCTGGTATGGCTTTGGCTGTTTCTGAAATTTATAGCTCAATCTCATTCACTTCAATCGGATCGAGCTGCAGTACCAGATACAGCCCATGGACCAGAGTGAGTTAGTTTGGTATCTATAAATCTCTGAATAGGATAGATAGATAGATAGATAGATAGATAGATAGATAGATAGATAGATAGATAGATAGATAGATAGATAGATAGATAGATAGATAGATAGATAGATAGATATGGGATAGATAGATATGGGATAGATAGATATGGGATAGATAGATATGGGATAGATATGGGATAGATAGATATGAGAACACCGAAAAAGGCCATACTTACAAATGGACACAGCCAGGCCAGAAATGCTGATGAAAGGGCGAGCAGGTGCTTTAAATAATAATAGCCACTCCCACTAGTCTTGAGGGGAGTGGTATGTGGTGCATGGGATGTGTAGTAAGAAATAATAAATGAATAGTGTGTGTGCAAGTGTAATACTATAAGTGAAATATAGGGGGCAGTAATAAATGAAGTGCCTCAATAGAAATAAATGGATAATGGAGTGCAAGTGAGTGAAACATGGAGGGATAGTGTGTACGTCATGAGGCACAACGTGTATAGCCAGGTAGAAGCCTATTTGTGACGCCTTGATAATTCATAGAGCGGGCTACCCTGCTTGCTATGCCAAACAACAACACACCATGCTCTCCCAGCATGAGATAGATATGGGATAGATAGATAGATAGATAGATAGATAGATAGATAGATAGATAGATAGATAGATAGATAGATAGATAGATAGATAGATAGATAGATAGATAGATAGATAGATAGATATGGGATAGATAGATAGATAGATAGATAGATAGATAGATAGATAGATAGATAGATAGATAGATAGATAGATAGATAGATAGATAGATAGATATGGGATAGATATGGGATAGATATAGGATAGATATGGGATAGATATGGGATAGATAGATATGAGATAGATATGGGATAGATAGATATGAGATAGATAGATATGAGATAGATAGATATGAGATAGATAGATATGAGATAGATAGATAGATAGATAGATAGAAACACACAGATACATATATATCATAGTTATCTCCCTCTACATTTTTTTCACTGTATAAATTATTTGTCCAGTTTAGATTATAAAGATCCGTTTAGGGCGAAGTAAAACAAAAATTTTCGCTAGAACAGTTGTTCTTCGGGACTCCACTGATGACTATATGACTCATATGTTTCATGTTTTTCTTTGAGATGGTTGTCATTGTAGAATAGAACAAGACTCGTTCTGTCCTGCACAAACTATCTTTCTAACGCGCCTGATTTCCTGTACGTGTTCATCTCCTCGGCTTGAGCAGCATAAATACAGTAGTGACTCCTGCTGCAGCATTCAGGCATGGCACATATTCTGCTGCTTCACTTAATAGATGATAATGTGCAGGAATATATGTAGCATCTAGGACAGGGGTAGCTTATTCTCCTCTAACTCATTCTCGGGTATGGGAACTGGTGCAATGTCCAAAGTAATGATACCTATGATGTCAATAGTGAGATCACTGCAGAAATGAAGGCTAGAAAATTAAAGAAAGAGTCTGATTGGCTGCCATGGACAACACAACCGCTTTCTTTTTGGTTATACTAGTGTTTAGATGTGACCCCTAATGCTACAGAGTATATATATCACATTACATATTTTTATTTTCATTTTTTTGTGTTTTTTTATGTGACTGTCCATTTAAAAAAAAATAGAGAACACTATACACACAGTTAAGGCTCTGTATGCAGCCCCCCTGCTGGTCTCTGGGGAGGGGGATGCAGTCCATCACTACCTGGAGACTGTAAGGGTATGTTCACACGGCCAAATTTCAGACGTATACGAGGCGTATTTTGCCTCGTTTTACGTCTGGAAATACGTCTCAAATACGTCGTCAAACATCTGCCCATTACTTTCTATGGGTAGAACGCTGTATTGTCCACACGACGCGTAATTTTACGCGTCGTACGGCAATTACGACGCGTAAAATTACGCCTCGTAAAAAGAAGTGCAGGACACTTCTTTGGACGTTTTTGGAGCTGTTTTCTCATAGACTCCAATGAAAACAGCTCCAAAAACGGACGTAAAAAACGCCGCGAAAACGCCGCGAAAAATGCGAGTTGGTCAAAAAACGTCTGAAAAGCAGGGTCTGTTTTCCCTTGAAAACAGCTCTGGATTTTCAGACGTTTTTGGTCACTACGTGTGAACATACCCTAGCAGTGCTCCCCAATCTGAAGCTCTACAGCTGTTCCAAAGCTACAACTCCCAGCATGCCCTGAAAACCTGCGGCTGACAGAGCACGATGGAAGCTGTAGTTTAGCAACAACTGGAGAGACACAGGTAGAGGAACACTGGACTGTAGGATGAAGCAAAATAACACCTTCCCTCTCTGTCCATATTTATAAAACCCGGACCACCTGTTTATCTCAGGGAGTTCTCACACTGCCTGAATGATGCAGTCCCAAATTTCAGCTAAGTACAGTAAAACCTCTCAAAGAGGCTTACTTTTTGAGAAGCCCACTCCTGATCTACACCAGACTGCTTTTGTCACAGATTTTTTTATTTAGACCCATGTATATTATTCTATACCAGGGTCCCTTACCCCCTTTCCTACTGGGGCGTCACCAGCCAGAACATGGTGGTACCTGGCACTCAACATTGTTCCTTCAAGTCCTAGCCAGTATTAAAAATGGATCTTTATGAACCTTTTATGTGTCTCCTGAAGCAAGTGTGACATTAAAATAAGCAGAAAAGGAGTCAATATTTTGCTATACCGGAGATTGGTCCGGCCAGAGAAAAGACTGCTGCTTATGATCATTCCCCAACAACTAGGAGGCTCATCTCAACTGGCTTAGACCATCTGTCTCGAAGACCATTTTTCACCGCAACTTTGGGTGGTCGTCTCAAAGAGGTTTCACTGTATATCATTTTTATACAACCTCCATGCAGGCGATCAGGGGTTAAGACAAGGCTCTAATGAGTCAGTTTTGACGGTATCAAAAACAAGAGCTGTGTAATGAAACTTCTTACATTTCATTGATGTATTGTAATTCACATACAGATTAAAGTAAAGTGCTTTATGACTCAACAACCCAAGTGCTAACCATAACTAGTTGTGTATGTTTGATATTCAGTGATAATTGTCCGAGCGCCACAGGTGATGACAGCAGTAGAATTTCTGTCCTGATAGTTTGTACTTTTATTAGAAATTTCCTTCCCCCTATAAAATCACATGTAAGAGTACATTTACACAGATCATTTTCAATGAATTTTGGCCACTGTAGTATTTTATCGTAGTGGGAAGATATTACATTGTAGTGAATGGGATTTAAAAAATCCCCCTTCATCTAATGGGGTCGAAAATCGAGCACTTTGATCTCAAGCCACAACATGTCCCATCCATTACATTTGTAACATTTACTTAAATCGGGGAAAAACAAAGTATAAAAAAACTATTTTTGACTCTCTTACCAATACAGTTGGTGTGAACACAGGGCCGATTCTAGCTTTTCTGCTGCCTGAGGCAAAAATAAAAATGGTGCCCCTCAGATCTTTATTGACATCCCCCTTGCTGTTCTACATCACTAGCAGCCTCCTCCAACTCTTGCGGATGCGCCGTTGCCTTGTACTCACCTGGCATGCGCGGTGCTGTAATGAAGCCGGGCAAGGTACACCTCGCTGCACGGTGCGTGCCCATGGAGTACAAGGCCATTAATGGCGCATCCAAGAAAGTTGGAGGAGACTGGTAGTGATGTGTAACAGCCAGGGGGATGTCAATCAAGCATGGAAAGGCTGGTTTTGAGGCAGGACTATGTGACTCTTCAGAATAGCGGCACCGCCCCATGACCCTTTTATGAGTAATTAGCATAAGTGTGCACCGTTTAACAGTTGATTTTGTAGATTTTGCTGCATCTGTAAAAAACATACATGGGGATGTTTGGAAACATCGTCGGGTCATGTATTACCGCATGGTGGCAGTTCAAGGGGTTAAAACTACCTGACAGGTTCCCATTAAATATACAATGAATTGAAAACAATACCATCTGCCCTGCAATTTTGATATAAATATATCCTATATAATTACAGCATCAGAACCAGGCTCTGACATATATACTGTACCAGAACCAAGCACAGAACATAAATACAGCACCAGAACCAAGCTCAGTACATAAATACAGTACTAGAACTGAGCTCAGTACATAAATATAGCACCAGAACCAAGCTCAGTACATAAATACAGCACCAGAACAAAGCTTAGTACATAAATATAGCACCAGCACAAATTCAGCTCAGTACAGAGAACATTTGCAAATTCAGTGCAACCCCTGCTGTACAGGCTATACTGGGAGCTGTAGTTTTATTCCGTACAAACCCAAACAATGGTAAGGTGTTGCTGTTTCACAAAAATAAAATCATATCACCCATCATCTCGCCGCAGATCATAGAGTGACTACAGTACTGATTAGAGGCAGAACAAACATTTACATTGAGTGACTCACAGGTGACGTCTTCTCAGATTCTAGTTGTTCTTTTTCGCTTTTCTTCTCCATCTAGACCTCTATGATGACTTTTCCCAGCCACGGACCATATCTGCAGTTTTCTACTCAGATGTCTTCAGCTTCTCACTTTTCATTATTTCCGATCCTATAAACAACTAGCTGTTATACCCGCGTTGCTCGGGAGGTTGACTTACGGTATAGATAGAGTAAAAGCTCACTATTTAAATACCTCTCAGTATGTATTTAATTGCTAGAGAGTGTAAATAATGTTATTGGATGCATAAAATAAATGAAATGAAGCAATATATTCATTACAGAGTTAGGCCTCATTTACACGAGCGTATTATACGCGCGTGCGACGCGCGTGCTTTTCACGCGTGTCGTACGCACCTATAATAGTCTATGGGGCTGTTTAGACGATGCGTGAATTTTGCGCAGCGTGAGTGCGTTGCGTAAAACTCACGACATGTTCTATATTCTTGCGTTTTTCACGCAACACGCACCCATTGACTTCAATGGGTGCGTGAAAACAACGCATGCCACACTGACGGTCCTGCGTTGCATGCGCGAAAATCACGCAAGAGCTGTCAAAAGGATGAATGTAAACAGAAAAGCACCACGTGCTTTTCTGGTTACAAACATCCAAACGGAGTGTCAAATTAGAGATGAGCGCACCGAACTTCACCGGGTTCGGCCGAACTCGTTTTAACCGAACCCGGCAAAAAATGTTCGGGTACGCGACGTCAGGAGACAGTCACTGCCCACGGTGCTGAAAGACTTAAACTGTTTCAGCACCATGGACAGTGACTTTCGATCACAATATACATATACGTGTAAAAAAAAAAAGAAGTTCTGACTTACCGATAACTCCCGGCTTCTTCCTCCAGTCCGACCTCCCGGGATGACAATTCAGGCCAAGTGACAGCTGCAGCCAATCACAGGCCAAGCACAGGCTGCAGCCAATCACAGGCTGCAGCGGTCTCATGGCCTGCCGCGTCATCCTGGGAGGTGGGGCCGGATGACAAGAGAGGGACGCGTCACCAAGGCAACGGCCGGGAGACCGGACTGGAGGAAGCAGGCAGTTCATGGTAAGTGTGAACGTCTTTTTTTATTCACAGGTTGGTGTAGATTGTGATCGGCATTCACTGTCGAGGGTGCTGAAAGAGTTACTGCCGATCAGTTAGCTCTTTCAGCACCTTGGACAGTGACGGGCGTCGACTACCTCATCTCTATGATGGCGGCTGCGCGAAAATCACGCAGCCGCGCATCATACACGGATGACACACGGAGCTGTCAATTGCCTTTTGCGCACGCAAAACGCAGCGTTTTTTTGCGTGCGCAAAACGCACACGCTCGTGTAAATGAGGCCTTATATAGTGTTGATTTAGGACTGCATGTTTCTATTCCAACGCTTTCTAATTTGTACAATTAAAACCCCCCATATAAAGACAGTCACAGTGACCCCCATATAGACAGTCACTGTGCCCCCCCCCATATAAAGACAGTCACAGTGACCCCCCATATAGACAGTCACAGTGATCCCCCATAGAAAGACAGTCACAGTGACCCCCATAGAGACAGTCACTGTGCCCCCCCATATAAAGACAGTCACAGTGACCCCCCATATAGACAGTCACAGTGATCCCCCATAGAAAGACAGTCACAGTGACCCCCAATATAAAGACAGTCACAGTGACCCCCCTCACATATAGACAGTCACAGTGACCCCCCATATAAAGACAGTCACAGTGAGCCCCCATATAGACAGTCACAGTGACCCCCCAATATAGACAGTCACAGTGACCCCCCAATATAGACAGTCACAGTGACCCCTCATATAAAGACTGTCACAGTGACCCCCCATATAGACAGTCACAGTGACCCCCCCATATAGACAGTCACCGTGACCCCCATATAGACAGTCACAGTGACCCCTCATATAAAGACAGTCACAGTGACCCCCATATAGACAGTCACAGTGACCCCCCCATATAAAGACAGTCACAGTGACCCCCCATATAAAGACAGTCACAGTGACCCCCCATATAGACAGTCACAGTGACCCCCCCATATAGACAGTCACAGTGACCCCCCCATATAGACAGTCACAGTGACCCCTCATATAGACAGTCACAGTGACCCCCATATAGACAGTCACAGCGACCCCTCATATAAAGACAGTCACAGTGACCCCCCATATAAAGACAGTCACAGTGACCCCCCAATATAGACAGTCACAGTGACCCCCCATATAGACAGTCACAGTGACCCCCCATATAGACAGTCACAGTGACCCCCTATATAGACATTCACAGTGACCCCCCATATAGACAGTCACAGTGACCCCCATATAGACAGTCACAGTGACCCCCTATATAGACATTCACAGTGACCCCCCATATAGACAGTCACAGTGACCCCCATATAGACAGTCACAGCGACCCCTCATATAAAGACAGTCACAGTGACCCCCCATATAGACAGTTACAGTGACCCCCCATATAGACAGTTACAGTGACCCCACATATAAAGACAGTCTCAGTTCTCACCCATATAACACAGAAACATTGCACATAAAATGCAGAGAGACGACACCACATCCCTGTCACAGTAGATTCCTAACAGTTATTAATACTGGTCAGTAATGGCTCTCACTGTACAACCTGTAGTGCGTTTTCTCTCAGCAGGGAAGAGAAGCCTGTGCTATGGCTGGAGCTCCTGACAGGATTCTGTGTGGTAATGAGAGGAAGTCTGTACCTGTGCCGCTGACTGGAAACACCTGTCATGTCTACCAGAGCCTGAATCCTGTCAGAGAACTGGTCTCCTCCTGTACAGAAAACCCAGCAGATATGAGGCAGTTACCCACAGCATCCAATCACATCACGGCTTTCATCTTTCCAATGCAAGTTGAGAAATAAAAGCTCAGCTCTGATTGGTTGCTATGGGTAACTGATCCTCTGTCCAATCAAAAATAGCTGTTCCCTGATTTTAAACCAATGAAAAATCGGGCTTCAAACAAACGTTCTAAAATATATATAAGAAGATAAAATTCTCATGGTGCCACACACTATGCCCCTAAATATAATAGCGCCATGCACTGTACCTCTAATTATAATAGCGCCATACAATGTGTCCCTGATTATAATAGCACCATACACTCTGTCCCTGATTATAATTGCACCATACACAGTGTCCCACACACAAAGTGCCTCCTGTAGATAGTGTTCCCCCATAGAGCCAACTATAGATAGTGCCCCCCATAAAGCCCCCTGTAGAGTGTCTCCAATATGACACCCTGTAGACAGTGCCCCACATAGAACCCCCTGTAGACAGTGCCCCACATAGAGCCCCCTGTAGACAGTTACCCACATACATAGTGCCCCTGTAGGTACTGCTCCCCATAGAGCCCCCTGTAGATACTGTTGGACATAGAGCCCAGAGAGCGCCTGTTGATAGTGCCCCCATAGAGCCCCATGTAGATAGTGCCCCCCATAGAGCCCCTTTTGATAGTGCCTCCAAGGAGCCCCCTGTAGATAGTTCCCCCCCTGGAGATAGTGCCCTACATAGACCCCCCCCCTGTAGATAGTGGCCCCATAGATCCCCCTGTAGATAGTGGCCCCTGTAGATAGTGCTCCACATATAGCCTTCTGTAGATAGAGCTCCCCTGTAGATAGAGCCACTCACACTTTTAACTGAAAACTTTACATACTTACCTGATCCCAGTCCCATGCCGTCTTCTAGCAATACATATCTAGGCGCTTAGACACACAAATACACACACACGCACACACACGCACACACACGCGCACACACACACACACATGCCTGCAGCCCTATGTAACACCACAGATAACACAGTGATAATCTCGGAGTACAGATAATGTAGTAGATGTCACCTGCAGTCCTATGTAATACCACAGATATCACAGTGATAACGGTGTACAGATAATGTAGTAGTGTTACCTGCAGTCCTTTGTAACACCACAGATAACACAGTGATAATCTCGGAGTGCAGATAATGTAGTAGATGTCACCTGCAGTCCTATGTAACACCACAGATAACACAGTGATAACTCTCTCATTATAGATAATGTATTAGTGTTAGCTGCAGTCCTACGTAACACCACAGATAACACACAGTGGCACATGCAATATTGTTGGAATGCACATCCGCCATACATACACGGATAGTGTTAAGAGGTTAAAGGGATTGTCCGGGTTTAAACTTTTTATGTGGCAGCAGGAGAGGAGGGCTTCAAATAAAAAAGCAGCCAATACTTACCAGGGCCGGCGTCAGCACCCGGCGAACGCCGGGGCCCACTTGGCCGCCGGGTGCTGACGCTACCGTCGTCACGGCATCACTGTCCATATATGGACAGTGATGTCAGGAGCAGAGCAGGAGAACCGGGGCAGAGTGCTAGTGGTACTCTGCCCGGGACTATGGCTCTGGAGTTGCATCGGAAAACACTGTCCATATATAGACAGTAACGTGAGGGCTGCTCCTGAAGCGGAATCCCCACACAGTGTGTCGGCAATGCTCTGGCTGGGGATTCCACTCCTAGAGGGTACCCCAAAGGCGCAACCTACAGGGAGGATGGCAGTGTGGATCTACCAGGGAGGGGGCTGTGTGGAACTACCAGGGAGGGGGGCTGTGTGGCACTACCTGGGAGGTGGGGGCTGTGTGGCACTACCTGGGAGGGGGGCTGTGAGGCACTACCTGGGAGGGGGGCTGTGAGGCACTATCTACGGAGGGTGCTAAACTTATGTGGGTACAAACTGGGGGCCTAACTTCTATATGGGGGCATAAACAGGGCCTTACGTCTATATGGGGGCACAAAGTGAAATTTTCTGCCATTTTACTGCCGCCATGAGTTCCCCCACAAAGGGGCCTACTAAGTCTTGTGTCGCCCAAGGGCCCACATAAACCTGGAGCCGGCCCTGATACTTACCGCTCTTCTCCCAGACCTTCCTGCGCTGGGGGCTTCTGTCATCTCTGTTCTGTGTGTACACAGATTGACTGCAGCGGTGAAATCACGTCAACAGTACATCACCGCCGCAACTAATTACTGGTCTCAGCTGAACGCCGCTGAGGCTATTAATAGGCTGCAGCGATGGTGTACGGTCAACATGATGTCACCACTATATACAAACAGAGAACAGATCTGACGATAGCCCCCAGCGCAGCAACGTCTGGGAGGAGAGAGGTAAGTATGTTATTTTTTTTATTTTAACTCCTCCTGCTGCTTCAACAAAATGTTTAATTTGTATTTCGGACAACCGCTTTAAAGGATGTGCCCACCTTTGAAATAGTTTTCTGTTTTTTTGTTTTTTTTAAAATCAGTATGTTTTGTGCAACTTTCGAAATAAATACTTTTTATTAAAACAATTTTTACTTTTTGAGATACAGCTGCTTTGTATTCTGTATACAGAGGAGCCGTATCTGGCGCTGAGACCTGAATCCGTCCGGCCAGTGGGACTGACGGGTTCAGTGTCAGCAGGTCCTGTGTCTCTGACACGCAGGATCCACCTGTTATCGATCACATCTAAGTTATGAACCGTCGACACGCAGGACCCACTGACACTGAACCCGTCAGTCCCACTGGCCTGACAGACTCAGGTCTCAGCGCTAGATACGGCTGCTCTGTATACAGAATACAAAACAGCTGTATCTCAAAAAGTAAAAATAGTTTAATAAGGCTTCGTTCACATGTGCGTCAGGGCTCCGTTCAGGCGTTCCATCTGAGCTTTCCGTCAGAACGGAACCCGGACTGAATCAATATTGCAGTCGACTGCACTTTTGAATCCGTCAAAATGACGGAACCCTTGCACAATGGAGACAAACGCAAACAATTTGCACCGGATCCGTCACCATTGAAATCAATGGTGATGCAAACGGAAACCTATGGTTTCCGTTTGTTTCAGTCAGGTCTTCGTTCTGACGGAAAGCTCAGATGGAACGCCTGAACGGAGCCCTGACGCAGATGTGAACGAAGCCTTAAATGTAATTACAAAATTCTGTGCCCATTTGACATTTATTAACACTTTAGTATCTTTCAGTGCCACCATTTGCCACTTATCGCCCCTTTAGCATCCTTCTGTTTGATGGCCCCTTGATGGCCATTTACTGCCCCTGTAGCCTTTAGCATCTTTTGTCACAGAATAACAATAACGGGGCAACAAAATGGCAAATGGGCATCAAGGGGGCACTGAATAGAAGGACACTATGAGGGGCAATAAGAGGCAAATGGGCACCAAGGTGGCACTGAATCCTTTGTCCATTTGCCATTATTGCCCTTTTAGAACCCCATCAGTTCCCACATTCAAACCAAGTCCAGTCAGTAACTTACCTGCTGGGCTTCCAGCAAACACTTCATGCTGGAGCTGGAGCCAACCTGGAAAAAACGTTCCCTTGGTGTCCCCACCAGCACTGGAAATGCACAGGAAGCGCGGTGTCTCCTCCCTGTCTTACGTCCTGAAAGATGTCATCACGCCTGTCTCGTCATTCAGTACGCAGGACAGGGTGAGCGGACGAGCGGTGGCCAGGGCGCGGGCAGCCAGTATGAGGTCGGTGCAGTAAGTGGATGGCACCTGACCCGCTGGCTCCCCAAGTTGTGGCCGAGTTGTGGCCGAGTTGTGGCCCCCCTTAAAGTGCCCCAGGGTTTGTGCAGCCCTCCCCATTACATGCTGCATACAGCTGCACATGTATGGGGATGTGAATGGTTCTCTTTAAGTCCACTTACAGACCATTGAGCATTTGCATTTATACACAGCGATTTACAGATCTTCCAGCCAAAAATGTTAGCATACCTGAAGATCTGCAGATGTAATTTCAACAGTGGTTGAATTTTAAAAAATGGTCACCTACGAATATTTACAGATGTGTTTTACCCTTAACTTTTCTTGAATTGCTTTAAGTCATACAATTTGTCATGATACCAATTCGATACAATCTTGCGCCATTTAGTTAACTGGTTGCCGACACAGGACGGGAATGCTCGTCCTGAGCGGCGAGTACTTGGCGCATTAGGACGAGCATTCTCGTCCTGTGTGACAGCCGTCTGTGCGCACGATCGAGAGCAGGGCAATGGCTGTAATACACAGCCATGGCCCCGCTCTGACAGCCGTTAACCCTTTGAATGCCGCGATGAAAGCTGATCGCAGCGTTTAAAGAGACTCTGTCACCACATTATAAGTGCACTATCTCCTACATAAGGAGATGGGCGCTGTAATGTAGGTGACAGTAATGCTTTTTATTTAAAAAAACGATCTTTTTCACAACGTTAGGAGCGATTTTGGTTTATGCTAATGAGCTTTCTTAATGCCCAAGTGGGCGTACTTTTACTTTCGACCAAGTGGGCGTTGTACAGAGGAGTGCATGACGCTGACCAATCGGCATCATGCACTCCTCTCCATTCATTTACACTGCACTAGCGATATAGATATATCGCTATGTGCAGCCTCATACACAAACCCTAACATTACTACAGTGTCCTGATAATGAATACACATGAAATCCAGCCTGGACGTCATGTGTACTCAGAATCCTGACACTTCTGACTCTTTTTTTGTGAGATTCCGGCAAGTGAAACCAAATCTCGTTTAGCTCCGTGATCTCGCGAGATTTGGTTTCAGTTGCCGGAATCTCACAAAAAAAAGAGTCAGAAGTGTCAGGATTCTGAGTACACATGACGTCCAGGCTGGATGGTCATGTGTATTCATTATCAGGACACTGTAGTAATGTTAGGGTTTGTGTATGAGGCTGCACATAGCGATATATCTATATCGCTAGTGCAGTGTAAATGAATGGAGAGGAGTGCATGATGCCGATTGGTCAGCGTCATGCACTCCTCTGTACAACGCCCACTTGGTCGAAAGTAAAAGTACGCCAACTTGGGCATTAAGAAAGCTCATTAGCATAAACCAAAATCGCTCCTAACGTTGTGAAAAAAGATCGTTTTTTTAAAATAAAAAGCATTACTGTCACCTACATTACAGCGCCCATCTCCTGATGTAGGAGACAGGGCACTTATAATGTGGTGACAGAGTCTCTTTAAGGAGAAGGGACTGCACTTTGATCGCGTCACAGAAGAGAACTGTGACGCAATCAAAGCCCACAACTTGTATGGCCAGACAGCCCAGGGTCCATTGAAGGATCCCAGGGCTGTCTGAACATATTTCCTGGTGTTAGGGCATACTGAGGTGTGCCCTAACAACTGCCTGTGTACAATCAGTACACAGACTAATGTACTGGCATACAGGTCTATGCCAGTACATTACAGTTACAAAATTATAAATCCCTTTATGAGATAAAAAAAAAAAAGTTAATAAATGAATGTAAAAAAATTAATGATAAATAAATAAAAAGTAAAGAAAATACACAGAAACCCACATTTTTTTTATAATAAATAAACTTTTTTAAATAGAACTCCCAAAACATGAAATAATATAGAAATATCGCCACGACCGTAACAACCTGTACAACAAATGTATAACATTATTAATGATGATTGGTGTATGGTGTAAAAAAATAAATATTAAAACTGCTACGGAACTGCTTTTTTTCTGCATTTTCGCCAAAATAAAAATTAATGGAAATTAAACGATAATGTATTTGTTCCAAAAAATGGTACCTACATAAAGTACAACTCGTCCCGCAAAAAAAAGTCTAATACAACTACGTCGTACAAAAAATAAAAGAGTTATGAGCGTCGGGATGCAAAGAGGGAAATATAAAAAAATAGTTCTGTCCTCAAGGCCAAAATTGTCTGTGTCCTTAAGGGGTTAAAAAGGCATATATTAACGTATACATTTTTTTAACATGGAAGCCTATGAGCGAAAGATGGCAGACGGATAGCATCCGTTGGAGTTATCCTTTTTTTTTTTTACATGTTTGTTTAACATCTCGTGACATACATCTCGGGATATGTGGAGTTTAGACATAAGTTAAGGGAGGAAACATCTGTACATAAGGAAGTGGCGATCGAAATAGGTCAGCATTATCGAGGCGTGTAAAGGAACCTACTTTACTTATTCTCTCCAAAAATATTAAATATGTGCTGGTTTGACCTACAAATTTGAGCTTCCACTATGTTTAATGTTGGTCATACATAACCCATAAGCTGACTGTGCACATTGGAGTAAAGTTTTAGCGAGATTGGCACAATGCGAATGAAGGCCACCTGACTATTCCCCGACATCTGCCATGGAGTGAAATGAAGAATTGGCCCATTGTATTTCAATATTACTACTGTAGGATATGTCTGCCAGAAGCTTATTCTCTTCTACCCATTGGAATAAACATGCATGTTCTGCGTATATGTTTGAAGGTGAGTCAGCCGAGCATGAAGCCAACAGTTATCTAATGTGTACGACCAGCTATAGTTTACTGGCCAATTAGGCAAGAACTGTGTTGCCCCCAAACAAATATCAAATGTTCTTCATTGCACAAAAATACTTCACGGACCACCTCATAGGAAGGGATAGCATAGTGACCACTGTTCCTGCCCATAGATGGCCTCAGGACCATTGTTGAGACATCTGCCCAACTTTACCCACTTAAAGTGACACATTTAATATAGGTTTGTTACGGACTGCCTCAGATTGCATTTCATGGCACTATTATACAGTCATTAGAAGATGTTGTGGGCAATGTACCCTTAATGCCATCTGTATGGAACACCATAGGACCATACTTGGTCAAGACCACTATAAAGGTCAGGCTGATTGAGTTAGATTAGCTTAATTTCTTGGTATAGATAAGGTATTGTGTCATAAAACAGCCTTCAAACCGAGGTGGTTGGATACTTACAATCCTGAGCTCCTCAGCTTTTGGCTGTCTCTCGACTACCATGACGAAAAGTTTGGAAATGTTCTAAAACTTTATTTCCCTGCAGTGAGGGATTCACAGGAGAAATCGGAATTTAATGAAATAGTGACAAGAGCCTAATACCACAACTATCCACCGGTGGACATCCGATGAAACAATAAGGACATTTAAAAAGATTATCCCCTGACAATGTCCTATTGTATTAACACTTTCCCTTCCAGAAGACAAGATCCAGATCTAATTGTATTAAGATACACTGCAAAAAAATATGTAAAAAAATTCTCAGAGATGCTCCGGGTTTGCCAAGATCTGCTCTTTATTTTAGTTATGAAATGCCTGGATAAAATGTAGCCTTGGAAATGCATACATCATAGCCTGAACTGTAAATATATTAAAAGAAGCAATATGTGAGTACTGGGCACCAGAGTTTTATTAATATGAATCAGGTCTGGAACAAAGACTGGAGGCTATAAGAACTTCCATTGTTTTGTTCTACTTTATAAAGACATTTTAACTCCTTTCTGTCTGGGTACCACAAAACTCTTAGTATCTCTATCCATCTGAATATCATTTCATTTTTCCAAGAATTATGCTTTGGAGGGTTTCCCTGATTTGGAAAACACATTTTCATATATTCTATTAAAGCATTCATTTATGACCTCTATTACTTGGAGGGGAGCGGCTTCAAAGAGTGTCACCGGCACATCGATACATGATCTCTGAGATAATCAGAACTGTGTAATGCTTCATTTCACCTGTGGTGGTGTTGTAGGGGAATTGAACACTTGCAGCCAAGTTCACCCACCAATTAGAGATGATCTCTAAGGATCCCAGCCAAAGTACACTCAGTGATCAGCTTATTTTCAGTGAACCCTTAAAAAACGGGCAACCTTTTTAACCATTTCCTATCTACTTAACTACTTAAGCATTGAAGCTTTAAACCCCTGTATCAGTGACAGCTATTATTGAATATCACTGAGTTACTCAAGGTCTAGAAGTTATTCTTTTCTTAGTGCCACTGACCTATGGATACTTTCCTGTCAGAGAGCATTCAATACTAGAAACCCCGTGAATTATACCATTTTTACTTTTCGTGAAGCAACAAAATCTATCCAGGGATATTATAGTTTTGCAAAAGAGCAATAAATAGTTCAATATGTCTTTGATTTGTTATAGATTATATACTTTGTTCATGGGAGAACACTTATGACAATGGATATAAGGGAGAATGTCATAGCACCTACAAAGTTTTCCCCTTCCCTGAGCAATCTCTTCATAGAGCTCCAACCAGGGCGGGGTCAATTTTAGAAATCTTTATCCTATATTGATTCTACCCTATGGGGCACAATTACCATACAGTATATAAGGTCTTTTAACTTTGCTATTAATAATGTGTACAAGAGTACCTTACTGTCTGGGCAGGACTCACCACTAGAAGTTCCTTTCTGACATTGGCATACATGCTAGACCCTCTAGATTCTATGGAGTTCATAAACTGGGGGCCCCATACTCCTTCCACTGTGTAGTATGAACCTCTCCAGCAGGGGCGTAACTAGGAAAGACTGGGCCCCATAGCAAACTTTTGACTGGGGCCCCCCCCTTGTAGATAGTGCCTTTTTTACAGCCCCCCCTGTAGATAACGCCACACAGTCCCCCCTGTAGATAACGCCACACAGTCCCCCTGTAGATAACGCCATACAGCGCCCCCTGTAGATAACGCCATACAGCCCCCCCTGTAGATAACGCCATATAGCCCCCCCTGTAGACTGTATGCCGTTATCTACAGAGGGGGACTGTATGGCGTTATCTACAGAGGGGGACTGTGTGGCGTTATCTACAGAGGGGGACTGTGTGGCATTATCTACAGAGGGGGACTGTGTGGCGTTATCTACAGGGGGGGCTGTATGGCGTTATCTACAGGGGGGACTGTCAGCCGCGAGCCGCCCGCAAATCGCGGAACATGCACATGGCCACGGCCATTATTTTCAATGACCCCGGACCGCAGAAGACGGCCGTAATAAGACATGCCCATTCTTTCTGTGGTGCGGGCTCCCGGGCCATGCATGGACCGTAAAAACTACGGTCGTGTGCATGGCCCCATAGAAATGAATGGGGCCGCAATTCTCCCGTGGATTATCGGGGGAATTGCGGCCACAAAAGCACGTTCGTGTGCATGGGGCCTAAGAGAAAGCAAATACTATCTCACAGTCTTTTAATGATAAACCCATGATGTGCAGAAAAAGTAGTTACCATATTCAGCTGAAAATTACAGGAGGTAGATGATATGTGGACTTCTTTCCTTTGAACGGCTATGTAAGCTGTAATTTTCACTTCCAATCAAACTCTACAGATCTCCCCATTTGCTTTCTAGTTTCCACTGTAAGAAAACAGAAATAAAACAACGGCTGTTAGTCTCTAAAAAGGAATATAACATGGCTGCTGAGCCTACACCAGATGTCCTGCCTGAACCCCTCGGATAACCTCGACCTCCACTCCACCACTCCCATAGACTTTGGTTACTTAATTGTCTTAGCAAATCGAGATATGATATGAAGGCACATTACTCCCTCTGTGATTGTATGGATAAAGTTTAACAGATGCGATTGCATTGACTGTTTTAGCAATAGAGAATGGCCATGGGGGCATTTTGGTGCCAGTCAGCTGGACCTGTGCTATCTAGTCTTTGAAAGCCTGGCTTGGTCATGTCATGGTTTTACTTATTCATGATCTGTATAACCACAGAGAGTAGCTGAGTATCCTCATTGTCTTGTTATGTCCTGAGATTATGAATCACTGCAAGAAGCCATGACAAATGGGTCGATCCTTACACGGAGTGAATGAAGTTTGCACACGAAAATCATTATCATTGTGGGCAGTCAACAATGGGTGGGACAAACCTTCACCATCACATCTTCATACCACCTGCTACAGTTAAAGAGGCTCTGTCACTAGTTTAGTAATGCCCTATCTCCTAGCTAATCTGATAGGCATGGTCACGCTGATAATGCTAGTCAAAATTGTGTCCCAAAACGTTTATTATTTTAAAAGTGATGAGCTTTTTTCTAAATATGTAAATGAGCCTTTATTAGACAAGTGGGAGGTAACAGCAGCGATTCTTCTGAGGTGGAGCTTCCTCACAGCCTCTGACGCTGCCCTATCAGCATGAAGCTGCTTCACACAGTGTGAGAGACTGAGGCTGGAGGGAAGGAGGGTCACTTCAAGTAGCCATATCTCCGGCTGTGGACCACCTAGAACAGCGGCTCTTTTGTCATATGCAAGAGGAGATTCTAATCTTTCTTATGGCACCAGGATCGCAGCTGTGACACAACGGAGATATCACCAGTTACATACACAGTCGGGAATGGAAGCTGTATACTATATGATCACGCTGTGTTGCTGGGCAGGGAAGGGGACAAGCTGTATGATGATTGGACAGCGTCATACAGAAAACATTACACCGCCCAGAGTGAAAAGAGAGAATCACCTCCTATTTGGCAAGTATAGAATATTTAGAAAACTGCACGTAACTTTGCAAATAATAAATGTTTTTTTTAAACAAATCACATTGTAGTTATCAGCAGCAGAGAGTCTATTAGATTAGTTAGGCGATAGAGAATTAATAAACTAGTGACAGAGCCTCCTTAAAGAGGCTCTGTCACCAGATTTTGCAACCCCTATCTGCTATTGCAGCAGATAGGCGCTGCAATGTAGATTACAGTAACGTTTTTATTTTAAAAAAACGAGCATTTTTGGCCAAGTTATGACCATTTTTGTATTTATGTAAATGAGGCTTGCTAAAGTCCAACTGGGCGTGTTTAAAGTAAAAGTCCAAGTGGGCGTGTATTATGTGCGTACATCGGGGCGTTTTTACTACTTTTACTAGCTGGGCGTTCTGACGAGAAGTATCATCCACTTCTCTTCAGAACGCCCAGCTTCTGAAAGTGCAGACACAGAGCGTGTTCTCGAGAGATCACGCTGTGACGTCACTCACTTCCTGCCCCAGGTCCTGCATCGTGTCGGATGAGCGAGGACACATCGGCACCAGGGGCTACATTTGATTCTGCAGCAGCATCGGCGTTTGCAGGTAAGTCGATGTAGCTACTTACCTGCAAACGCTGATGCTGCTGCAGAATCAACTGTAGCCTCTGGTGCTGATGTGGCCGACACGATGCAGGACCTGGGGCAGGAAGTGAGTGACGTCACAGCGTGATCTCTCGAGAACACGCTGTGTCTGTACACTGCCAGAAGCTGGGTGTTAACGAACAGAAGTGGATGATGCTGATTCGTCAGCATCATACACTCCCATTCCTAACGCCCAGCTAGTAAAAGAAGTAAAAACGCCCCGATGTACGCACATAATACACTCCCAGTTGTACTTTTACTGTAAACACGCCCAGTTGTACTTTTGCAAGCCTCATTTGGATAAATACAAAAATGGTCATAACTTGGCCAAAAATTCTCGTTTTTTAAAAATAAAAACGTTACTGTAATCTACATTGCAGCGCCGATCTGCTGCAATAGGAGATAGGGGTTGCAAAATCTGGTGACAGAGCCTCTTTAAGGTAAAGACACACAAAGCGGCCGCTGTCCAAGGTGCCAACATGAGGTTTTACCTGAAAAAACTGCGTGGAAAATACCAAGCACTAAAAACCGGTACTGATTCGCTGTCAAGATGGGACTTATGTTTGTACCCTTAAAATTACCGTGGATATAAAATTCAAGACGTTTTCTGGTTTTATGCAAATGAAGCTTGATTGTTGCGTGAAATTTTATTTTTTCATTTCTCACCATTTTCAAAATCTCTGCTTGCTATCAGTGAATGGAAATATTTATTGTTTTCATTAAGAGGCTATAATCCCATCCTAACCATGTCTAACTGGAACAGGTGCACATAGTGTATCAGAGTCCTGTTTTATAACTTGCCCGGCACCTATGCATGATTACAAATGGTTTTCAGACAATGGATGTAAACAATCAATGCTTTTGTTCACTGACAGCAGAGATATGAAACGCCAGTCTTAATAAATGTGGACCACTGATTCTTATTATGGGGCCTATGAAGAATTGTTTTGTGTGTCTATGCAGGTATGCGCACCAACGACAGAGACCCCTTGTGCAAGAACAGTATATGGGCTTCTTCTACTTTGACGACGGCGGGATAATAACCTCATTCATGGCTCTACAGAAAATCCCTCATGGGCGATCAAATTCTATGGCGCGAACGGAAACTGCAGGGCAGTCAGCAGTTTCCGTCAGCGCCATAGACTTCGAATGGAGCGGTAGTGCGCATGCGGGTACACGGGACCCCCTTTCTTGCAATTGGTGGGGTTCTCAGTGGTCTAATCCCCACCGATCTAACAGTTATCACCTATCCAGTGGATGGGTGATTATTTGTTGTGGCCAGAATACATTTCCAGGTAAAATAAGAAGAAATCCGAGTAAATAGCAGTCCTTGCGTCATCCACGAACGTCGAGTTGTTAAAGCTTCTGTATCACTCTTTTCTAGCTGTATCTGTTTCTGCTCTGTTTTATCAAAGTGGCAGTAGGAATTGTCAGACACGGACTATTAGCCCCAAGTAACACAAGCAATTTCTGGCCATAGGATCACGCTACTGAAATTTCCAATGCAGAATTACGATTTTCTTGGAATTTAACTATAGCCTACGGCCAGTCCACAATTGTACTCGAATCTAGAAAAGAGAGCGACTGTCTGCAGCCATAGATTATAATAAAAGCCTAACTCCAAATCTAGAAAGTCAAGGATTGCAGTTAACCCCAATATTCCAGTCCCTCATGTCACACTCATAGGCAGTCAGGAAGTTAAGATATAGGGGTTGTTTGCTGGGGTCCTCACACTGTAGAGCTGCTATAGCTGTCCATGTGACAGGCCGGTGTCTGTACTATGGGATAATAAAAAGATTAGTTTTTTATGGAATGCTGACGTCATCGCTTCTTGCTACTGTGAATCCTTGAGTGGACTGGATCTGGCCCATAAAGACTGTCTGTTGCATTCTTAGTGTATGATCACACGCAGTGTTTTCAGGCGTAATTCGAGCGTTAATTTTACATGTCGTTGTCAAAATACTGCGCGTAAAAAGACGCCCGCGAAAAAGAAGTGCATGTCACTTCTTGGGAAGTTTTTGGAGCCTTTTTTCATTGACTCCATTGAAAAACAGCTCCAATAACGGCCATAAAATATGCAGCGAAAAACGTGAGTTGCTACAAAAACGTCTGAAAATTAGGAGCTGTTTTTGCCTGAAAACAGCTCCGTATTTTCAGAAGTTTTTCGTCACTGCATGTGACCATACCCTTACATCCCCATTTAAAGTGACGGTGGTGCTGTTCCCATCTCTATTTCTACAATATAAAAGAAAAAAAAGTGAACAAAAAAAATCTCCAGTGTGAGGACCCCAAAAAGTAGCTTCCCCCATATCTCAGCTTCCTGGAGCTTTGTGAATGTGATTGTTTTTTTTTTGTAGGGGAATATTGGTGTTAACTATTTTCCAATATATTGACCATGGATTATTTAGTTAAAAGGGTTTACTTATATATCAAATTGATGGCCCACTCTTAGGATAGCCTTCGGGACTCCCACTGATCTGCAGAATAAAGGGTCTGCGACACTCTTACTTCAAAAATGAATGGCACTGAGCAGCAGTACCAAGCACACTGTCAGGATAAAGATTTGGAGCTTGTCCACACGTAACTGAATTGCTGCAAAAAAATTCTGCATCAGTTCTGTAGAAACTAGGAGACATTCCGCTTCGTTTTTTACTGCAGAAAATGGTGCGTATTTTGCAGCGTTTTTCACAATGCTGGGTGATGGTGACTGCAGGTCAATTTCTGCTCGGAAATTTTACACAGCGTGTGGATGAGATTTGTTAAATCTCACCCACTTTGCTGCTACTGCATTCTGCTGCATATTTTCCATCCACAATTCTGGATGGAAAATACGCAGCAATTCCGCTACGTGTGGACAAGCCCTTATAGGGCCTTGGTGTTTCAGAGCTTGCCAAAGCCCTTACTACTGATCACTGGGGGTCCAGGGGGGGACGGACCTCCATGAGTATAAGATAGGCCATCAATATGAACAGTGGTGCAGTTTTTTTCCGCACGGATGGCCGCTGCGGAAAACTGCAGCATTTAGCCTTTTCATCCCAGGAGACCGCTTCAGCCTGTGATTGGCTGTCTTTTGGAATGAAGCGTCATCCCAGGAGGCTAGCCCTCTGACATCATCCAGGCCGGCCTCCCGGGATGATGTTTCATCCCATGTGCAGCTACAGTCTGTGATTGGCTACAGCGGTCACATGGGATTAAATGTCATCCCAGGAGGCCGCGCTGAAGGGAGGAGCAGACTCCTGGGTAAGAATCAGTTTTTAGTTTTTTTCTGAGTTGCGTTTTTTGAGGCGGAACCGCTACGAACCTGCTGCAAAAAATGCAACAACTGCTATTTGTTGCGGGATTTACCTCCCCATTGAATACAATGGGGAACCCGGCAACAAATAAGCAGCGTTTACATGCTACAAAATAAAATTCCGCACCTCAGGTCAATTTCTGAGCGTTTTTGTTCGCTCAGTATTTACGCAGCGTGTGGATGAGATTTATTTTATCTCATCCACTTTGCTGCCACTGTATTTGCTGCGGATTTTCCGCAACTCATTCCATTGCGGAAAAACAACATTATTTACGGAACGTGTAAACTGACCCTGCAACATTTCTTCAGCTAAAAATCTCCCAATGCAGCTTATTCTTAGTACTTGTAGTTCTCTATGCTCCAACCTTGTGTAGGTTATAACTGGTGAGTGGTGACATCATCAATGTTTTTGAAGTGCTATAATAACAACTCAGCCGAACATTATTTTTACATTACAACGACCCATTTCCTACCACAATTATTACATAGAGAACGTACAAATCCCAGGTATGGACCTGTTCATTGGGACATCTATTGTTTTCTCTTCACGACTGATCATACAAAGGACAATAGCGATCTTTAGAGATCATTAGTGATTGGGTAACAGTGGGACATTATTTGGTTTTTCCATGTAAAACTCACTTTAACTTAGTTTAGATAATATGCCAATGACAAGATGAAGCTGACAAAAGCCCATACACCGGCCAAAAGGGGGCAAATTGGGTAAATAATAATGACAGGGCTCTTTAATTCCAGCCTAATACAGGAAAATATAATTCCAGTTTAAAGATCTTGTTCGGAAGTCTTGGAGAATTTTACCTGCAGGTCTTATTCCCACATGTTGTAATTACCCGGAGCCTCTGCCCAGTCGTTTCAGGACACAATCCCATAGATAACTGGCTGCATTGACATCACTGCTGACACTCGCTGCCTGCTGCCTGCACAGTAAGTACATCCTCCGGCTTCCTCTATATATGGGATTATTCTCTTTTACGGCTACATTGTAACATTTCTACCAGCGAAGGATTATTCCAAAGACCCTTTATCAATGGGACCGGGATTTCATCTTCATGCGTTTGTTACTTTGTTATGTTACGTCTTGTCTTTCGTTCAGACTAGGAGTAGAGTATATTGTGGTAGGACAGAAAGCAGGAAGGGCATGCAAGGACTTGTAGTTCTACATCCTCTGAACAGTCACAGGTAATAATAGATTTTCTACATTGAGGTTATTACATTCCACTGTGGTTTATACAGATGCTTTGAGTTTGCAAGACAAATATGAATGGACTTTTATAGGCTATTGTACCAGCTGATGAACTACAAGTCCCATAGGAGATCACCCAGATGTTTTGTTAACGCTATCATTTTTTGTTGTTGTAGAACTGCAAGTCCCAGAGTAGATTGCATGGAATAGTTGGGATGGAATGCACTGCAGTTACCTATCCGCGGTAGTTTGTAGAATATTTGGCAGGTCCATATTGATGACAAGGTCTCTAGTAGTTTGTCCAGTTGATTTTAGCAATGGCATGCAGGGACTTGTAGTTCCACAGCTACAGGCTGCTTATCTTTTAGTAAACAATCTATATTCTGACTGCCATGGAACTACAGGTCCCATCATTTGTGCAGAAACTATGGAATTATAAGAAGAGCATGCAGGGACTTCTAGTTCTACAACAGATCTACAACCACAAATAGCGTTTAGGTAGGAGAAAAATAGGAAAAAAGGGGACCACAATGGCGCTGCCAGTAAATGTTTAATAAAAGATTAAATTGATATATAAGTGCTACGCGTTTCAACGCCGGACTGGCGTCTTCATCAGACGAATAAAATGCAAACAATAGGCAGGGTTATATATATATATATATATATATATATATATGCACAGCACGTTACAATTATACTAATTTGAAAAACCCCAAAAAGAACCGCCAAAGAAGACAGGTCAAAGATCAATTGTTACGTCACAAAAAAACGCAACGGCCATGCAACATCAAAGTTACCATAGATGGAGAAAATATCAATAGAAATGTTATCGTTGGCTAACATAAGTAGATAAAATATAGAAGAGCAGTAATTATAAAAAATGACGGCAATACTCAGAAATAAAAATGAACAAAGTTATAAAAAGGACGGTAATTAAATGACAGTGAATATAACGAAACAATTGCTAATAAGATTAAAATTGAAAGTAAAAATGAAAAACGTTGCGTTCATGATTTCCTTCTGGTCTCTCTCGGCCACCGTAGTGTCAGCGGTATCCTTGACGCCAGTGACGCTATCCTTTCATTAGGATATTGCTTCGTTTAATGTCTATTACCTTTCTACTATTGGTGAGTTTTTCATTTTTACTTCCAATTTTAATCTTTGTGCTATTTTGTGATTCCTCATATTACTTTTTCAATCTCCTCTCTGTGTCGGGTTGAAGTTTGTCTGTGACACATTTGAGGACATTATATGACATTATTGCTTTGAGCAGCTGTGTCCCCCGCCCCTGGGATTGCCCGCTATAGGGGCAATAGAAGACTTTATTCCAGGTGATTGTAGCTGTAGTTCACTCATTGACAGATCTGTGCTATTTTCTGCTAATTCTAGTGATTTCAGCAATGACCCTTAACACCTAACAGCAAGCAGCTTCCTAAAGGGGCCAATTCAGGTATCTAGGCCATAAAAAAAAAACTCTGCTGGGCTACTAATGCTGGCTTTATATATGCCTTTCAGTGACACACCTGCAGGCTAGCCATGACGGCAATAAATAGTTCCTCTATGTAAAATCCCAGGGAAAAAACATTCAGAAACGAACGGGGGGCAGGTACAAGAACAGATCTGCAGAAGAGGAGAAAATGGTTATGTTTTTCTATGCTGGAATCTGATGTATACCATATATAACGCCATCAGTAGATTGTGACATCATCTGCTGTAAAGCCTGTCTGATTCAATTCACATTCACAAGGCTGCATTTCTGGTCTGTTCTACATCTATATACATATAACTTGTCAGCTTATCACATGAATGGACATGTAACTGCAATACCAGACACAGCCATGGACAAGAGTGGCGCTGTTTTTAAAGAAAAAAAAGAAGCCTTTTTTTTTTTTAACCTTTAGGCCAGGATCACACACACACACACACACACACACACACACACACACACACACACACACACACACACACACACACACAGTTTTGATGCCGTTTTTGGAGCCAAACACAGAAGTGGACACAAAAGAAAGGAGATGTATGAGTCTTTTCTTTATACCTTTCTTCCTTTTAAATCCACTACTACCGTGTTTCCCCGAAAGTAAGACAGTGTCTTACTTTCTTTTTATCCCCAAAAGCCCCACTATGTCTTACTTTCGGGGTATGTCTTATATTGTAAAAAAATTGTCGAATTTTTTATTTTTTTTTCACAAACTTTATTTAACTGTTTTACATTTTTTTTTTTAGTCCCACCAGGGGACTTCACTATGCGATGTGCCGATCGCATATATAATGCTTTGGTATACTTAGTATACCGAAGCATTATTGCCTGTCAGTGTAAAACTGACAGGCAACCTATTAGGTCATGCCTCCGGCATCGCCTAACAGGCAGATGCTGAAGGCAGACCTGGGGGTCTTTGTTAGACCCCCGGCTGTCATGGAAACCCGACGGCGACCCGCGATTTGTTTGCGGGGGCGCCGATCGGGTGACAGAGGGAGCTCCCCCCTCTGTCAAACACATTAAATGCCGCTGTCACTATTGACAGCGGCATTTAATGGGTTAAACTGCCGGAATCGGCACGCGCTTCGATTCCGGCAGTTGCAGCAGGAGCCAGGCTGTGTATAACAGCCGTGCTCCTGCCGCTGATCGCGTGGGTACACTGGCAGTACCCGCGCCATCACAGGACGGATATATCCGTCCTCCTGCGCGAACTAGCAGCTGCTGAGGACGGATATATCCGGCGCGGTGACGTATGGAGAGGGGGGCGGCGCGGAAGTGGGCAGGAGGCGGCAATACCCCCGTGTTTCCCCGAAAGTAAGACATATGTCTTACTTTCGGGGTACGGCTTATATTAGCCGACCCCCCTGAAACCCCCGATACGTCTTACAATCGGGGGTGTCTTACTATCGGGGAAACACGGTAGCTTTGGCTCAAAAAATGGTTTCATAGCTTCCCATAGAGGAAAGCCTTATCCTTACCATACCAGTTCACCTCAGCCCAATGTTTCTGTCACTTAACGGGGTTTTACACTGGGCGATTATCGGGCAGACGCTCAATCATCTGCTGATCGTATCGTTTTAAAAAGTGAAAAATATTATCGTTGTTGGCAGCACATCTCCCGGTGTAAGACGCGCTGCCAACATAATAATAATGGATGGGGACGCGCGATCGGAGTAACGACGGCTCATCCCCATCCATAGATCCGTGTGACAGGAGCGAAAGAGCGCTGATCAACGATGTCTCGTTGATAGGCACTCGCTGTGCCGGCAGACTATCGGCGGGCGTAAAAGGCCCTTTAGATTGGAGGGAGATAAGCGGCTAGCAGGCATCTCCAGAAGAGACAAGAAAAATCCATTCTTTCCAGTCTATATTTTCACCAATCAGGTAGGATCAAGTGAGGTTCTTCCAGACTGAAAATAGTCTGGGCTCCCAGGCCATAAGGCTGGATTCACACATAGCATTTTGAAGCGTTTCTCGTGGCATTTTTAATGGCGTTTTTTTTTAGTGTGGCCAGATGTTACATTAAAGTCTATAGTAAACTATCAAAAGCACTACATACAACTGTGTTTTGGTTTGTGCCATTTTTGGGGCAATTTTGTGGGGACTGGTGTTAATTTACAAAACACAGCACGCTCTGGGAATGGCGTTTTTTCAGCCGTTTTTCCCATAGGCTTCTCTATAGGACTTCAAAAACACAAAAAAAAAAACCCCACAAAAAAACGCATGTACAATATGACACTAAATTAAAACATTTTAGAAAAGTTTTTTGGTGCATTTTAAATTGCCAGAATTTTGAAGGAGGTCTGAACGTATGGATTCCTTACCACCCACCTTAGTTATGGTACACTCCAGCTGACGTTTTTGCAGACCCTGCAATTTAACATTAACAAGCGTCGCATAAGAATGAGGGTCTACGGACCCCATATAGACATGGCCCCCTTCGTGCGCTGCCTGAATGGCAGCTAAAGTCTATGGGCAGCTTATGCAGCGTTGCCTGTAGGGCAGTGAGGAGAAGCTCCGCAGAACTATTATCACCGCACTCCTGTTTGTACTGCAGCAGATCCGACAATAACATTATATTATAGAATTTTTGTGATTATTATAGACAATGAACCTCAATCCCTATCCAATGAGCCGCAATGTAAGTAACGCCATGAAAGACCATTGTATTGCTGTAGTTAATAAGGTTTATGTACAGAATGAGGCTGTGTCATAAGCAAATACTCGCTCTGTGCTATCAGCGCCCTTTAGGGCTCGGGACGGCAGGGCTTGGGTTGGTGTAAGGTGCTTTGTTTTCCCTGGGAGACTGCGTGCCACATATTGATATGGGAACAGATTTCCTCAGCCGTGTTTGACTTTCTCACTGCGCTTTGATAATGCCACTTTAAAGACAGGAAGGTGTAGTGCCTGGGACATGATAGAAGGGATTGTCTCGGCTTCCTGTTACCTGTTTGCAAGGCTTCAATGCCAGGTTACTTGGCATCAGTACTTGGCCTTGGTAATGTGAGGAGGATGGCAGCAACTTCATTGCTTGCAGTCTTACATCTCCTTTAAGAGAACTAGTGGTGGGTATGTGCGTGTGTAGATGCAGCAGAGCTGATTTGGTCATTTCACACAATGTGCGTTACGTATGATTTTTTTTAAAAGACTGAAGACATTCTGAGATTTGTCTTGATTATCAAAGAAGAAAGTAAAGTGAAAAATGATGCTACATCTGTATATATTTAGAGGGAGATGCAGCAGAGCTGAGATGGTCACTTTAAATCATGATATATTCTCAGTAGTATGGCTGCTATGATTTAATTTAAAAAAAAGTTGCCAAAGTTATCATGGGGTCGAGATGACAAAGTCAGCTCTGCTACATCTGTATGCAATATTAGCTTTGTGTACAGCATAATCTTCATACAATGGAGACAATGGTTGCACGTGTTGTATGCCTGTTAGATATTTGTGGTTTTTTTAATCAGTTGTCAAAGGAAGTTACAACGGCCCAGACCCATCACGCACCTTAAAAGAGCCTTGTACCTGGACGGTACCTGGGCCCAAATCATATGACCCTACGACACCTTAATTACGAATTGCACCACAAAAAAGGCTTCCTATACACACGCTTTTTTTGTAGTGTTTACTTTTTTTTTTGCTTGTACACCCAGAGCATGCTGCGGTTTGTAAAAAAAAACGCCACTGACCATAAAAAAGCAACAAAAACGACACAAACGCAGTCGTATTTAGGGTATTTGATGTTTCACTATAGACTTTAGGGCACATTCAGACATAGCATATTTGCAGCGGAATTCCTCTGCGGACAGACTGCAGTGGAAATCCACAGCAGACTATTAGGGCACATTCACTTGTGGCGGAATTGCTGTGGAATTCCGCTGGGGACAGTCCTTTTACGTAGCAAATCTGCGGCAAGTCTGCTGCGAAATCCGTCACTTCTGGAGGAGTCCTCACCTACGCAAATTTTGCAGCAGATTTATTGCCATGAATTTGCGGCAAAACCTGCGGCAGGAAATTTCCGCCACATCTGAACATGCCTCATGTAACATCTGGCTGTGCTGAAAAACGCTTTAAAAAAAAAAAACGCAGAACACTATTAAAAATGCCACAAAAACACAAGAAAACACTGAGTGTGAATCCCGACTTACACTTTGATATATGTAAAAAAAAAAACTGTAATATATGTAGTAAAACGTTATGTAAGATAAAATCAAAAAGGCAAATTAAGCTGCCTTAAAAAACGATAAAACTGAAGATGTCATTTATATGACATCAGGACGTCATGCCACGTGACGTCATGAATCAAAAGTGATTGACAGCTGTCCACAGAAGCGGCCCGGGTTGGAGCCTGTCATGCAAGGGTTAATTGGGCTCCACTAATGTATATATGTGCCGCTTACCAGCGCCCTCCATGAATATTCTATGACTGTGTGATCCCCCGGTGCTGGGGAACATGCCCCCCTGTGGCTGCAGCGCAAACCCCTCATTCCTGCGGATAGATAATCACCAGTACAATGTACACCGCGTTATATGGCTTTAATGCCTGCAATAGGTCGGCGCACTGCGCATGCGCGGCCTTGAAGTTTTCCCAGCTCTGGCTGCTGAACTTTCCACAGTGGGAGCTGGAGACAGGAGAGAGAAGGGCGCACACTGGGCGCTGCTGGATGCCCGCTGCACACACAAGGATTGCCCATCTACAGCTCTATACAGCACAGATCTACTCAGGTCCCATTATTAAAGGGGAGACCCAGCCGGCTGGTGAGAATCCAGAGCGCCCTGTGCTGTGTACATGAACTCTGGAGCGGATTTTGCGCACCCTGGTGATCAGTTCGGTCCCCCTTTGCCAGTCTTGTGAACCCTTCATTGAAATGACAGGAAGTCTGCACCATTCCATGAGATTAGGGGTGCCCTCACCCACGTCCTGTATCTGATCCAGACTGTGGGGTGCTGTCTCCCCTGATTTAAAGATAATCCCATTGCCTTGTGATGGACTGTGGTTCAGGTTTTGCACTTTGAGAATACTACCAGGGGCGCTGCATAGGTGGGCTTCATAGTTATCTGGGGGGCTGCTTCATTCTGGGAGATTTGCTGGAAGCCTTCAGGTCAAATTTGGGACTAACAATCCGGAATACTCCATACACCTGGCTCAGGACCTCCAGGAAAGTGGTCAGTCTTGGCAAGGAGCCCCAGTCCCCTAACAAAGAGGATCTACCATTGGGGGTACAGCTAACAGGGTGGCTTCTATATCTGAAACCAGGAGGAACCTGAAGAAAGTCTTTGGAGCTTCACTCATCGGGGATTACACACAAATCCTCTCCCTTTGCTGTAGGGGGGTCTTTTATTAATAGGGGCTCAAGTTCAGTTTTGGATTTACTCTGCCTTGGATTATAACTTTGTTCTACTAGTGTGAACCATGATGAAGGTGAGTGTCTGAACATAATCACTATTCTCTAGAAGGGAAAAGCAAGTCCTACATTTGTCCCACCTCACAGACATCTTATAACTCTTAGCAGGACTATTTTATTTTTTTTCAAGCACTTTATCTTTATATCTTCTAGTTATAGAATAAGCTTTACCTTTTTAAGGAAGGACAAAGTCTCAAGTCTTCTCAGATATTTTTCAGAAGGTCCTTCAAGGGTTCTTCACCATCTTGACATTATATGGAACAAAGCAAAGAGAGATTCAACATGTTGTTAACTAAATGACTTCACACTCACCCTTAACCCCCTGAAAAATAATAACCCTCTTCCTATTTTTTTGATCCCATATATGCATGAGAAGGAGTAGCCTTCCAAATGAAGAAGCTGTAGTCAGGTCGGGTGGTCAATAGTTTTTTTTAGAATTTAAACAATGTTGCAATTTGTCACTACAAGTTCAAGCCGAGTCCCTGAGAAAGTTTATTTTGGAGTCTTAAGTGCAAATGTTGCTCCAGAACACATGGAAATTTGGAGATGAGATGGTCCCACTTTACACCTAGACTCTAAGCCAGGATCTCCTCCCTCCCAGACAGGCTACATAGAGTAGACAATAGCACCAGGCTGGTTTATTGCACGTGTTCCTAAAACTCACAACATGGCTCAATATGTTTGAATGGGGGATGTTGCACATTTGTGCCTTGGAATTCCAAAAAGTCGCTGCTTGTTACAAAAAATAAATAAATCCCATAACCCTTTACTATGGGACAAACTAGTGAACCTAAAGGCGTCTACCCAGTGCAGGTGGTCAAGACAATGACTCCACCATCATTAATGTGCACTTCAATCAGGCATCCTCTATGTAAAGTAGGTAAACTAGAAAGAGGTGAGCTTTGAGCAACTGGTAACCTTTGCTGCCCCCTATTGGCGAAGGCTGCAATTGCGGTTATTGTAAAAAAAAACAACAATTTACCTCTTGGCCAATTTTTGGGTATTAGAATTTTTGTTTTATATAGATTAGCAGTCGCTAATGATTATCTTCTAGTCCAAAAAACAAAACCAAAAAAACCTGGGTAGTTTCATGATAATGTTAACCCACTAGGTGGGTTAATTTATGTTTTAACCTCTTAGACTCCATTGTCTATGGGTTACATCTTATGACAATTAATGTAACAAATGAGAATTTCTCTTGAATTCAAGGTCTTGATGGAATGTGTCAACTGCCTCAGGTCTAGTTGAACTTGTTAATGATTTTCAATTGATACCTAATCTGCCCCTTGCACAAACACTTAGGAGATTTGTCACTTAGAATGTGATTATTACTTCGGCATCTGTGGCCCTGGTCAACATCTCACTTATCTTATTAAGTGGACAAGGGACACAAGGCAATGATGCTTTCAATAGAGCAGGGTCTGATCTAAATACTGGGAGTCAACTACCCCCGTTATAAAGAAATAATACAAATATGACTAATATCTGTGAATTATATTGTATTAACAAAGTAGCAGCTACCAAACAAAAATATTCATTATATGCAGTGATCTAACCAGGGGTTAACTGCTTTTCATAGGCCAATACACAAGCAGCCACAGTAGATGCCTTCTACATTTAATCCCAATTTGCTCGGCCACCTGAAGTCGCTGTATGTCCAGACCAGTTTCTTGTAATCATAAATTTCCTGTATGCTACATTGACAAGTGCCCCAACCCCCTTTCCTCTCCCACCCCCCACAACAAGCAGAAATTAATTGCACCTTTCCATTTTATAAAGATTTCATGGCGCAGGGAGAGCGCCCCCTTGTGTCCGATGTTATAAATATGTAGATACAGCCGCATAATGGAAGTGGCCGCTCCGTGTGCATGAGGGAAACTTAATTATAATAAGATCTGGACAATTAATCTGTGAAATATTTGTTTTCATTTGTAAATTAAAACTTTTCTAATTACCGACATCTTATTATTTAAGCTCAGAGGGAAGACTCCCAATATTGTCCATGTAATCTAATTTCTGAGGGTAATCGGTTTAGAACGATTTATAACGATGTGTACATCCGATTTACACATTTTAATTATAGACGACGAAAATAATTAATTACAAATCGAAGTCCGTGTAAAAATATTAAGAAAATCTCAAGAACTTCTGTATTGTAAATAGACCCTGATTGGTAGAAGAATGTAATCCCCGAATGTATTAGTTGTTATGCGACATTTTAGAACTAATAATCACAATTTTTTTTTTAAAATTAATGAGTAATGTGAATAAGATTAAAAGTCTCAGGGTTTTATATATAAATACTTTTATCTTCAGATTTATCTAAAATCGTTTATTTTCTATGGTTTTATGTTTTGCTGTTTGGTGTAATTTACTTTCATTTACATAAACCATGTTTAATAAATCTATATTTTTAGCATATGTAATGTGTGTTGGGTGGTGGCTCTACATTGTTTCAGGTGCTGGTGATGTTTCTTTGTATATTCGTTCTTAAATTCCTTCTGAGTTTGATCATCCAAGGATAATTATTAAATAAAGATCATTATAATAATGTAATATGTTTAATATATCATGTCCTATCTATCCAATATTTTCTATTATGATATCATACAGAATATGCTATAGTGCTATTATATACACTATACTCTAATACAATGTTATGGGGGCTATTATATACAATATACTATTCTGACCATATACAATGTTACAATACTATTCTATGTAATTTACTACTATAATGTACAATATAATATACTTTCATGATTTATATATGTTCTAGTGCAATTATAAACTATAATTCAATACCACCATATCCAAAATAGTATAATATATTAAATAAACCATCCTCCTATATAATCTTCTACTGACCAAATACAATGTTGTACAGCTATTGTATAAAATATACTACTATAATATTATAGTGCTATTCTATATATATATATATATATATATACACAGTGCTATTTTACACTACATCCTTATGTAAGATATTCAATAATCCAGTATAATATTTTACTATGACACAATGTATTCTATTCTCTTATTTGTGACTTTCTACAAATAATTATAATAATCAGAGGGGTTTGTTAATTGTCACCATGTGAGTAGTCACAAGCCTCACAATACTGAGGATGAGGGTGGACAGGGAATTTATAACCCAGGGTAAATAAAGTTGTTTAGCAGAGCTGGTAATAAATAACTGGCAGCAGTGAGTAGACAAGATGTGGGCTGTGATGGGCCCAGTATAGTAACTGCTGGGAGTAGCTGCACCTCTTCATATGTCCCCTCTGCTGTAATATCCTGGAGAAGTAAAACCAGATGAGGTAAGACAGAGGCTGCCCTTTGTGTTTCTGCTGATTGTAGGAGAGGATGAGGCAGCTTTGGGGTATTGGGGAGGGGGTAAGGAAGTTTAACAAGGTTAGAATCAAGTGATCTATCTTATCATTGTTGCATTTTAGTTCACTTGTAGCTTTGCCACTGACTCAGTACATATAATAAATGGCTGGAGATGTATGTGATGTACATGTACAGTATGTGGGAGCAGCAGGGACTGCAGCAGATGTGCGGCTGGTGCTGGCAGCTGGGGGATTGCTTAATCCAAATGTTATTCGTTAGAGCTTCCCTGTCTCATGGTTTGGACATCCTTTGTAAATCTATTAGCACATATAAATGATACCAACAAGTACACAGAGCAGGCACAGATACTGGAGATCCTCACACACAGGGACCCTGCAGGGACTAATGCAGAGCATAGGCATACAGAGCTTCAGTCACTATGTGGGTGTAAAGCTGTATAACCCTACTGTACCCAATCCTACACTGTCATATACATACATACATACATACATATATATTTTATAGTAATATTTATTTTGGTTATTTATTAGTATTTTATATATTATACATAATTGCTATATAGTACTTTTCTGACTTTATTGAAATATGTTTAATGTTTTGGCATTTGATTTACAGTAAATATTGTTATATATGTAACTATAATATCTAAACACAAATTTTCTATTAACGTTTAATTTCTCTCTATTTTCAGCCGTCCTTGGGACTGTTCTTGAAGGCAGGAGGTTTTAGGGTACCCGGGGGAGCCATGATCTCCAGTTATCTCCTTGTCCTCCTCCTGACATTGTCCTGCATTTCTCAGGTGGTGGTGGACGCCAGTTCTTGGTGGTGAGCACATTATATTTCTATTTCTCTGCTATGTTTCATTGACTTGTCCGGCCATTCCGCTGTGTTGTGTGATAAAAACTAGAACGTAAGGTGCATAGGATATTTCTCACTGAGATACAATGTGTATCAGCCTTTGCTGCGAGTATTTGATGTATCTGTTGTAGATCGTATCAGATCGTCTTTGTGATTGCACTATGGTGTACGATCAAGCTGCGTATTACTATAATATATATTGTATCTTATTTGCCTTTTTTTGTAATTATTTATTTGCTTTTATTTTACTTTACACAACTTTCTATTGGAAGGTATCTGCTGTAGATATAGCATATACGATCAAATCGTCATTGTGTTAGCACGGGTGGGTACTAAGTCACTGCACATCATTGCACCTTTTTTGCTGTGTTACATTATAAGTTAGTCTATTGCATAGTCTGCTGTATATTGACAGTAGATTGTAGGAACGATCTGATCGTCCTTTTTCTTTTTTTTTGTAGCGTTTTGTATTGTGCTGTACGTTCAGATCGTGCGACATTATTAATGTATCTATTACAAACTATGCTGTACACTTGAAGCAGATTGTATGAACGATCAGATCGTGCCATCGTATCCGTTATAATGGTTGACGCTATGATTTTTGTGTGCAGGTCTCTGGCTATGAACCCTGTTCAGCTCCCAGAAGTGTACATTATCGGGGCACAACCTCTCTGCAGCCAGTTATCGGGGCTCTCACAGGGGCAGAAGAAGTTGTGCCAGCTCTATCAGGACCACATGCAATACATCGGGGAGGGGGCAAAAACTGGCATCAAAGAATGCCAGTACCAATTCAGACACAGGAGGTGGAACTGCAGCACGGTGGATAACACTTCAGTGTTTGGCAGAGTCATGCAAATAGGTAAGAACAACCCTAATCATTCAGACAAATATCTTTATGTCTTCTTGATGTCTTGATTTATAGTATATATATTAGTGTGGCTTTTAGGCATTCTAAATTGGTGTATTTATGCATCCATCCTTACTTATACTTGTAATGTAGTTGTCTTTCTGTCCTCTGTGTGTCTCTGTCTCTCTCTTTGTGTCTCCTCTCTCTGTCTCTCTTTGTGTGTCTGTCTGCCTGTCTCTCTCTCTCTCTCTCTCTCTGTGTGTGTGTCTGTCTCTGTCTCTCTCTCTGTCTCTCTCTCTCTCTGTCTCTCTTTGTGTGTCTGTCTCTGTCTCTCTCTCTCTGTGTCTCTCTCTCTCTCTGTGTCTCTCTGTCTCTCTCTCTGTGTGTCTGTCTGTCTCTGTGTCTCTCTCTGTCTCTGTCTGTCTCTCTATCTCTGTGTGTCTGTCTCTTTTTGCTATCTTTGTAACTACAATTACTAGCATTTTTTTCCCCTCCAGTGATCTCTGCACAATTTTTGGGTGTTATTTCTATAGTAGGTGACACATTTAGAACATAATTTGCTGCAATATACATTACACTTGGTCTAGTGCTATTTGTTCTAGAGATTGACTTCCCTACTAACTTGTCCTCTATAGAATAATGATGATGAAACCATGTAAAACTAAGATCTACATTCAATCTCTGGTTCCTGCCCCAGTTTAATGACCTTATTATGGGAATTATTGTATTATCCTGTTTTCACACCTACAGAGAGAGTGAGCTGTGTTTCTACATGATCCCCTTTCTCATGTTTTCTTTCCACTCTGTTCCATCTTGTTTACACGTGGTTTACAGTCATTTTAGTACAACTCCACACTTAGGTTGATCTTACAGGTGCCTCCTTGCAGGTTGTGACAATCTCAATCCTGGGGGATTTTCTGGTGTTGAATGCTCCAGACTATTTCTCTATATTTCAAATCTCCTTAATATCCTGGTATAAACCTATTTCTTAAACAAGAAGTAATTTATAAGGGCAATTAGCCACTTAAACTAACTGCTGTGCTAAGAGGGCTTAATAGGTATTTGGAGGCGGCGTCCCAGACTGGGATAGAGAAGAGACTATTCATCCACTGCAAGAAACTGGACTCTCAGACTATATTTAAGCTTCATAAAGTGGGGGGTGGGGTGAGCCAGTTGTATTATTTTATTTCTGGGAAATTAGCTGAAATGTGAAATTGCTTGGCTTTAAAGATGATCTGCATTACAGAATTAATGTGCTTTTCTAGGCACTTTGCTGCGATTTTTGGTAATTCCATACATCAATATGTCTTTACATGTCTCAAACGATTATCAAACATTTTACGTTGTATATTTTCCTTTCCGAAGTGCTTGCATGTACAGATAAATAATATTGCGTGTCTTTGTCAGAAGGCCACATCTAGGTCCTACACGGCTACGGGCATTTCATGCTATAATATTACACCCAACTTTTTTCCTATTTCAAATATGTTTCCATGTTGCAGAATGAAACTTTTCATTATGTGCATTTGTCTTCACCTTTGTTTCCCTTTACAAATTTGATAAATATATTAAAATATGCAAATAAAGCTGATTGTAACTACTCCAGCTGCTATTTTAATTGAATGTGGTTAAACCAAAAACTATAAAAAAAATAATATATATATATATATATATATATATATATATATATATTATTGTGTGTGTTTCCATGAGTTGACGAAAGAATGAAAATATTTTGTCCAATCTATTTAAATAAGTTGTATAAAGAAAAAAACAAACAAAAAAGCAGACCGCTGAAAAACGAACTTATAAATGTAAAAGTAAGGAAACAAAAAACAAACCTATACATAAATAGCAAATATATCCCACCCTTCTCCCAAAAATAGGTCCTTTTTTTTATATAGAGGTATGAAAAAAAAGGATAATCTTTATTTTTCCCCCTAATTGTTAGTCATTTTAAAAAAGTTTAAATCTTCTATAAGCCCATACCTTAAATCTTTAAATTCTAAGACGAATTACACTGTGGTCGCCTCACACTCCAATAAATTCTATGGGGTCAGATTAGTTAAAGCGGTTTATATTCATTGCCGAATCATGACTTTCTCCTTGGATTTCAGATGGCCTATGGCATTTCTATAGGACTGCGGACAATATGGCATTCATATAGACAGAACACTCACGTTACACAAAGTGAACAGAACTTGTTTCTTAATTTAATACAAACCTTCTGCAGACTTTCGGTTTAAATTCTCCATTTCAATGCGTTTAAAGGCCATTTAGAGATAAACACGGAGATGATTTTAATTCAATGTAAGAATGAGATGGCACAAACTTTGATAGGAGGTACAGAAAAAAAAAGTAGATATCTGATTTAAGGATCTTGTGTTTTTTTTTTTTTCTGCATGACATTTATTTTGGAAAGTCAGTTAAGTGCAGTTATTGTAACCCTCTGCACATGTAACTTCTCAAATCATCTTGTTTTCATTTAATGGGAACTAGTGTAGGAAGAAAGTTTTGAAAAAGCCCAAAATCACTTCCACCCCATGAACCTTCTCCACTTCTGATTAACAGATAAATTGACTAAACTACTTCAACCTGCAGATACAAAAGGTCCCTATTACGGGGCGTATTTTGAAAATGCCCTAATGTTTATGAATATAACTGTGTTTAAATCTAAAATCATCAAACATCTTGAGTGTTTTTAAAAAAAAAAAGTAAATTATTTTATGTAACTTCTTTTCAAGGAACATATCTTTAAAAAATAAAAATAAACCAATATTACAATTGTTTTGTGGGTAATAGATATAACTCTCTACATTATTATCCAGGAACTCATTTAATATTTTACCCATAATCTTGTCCTCTTTTGATAACTAATCTGGTTGATATCAGAGGACAAGATTGTGGCTGAATATAATATTAGAGTTCCCTTGGGCCCCCTGTCTACCCCAACATCGGCTTGAAAGGCATAGTCTTTTTAGTATAATCCCCATGGGCCCTTCCAGCCCAGTTGGCCATAGAATTTACCAAGGCCTGCTTGGTGCTGACTTTGGCCCTTATTTTGGGTGCTGCTATGGATTAATGTTTACCCCCTTATTAGAATAAGGTTGCTCAGAAATGGAGAAACTCTTACAGAAGATATATATTTTCATACTCTGTTAATGGAGGTTTATAGTTATTATGCACATATCTTGCATGTATTATATATGTGTTTGTATGTGCTAGACTATTGTATTTTGGACTCATTGGATTTTTCTTGCTATAATTCATATATTGTTTTGCAGGGAGCAGAGAGACGGCATTCACCTATGCAATCAGTGCTGCTGGAGTAGTGAACGCAGTGAGCAGAGCCTGCAGAGAGGGGGAGCTGTCCACATGTGGCTGTAGCAGGGCAGCCCGTCCAAAGGATCTACCCCGGGATTGGCTGTGGGGTGGCTGCGGGGATAATCTAGACTATGGCTACAGATTTGCTAAGGAATTTGTGGATGCAAGGGAACGAGAGAAAATCTACCAGAAAGGAACCTATGATAACGCCAGAATCGTGATGAACTTACACAACAATGAAGCTGGAAGAAGGGTAAGGAGTCCTATTAATGCAATCTATCCTATGAATTAAACTGTCCATTCCAACCGCAGTCCCTATGTCCCAGGAATATTCTTCTGCCTCTTGGGATTTCCCAGACTTGCATCCCATCGAAATTATTTTAGGGCTGGACAAAAACTGGGAGCCTAGTAGTCAATGTCACTCGACCTTTGCCACTGGGGCCTAAATCTGTGGGCTGTTTTCATATTGAAGTTTGTAATGCCTGTCGACTAAAAAAAAGTTAACGTGGCTCTTATACTCAATAGTAGTTTGTCCATTTCAGGCAGATTCGATGTATTTTAACATTGTCAGTTGCTCCTTAGCAACATAGTGCAACCTACTATGTTTTTTAGTACAAGTGAAGGTTGGCTGCTTGTTGTTGTCAAAGGGGTTTATCGGGAAAGCCCATTGACGGCCTGTCTATTACGATTAGGTGGTGTTGTTTGGTGGGGTCTGGCCTACACAGGACACCGACCGATCAGCAGAATTCAGGATCTGTATCGTTCACTAGAGTTCTGCGGCACCTTTAGTATTTATCCAGATACAGTAGCCCGTCTGGTGGTACCGCAGTTAAGCCCCATTCACATACTGGTGTGCCGCAGCCACTTCAGTCTACAGATCGGATAGTCCGTCAATGTGTTTTCCCTGCAAAACCCTTTAAGAAAAGAATTTCTAATCTCCTGTTAGTAACCATATACTTCATGGGTTATATTATTAATATAAAGGATTACGTACAGTAGTAGCCGTTTGCAGCCTCCGTCATCCTCCCCGTCTTCGCTCCTGGGCTACGTGGCTTAGTTCAAATCCCATCTTGAGTGAAACCTTTGCCCGGGTCCTCAGATGTGGTCCATGTGATTCATGAACATCATTCTGGTCCCTCGCTTCACAGGCTGTATGTCTTCAAGGACAGCATGGCAGCCTTGTATTTTAGTTTTGTGTCCTTGTGTTTTAGTGTCTATTTGAACTATGCCGAGTCTATGGGCGTAACTATAGTCATAGCAGCTGTTATGGGGCCCACAGGTTGAGTGGGCCCACTCAGGTGCAAGACCATTGTTTATTTTTGTGAGGTATAACATGTTGGTGGCTTTCTGCTATCTAGCACTACTATGTGGGTTTGACATATGACGCTATTAGCCATACTTTTAATAGTTGCTACCTATGCTTCTGTTGCAGTTTCCTGTCACTAGGTGGTTTGGCCCATCTTATTTTGCTATGGGGCCCCATAAATTCTAGTGACGTCCCGGGTCCAATCTCATGCTTCAGAAATCTGCTTTAAGCTACAAAGCTGATCAATCGCTCAAAGTTGAATCAATGAACAACCAATTCTTCATCGTTCTCATGATCTTTCCTTGATCAGTGAATTGAAGCATTCTTGTTAAAATCCAGAAAAGAAAAATTCCAGGAGCGTATCTATAGGGGGTGCAGAGGCAGCAGCCGGGCCCTGGCGTCTGATGGGGCCCAAAGTCCATATGCCACAGACACCAGTATTATACATGGCACATTGTAGGTGGGGGCCGACTTACGAATTTTGCATTGTGGCCTAGGAGCTGCAAGTTACGCCTCTGAGAAAACCCATACAGACCCAATACGACTCACTGAGGGTTCTCAACAAAGGAGGGAGATTTATGCTCCTGATGTATTTAGTTTACAGGGGATTGCATATTCTTATACATTGTAGCAAACTGTCACCTGTGAGCTGAACTAGGTCAGCAGAGTTTTCACTCTAAATAAGAATGTTACCATTCACTGACTGCAAACCGAGAACCCTCAAAATGGTGAGGAGTAGAAGCACAAAGTATATTAGAAAAAAATCAGAATTGTTAATTATGCCATGACTGATCTTCATTTAAATTCAATCAGACAATTTACTGTCAAAATGGTGATTGTCATTTGTCACCATCAGTGATCAGTTTTGTGGATACTAAGGCCTCATGCCTACTTCAGTTTTTTTCGTCAGGGTGCTATCTGTTTTTCTTAACTGATAGCACCCTGACACATTCATTTCTACGGGGCCATGCACACTTCCGTTGTTTTAACGGAACCGTGCGGCCGTTCCGTCAAATATAGGACAGGTCCTACTCCTGTCCGTTCTTGACGGAACAGTCTCGGCCTTTTCATTGATTTGGTCTGTGAAACAACGGACTGCTCACGGAAGCCATCTGTGTGTAGTTTGTGTTTCACGGATCCGTCATTAGCGGCCGTACAACGGCCGATAGATGTGTGCATGAGGCCTTAGGGGGGGGATGTTTGTCTACTTTCTTATATGGCAGTTCCAAATAAGTGGTCTCATTGGGCAGTATATGTCCGTAGGCTGCATAATAAACATTCCCCTATCCTGCGTCTCCAAGATTAAATAAAATCTATCTATCTCTCAATGTACTCCCTAATCAAATTACATCAAAGTACCCCCAAGGATATGATCATACAATGTGCAGGACATAAGAAGAAATTGTGAAGACACTAGAGACATGACCGGCACCCCATTGTGTACATTTACCACAGATTGAGAGTTGAAGTCTTTTTATAAGGCCTGATATGGGCCATGAAAAACAAGTGCTGATTGACGAGACCGCTTATGCACTTGTTTGATCCTTTCAGGAGCTATGATCGGTAATGTATGTGGTCGAACGATAGTTACTACAGTCGCTCCTCCATATACATTTCCATCATGTCTTCAACACATCCACCTGTTTACACAGGGAGATGTGCTGCCGACTAGCAACCATTTTATTGGCCGCACAAACAAGCCGATCACCCGCCAAAGGAGCGTTTTCTTGTTCATCGGCTAATCAGCTTACACATTTGCACGATCATTGGCCCGTGTACTTACTGGACTTTGTGGCTTGCACTTTTTTATAGAGCATGGTTCATATTTTTCTTTCTGACTTATATGCCCTAATGGGGCATCTTGAAAGTGGGCCCTTAACTTGGCTCCATCTCCTTTCCCCATGAACAGGGTTAACCTATGCAGGCACCCCATTCTACATATAACATTAGCAAACCAGGGAGGTGAGAACCAGCACAAGAGTATTGTTGTCCTTCTCACCTACGAGGGCTAAGGTTGGGGCAGACCCTAGTCCTATTATTCCAGGGTGGGAAAGTTAAGGTGGCTTGGTCAAGCATTAGGCATCCTATGTATGTACAGACCTGGCTCTTTGGCTAACAATGACTGAAATGTGCTAGTTAGTAATTCTTTGTGTGCAACTATTTTGGACATTGTTCAGAGAAGTCTCCTTTGCAGGATATGTTCATAATTCTGCAGGTACTTGTCGCTCTTGGTGCTCTGATACAGTTCCCATAGCACTCCGTGTCATCTTTGTAATGCATATATGAAAAAGTCACGTCTAGTGTAATTGGGCAAACATGTTAAACGTTCTCACACGTGAGTATTTGGAAATTATTACAATTTTACAGGCCATCAATCCGTGATCGTGAAGGTCCCGTCTCCCCCAGACCCCCACTGGAAATTTGTTTATCAATGGGATCCTTGGGTGGTATGCACACGGATCACACGTTGATGGCTTATCTTAAGAAAAGACCACCAATGTTAAATCCAAGAAAACCCCTTTAATGAAAATATACTGATTTCTTATTAGATAAGATTTCTTCCCTTTCACGATTCTCCCCCCTCCCCCACATAATTGGCCTAATTAATTCATATTATGGCAGTCAAAAGCAGGAGATGTTGCTCATATCAACCAAATTCCAGCTACTCGTTTTCTACTACCCATTAAACAATATAGGTAATGATCTAATTGCTTTGGGCAATTCAAAGAATTTGGCTGCGCTAGTTTTCATACAAGTCGAATCCTAATTTTGACCACTACAACGCTATCTAAAATCCATACTAGAGCCAATGTCATAGAAAGCCAGTGAACAGTATCTTATGGGGCGGCCCAGGATAACTTCATGCAGCTGTTGTCCTTCGGTTCAGACTCGAGACCCAGCGCTGCTAAGGGACAGCGCTACACACTTTGCCTTCTTGACTGCCCATACAAGAACTTCTTCTCACCTCGTCTTCTTCAAACAAGAGTCAATCACTTTAGTTTCTGCACACCCAGACTGCATTTCGCAAATTGATCCTAGTTAAATTAGGCATAGATATTGTATTAAGCCTCACATACATTCACACTAAGGCTAAGTTTACATCACCGTCATAGGAACAGAACGACGACCATTATTGAGTGCCGGATCCGTCACATAACAGCCACAAATGGTGCCAGATGGGACCTATTGACTTTAACGTATTTCATTGGGATTCTGTCATAGTTTCCGTAATTTTACCAGAAAAAGTAGCGCAGTATTTTTTTCAGCCATTTTTTATGGAATCCACAGCGGAGGCTCATAACTAAGCCTCCTACTCCGATGTGAACTTGGCCTAAATATCCTGCTCTTTGCCCAATATTTCTGCATGTTTCTCAGTGAGTAAAGCCAGCATAAGATTTATTATGGATTTAAGATACGAGTCACTACTAAGGTGTCAGATGTTGGAATCCGTGTCAGACGGTTTTAGTGATGGCTTTCATTTATAAAATGCTGCTTCGTAAGGTAGAACGGTTATAATTTAAATGTGATCTAAAGGGGAACCTTCTCAAGTCCTATTAGAAACCATTTTTAAGGAGAACTCTACTTAAACTGAAAGTTGAGTAGGTTTCAGTAATTTCCAACCCCTACAATATAACATGCAGCCCTGCATCTGACATTAGGGGGTCTCTCCACACCACTCGAATACTATTTGGTTATCTATCTTGTCTACTGGAAGTGTCAGGAAATTGGTTGGGACAACCTCCTCCTCTAGGAATGCTTGCAGGACTCTCCTGGACAATGCAGAATCTGTCAATTTTTAGATAGATAACAGGATTAAGGTCTGACCGCCTTGGTTCCCTGTCACAACTGGCAGACAAGGAGAACGTTTTGCGTTGGCTCCAGTTGAAGGAAGAGTTGAAGCAAGAGATCCTTGCTGATCTTAGCCAAAAGATGATTCCAGGTGAGCGAAGACTCCCTGTTTTTTTGGTTTTTTTTGCCTGGAGTTCTACTTTTAGCTCATTTTATAACTGGACATTAGGACTGGTAATGTCAGGGAAGAGTGGATTGCAACATTTATGGTTCTTTATTATTTGTATGTTATTTCCTTTTTGATACCATGCTGGAGAGATTTTCTTTTATAACTTATTTGTTGGTAGACCAAAGTCTAGCCATACGTCTGACTTTTATGATGGTGGAAATTCTAGGTTATTCCCATTCTCTAACACATGGCTAATCCTCTATTTGATAAACCGTGACCTCCATAAAGTTTAATAATTCATTTTTATGGAAGCCGTAAAGCATCATCATACTTGGAGAAACCAATAAAGCTACTTGGTGACATTTCCAGCTGACAATCGTTTTGTCATGTAATGCTACATAGGAATATCCACATGGTTTAATTTGTATCTTTCTTAATATATTCCAATAATAAAGTGAGCATTTCTACTGAAAATTTATTAACATATATTTAGGCTAATGGAATCCATATATACATTAAGAATCGAGACCAGTTTAGTGCACGACTCCAGTTTGTAAATATGACGTGGAATTTATATATTTTTTTTATTGCCAATAGTAGCGAATAGTTAAAGGGCTCGTCAAATAAAGTCAACCCCTGTTTGACATAAGGGTATGGATAACATAGAGGGGGATTACCTACTTAAAACCCCCTCTATGAGCCATCATATAATGCTACATTCCTGTCCAGAAGTGACTTCCCCCGGTGGTAACCGCAGATTGCCGTGACTTAGGGCAGTTGGCTTCCATTTAGAAAGGGGTTGTCTTCATGAGACAATTCTAAAAAAAAAAAAAAGTCTAGTGTTTGTCAATCAAGAGAAGAATTATACCAGATTTTCCTCTGCATTGTATCACTTTTTTATTTTTTTTAATGCCTTGTTCAGTACAGGGTAACCTAACGCAATGGCTAAAAGCAGAAATTCCAGGGTGGAATTAAAGGGTTATTCCCATCTCTGATATTTATGGCATATCCACAGGATATGCCATAAATATCCAATATATGCGGGTCACACCTCTGGGACCAGCACCTATCTCTACAACAGGACCTCTTGACCCCTGTCCTACCTTCTGCCGCAGTCGCTGGGCTCCTTTTTAATAACACCTCTGCGTAGTCCACAGGGAATTCTCATGATGGTATCTCAAAGTTTAATTGCCACCAAAAAACTGACCCGCATGATGTAACATATATTATTTACTGTACTTGCCATCAAGTAAGGCTAAAGAGGACCTTTCAGGTGTCCTATGCTGCCTTATCTGGGGGCAGCGTTTTATTTAGTAGCAGCAAACCCTATAAATGTTGGTCGGACTCGTGATGAAAGGCTGGGAGTCTGGCCTCAACCGCCCCCACCCACTGACAGCTTTTCCTGTGAGCATCCTATGAGCATGTATATAGGGAAAGCTGTCAATGAAGCCTTGTGGGTGGGGGAAGTCAAACTCGCAAGCTTTCTCTGTGAATCCGACAAGCATCCATGCTTTCCTCAAAGATATAGACGTTTTATGGCTGATCGCATTCTTCATTATCTGAACAGTTGGCTGGAAAGATCAAACGTTCAATATTCTATTATGGACTCCCAACATTGCAAAAATTGTCTGACCAAGATGCATGATGAACCATTGGTCAGAACCTGTATATCTGTTCCAACTAGCTATTTTAGTACTTCAGTATATCTTAGAATCCATTAGCAGACTGGTGAAAGTGCTACAAAACAGTCTATAGACTCCTGAATCAGCCTGCTGTCTACTTTTCTGGTATTGGGGAAACTGTTTGAACTTCATCTGGCAAATGTAAATTGTTATTGAGTCCTTCACACCACTAAAGGCGAGATTCTGATATTTGATTTTTAACCAATTTCCTAATATATTCTTAAAGGTATGTTTTAGAGTAACTTTGCATTTTATATGCAGTTTTTTTAGTGTTTCTTATATCTGTAATATGCAAAATGGCTCTCTTCCAGAAGGAAGAAATCTGTCTCTCCAGTGCCATCTATGGGTTGTTGTTGTTTTTTTTTTTTTCTTTAGCATTGCCTTTAAAAGGGTTGTCCAGGATTTAAAATAAATAAAAAATGGCTACTTTGTTCTAAAAACAGTGCCACACCTGTCCATAGGTTGTGTGTGGTATTGCAGCTCAGTCTTATTCACTTTAATGGAGCTGAGCTGCGATACCAAACGCAACCAATTTACAGATGTGGTGCTGTTTTTGCAAGTAAGCAGCCATGTTTTTCTAATTCTGTACAACCTCTTTAAGGAGTCCTGTAAGGAGAATCGGTACCTGTTTCATTAGGCTCTCACGCAGCCAATGAGAACTCTGTACTGATGAGGAGCAACAACCACAGAACAGTTCTGTGTATGTGGTGTCTTTGGTGACTGATAACCTGAGTCATGTTTCAAAGCTCTTTAAGAGGTCTGAAATTGACTTGCAGGGTTGCCACCTGTGGGTGGCATTGAAGAGAACATTTTTTTTTTCTGGAGGAGAGTTATTTAGCATATTTTTCATTGCCTTAAAGTCTCCCTACTAACTGGATCTCCTCAAGGAGAATCCATACCTTTCGCGAAGGTCTAATATCCGTGGTATGCAATGGTTAAAATCGGAAGCTAGACTATGTGGTAGGGACAGGATCATGTAAGGAAATATTCATTTAACTTGTAACAGACCCCCAGCAGATGAAGATAGAAACAAATACAGTAAAGAATTTATTTTAAAAATAGTTTGGATAAACCTATAGCTATTCCTTGTATGAATTCCGTGCCGGAAATAGCTTGACTGCTAATTTTATGGGCTACTTAGTCTGTGTCTAATGTCTATAACCACCACGCTAAAACTTGCATTTCTTCTTACAGGCTGTAAGTACCTTGGCGGATGTAGCCTGCAAATGTCATGGAGTCTCTGGATCTTGCAGTCTTAAGACTTGTTGGCTACAACTTGCTGACTTTAGGAAAGTGGGAGACTTATTGAAGGAGAAGTATGACAGTGCCGCAGCCATGAAACTCAATAGTCGAGGGAAATTGGTGCAAGTCAACAACAAGTTCAACTCTCCAACTACGAACGATCTGGTTTATATCGACCCAAGTCCGGATTATTGTGTGCGCAATGAAAGCACTGGGTCTTTAGGAACCCAGGGAAGGCTGTGCAATAAAACATCAGAGGGCATGGACGGCTGTGAGCTTATGTGCTGTGGTAGAGGTTATGACCAGTTCAAAACCGTACAGACTGAGCGATGTCATTGCAAGTTTCACTGGTGCTGCTATGTCAAGTGCAAGAAATGTACCGAGATTGTCGACCAGTTTGTATGCAAGTAAGACACAAAGGAAATGACTATGAACGATATTAAATATCCGCTTTAATTTATAGAGGTCACTTAGGAGTTGCAAGCAAGCAGACAGCAACTGGATCTATTTTTCTTCATATCACACAACCTCTCCTTGGAAAAAAAAAAACAAGTAATGAAAAAAATGAACTAAAAATATTTATTTACAAAAATAAAGACTTTTTTTTAAAAGAAAAAGTATATAATTAGATAAACTAAGACTGAAGCGCTCGGGATTTAGAACATGTATAATAGGTTTATATGAATGAGAGAGGAGCAGACGGATGAAGACAAGCTGTGTTTTATTTTTATTTTTAAATAAAAAAAAAAGTTGCATTTAATGGAGAATTCACTCCAAAAAGTTTCACAGTTCGGCAGTTAAATAGAGTTTTTTTTTTTTCTGACATTTTATTTTCATATTAGAAACTACTATTTGTTGTGTGATACCTCTTGAGATGTTGGGATTGCACTTTGTATCTTGCATAAATTCTTATATGTTAATTCGTAAATATTCATACACATTAACGGACAACATGCCATTTTGATTCATAGCTGCATAAACATCTTACGCATTACACATTCATGGTTCTAAGAATATACTGGTTGTAAAAGAAATTAGTGGAAAATAATTGACTTAGGATCTAGTTTTAAAAAAAAAAAAAAAAAAAAAATTTGATCTTCTTGACCCTGTCATTAAAAAAAAAAAAAAAAAAATTTAAAATACAATTATTTCATGCTGTGTTTAGCCATTTTAAAGTTCTTCATGAACTAAGCCACTTTAATATTGCAAAGTCATTATATGCAGTTTATAAGAACAATTCATACTTTTACATAATAATACTATACACTTTTACATGCAATATGGTTACGTTTATGGGAAATTGTGGTCTGCTGTTTTCTATTTCAAAGCTTTTGTGACTATATGTATATATAACCCTAAATACTGCCAGTAATTAAATGTACGTATTTATTTACACATTTATCTAGGCAACGTTTCCTTTTTATTTCAAATCAATAGTTTGGGATTTTTATTTCAAGGAAAAAATATTATTTTTGAAACTTTCTGTATGGATACATTTTGCAGAATCTTAACACTTTGGTGTCCGGTTTCAAAGGGGGTTGTTCGAAATAGAAGGAAAGCACATACTGATGAATGGTTCATGGGCTGGAGGGTAGAGGGGAGAGTGAGCGTACTAAGGGTGGGTTTCACGAAATACAATGCACTTGAAACCAATTTTTTTTATCTCCTTTTGTAAGGGCATTACATATCAATATGACATTTATTAATAATAAACTAGACCTAAAAATAACATAACTTTTGAGAAAATATCCCTAAATTAAATGACAAAATATTCTAGTAAAGTTAAATTATTTTTACAAAAACAGCAGCATATTTTCTCCAGTTCACAGCTGGGACTTTTTCTGATTTATGAATTCCACTTCCATTTTGCAGTGTAAAATTAATTTTTGTCTCCATTACTCCATTTTTAAATTTTTTATTTTTTTACATTGGTCGTAAATGTCTTAATTTATTGCCCATACTTACCAAAGTATATGTAGAAAAACGAAACAAACATGAAATTTCACTAAGCACTAATTAAATAATGGTTTGAATTTCTAATGCAAAATCATATTTTTATATATTTTGACTGCAAGATTTTTTTTCTTGAATAAGAAAAATTTTGTTTTTGAGGAGCAAACTTTACAAGTCCAGACTATTCGTTTTGAATTATTTAATGTAAAATATTTACTTGTCCTTGAGAAATGTAAATCCTATGTTCTATTTTCCTGTATATTGTACATGTAATGTACATATTTTGCAGCCCTATATGATTTGTATATTTCTCTGGTAAAAAAAAACAAACAAAAAAAAAATCAACAAAAGGAACATGGCAATTGACACCATGAAAGGCAAAAATATCAAATAAAAAAATTGATACTTTTATTTTAAAGTGGTTTGATTTAACAGTTTAATACAGAAAAAAAAGCATACTTTTTCTAGAAAGAAGAAATCTACAATAGACTAACATTCTTGCTTCACCAAGTTTTTAGGAAGAAAGGTCAAAGAACTAATATTATTTCAGATGTACATAATTAAAATGTTTTGTATAAAGTTTGCATACATTTTGGCTGCAGTTGGGGGAATACACATCTCTGAAACGGGATTACAGCTACTTACTGATTTTAATAAAATCACATGGATGTAAGGAACTTTTCAGAATAAGAATAATCCATTACATTGGTTGAGTAAAACGTTATATAATTAAAATACTTTTTTTTTTTCTATATATATATATATATATATATATATATATATATATATATATATATTTATTTTATATTTCCACATTTAAATAGATTAAATGTCCAAGTTTAATCTGGGATCAAATTTATAACTATGATAAAGAGAATATTTTATGCTTTGCTGTTTCTATTCCTTTTGTGTTTTTTTTTAATTTTTTTAATTTTTTTATTTTTTGCAATCAAACGACAACTACAAAAAGTTGCCATTGGGAAGGTGCCCAGGAAGTATTAACAAATGAATATACTTCTGCTGACATTTGGAGGAAGACTACAATTAATGGTCCATGTCTTTGATAAATAGAACATATACTCTTGTTAAGATTTTTACTATTCTTGCTTCAAGGTTTTTATTTCTACATATATGTCCAGTAGTTTTTTTTAATAAAATTCGTCCATAATGGATTGATTTTACTTTTTCGGGGTAACTTTAATAATTATTCTATCAATGTACTAAATTATTAGTAAATAATATAAAAGGAGAATGAAATCTTTACATTTTTATCATTGAAATTGTCCCAGAACAGGTAAACCCTTTTCAACATGGTCAGCAATGGAAACATTTAATATAGTGTCATATTTATATTTGGCTCCATAAACTGCATTGTAGCTGAATGTTAAATTTTATTTTAAAATTCTATCGAGCTTAAATAATTGCATGGTTATTTCTATTATAAACTGCTCCAAATGTATACGATAAAATCAGACTTTTTTTTTTTTTTTTAAATATTTCATACTAAATTGTCAACATTCATATATTAAATACTAAGTTCACAATTTTATATTTTAGCATGGAAACAATATTTTTGCTGATAGAACATTTTGCAACCCTTAATTTATCAGTCACATTTGTAACTTTAGCTCATAACACAGAGTTTAAAATAATTCCCAGATTAGTTGGCCTCATACGATATAGTCTGTGAGATCATATTCCAACTGATTGTTCTTTTGAGCCTTTTGCCTACTGCTTGTACTAGACCATGTCTGACCACTAGGAGAATCTTATGTCCAGTGGACAGAAAGTAGAAATAAAGACTTAAATGGGATGTCCCATCCGGAAAACCCCTGCCCATCTACCCTGTTAGGACCTCATAGAGGGGGACCCCCACGGGGGGCCTCTCCTCTTTGTGCCAGAATGGAGAGCCGCTCTGTAAAATTGCTCCCACTCTGGTGGACCCAGCACGTCCTTGTATTACATATATTTAATGCTATGTTTCCCCTGCAGTGGCCTCAACAGGTGAAGTGTTAGGTTGGCTAGCTTTTCCTCCGCGATCACCGCTGATTTCTGGGGGTGAGAAAAGCCAGCTTGTTTTTAAAAAAGGGGTTGACTTTTTATGGGACTCTGTAATGGCCTTTTGAAGTAATAAAACTGATCGGTTGTGTGTTCTTTTGAGGTACATATTACATTTTTGATTACTTTTTTAATTTTATTGAATTTTTTTCCACGAAGCGAGGTGACCAAAAATAGCAATGCTTTTATTGTCTCTTTTTTTTTTTTTTCTACGACCTTCACCAGGTGAGTTAGATGGCATGATATTTTAATAGTTTGGACTTTTATAGACGTGGCGATACCAATTTTATTTAATTTTTTTTATTTTATTTTGCCTGTATAGTTTTTTTGTGTTAACAATGGGAAGAAGGCTTTTCATTTTTTTTTTATTTAACTTTTTTAAAGCGGTTATTTAAACCTTTTTTTTTTTTTTCATTTATTTTTAGTCCCTATAGGAGACTTTACCATGCGATCTATGGATTGCTCATGCAATACACTGAAAGGGTAGTTCCTTTATCTGAGCTTTACTATTAAGTCTTCCCTCTGGCAAGGCTTAATAATAGGGCACTGATGGCAGACCTGGCAGCCTTCAATAGGCAGTTGGGCTGCTGCCTGGGGGAACAGAGGGAGCCACTTCCCTCTGCTTAATCTCTCCGATTCCACGGTCGCTAATGACCGCAGCATCTGAAGGTTAAATGGCTGGGATCAGCGTTCGCTCCCATCCTGGACATTGCGGGCAGGAGTCAGCTGTCTGTTCCTGAGCCCGCACCATATTGTCGTGGCGCACGTCTGGCATAACTCTACATTTGATGTCACCAAGGCGTGATAGTTGGCGTTGATTAAAGCCCAAGAGGGCCCTTCACAGGATAGGAATTGCAAGCTAATTTTAAAAGGCATCTGTCTGGGAGACAGATGCCCTTTAAAGGGTTTACATAAGGTTAGAAAAATGACAGCTTTTTTTTTTCTTCTTCAAGAAACTGGTCTAATTTATCGGATGTGACTAGTATTGCTGCGTGGAAACCTCGACGGATGCTATTATAAGTCATTGGGTCCATCAGTCGCTGTTTGGATTTGTAATATAACAAATTCGCACCACTTCATGGGTTCCTTCAGAAGTAGAAATAATGGTGCCATTGTGAACAGAGCCTAAGTGGTAGGGATTCTCTAGTTTCTGCTGAAAGAAGGGAATATTTTTTTTGAAGAGTGCACCCTTAGAAAGTAAGGCTGCAAAATCACTTTTCTCTCTGACATGTGAGATAAATGTGAGCAGCCACTAGTATCTTCCAAGTCCTGCACGGATATCTATGATCAGTGCAGGGAGAGAACGAAGCTGTTTAATGACGGCACTCCATTCTCTGCATCAGAAGGATTGCAGTGGTTTGTTTTTTGACAGCCGTGTCCTTCTTAAAGGCTATGTACACCTTAGACATTTTAAAAAAAGAAAAAATATTTCAATCACTGTGTTTGGTGCAACTTTCTAAATAGCGTATTTTTCGGACTATAAGACGCACCTGACCATAAGACGCACCCAGGTTTTAGACCACAGAAAATAGGAAAAAAAAAATTTATTCTGTTTCACCACATTCTTAGAGCCAAAACTTTTTTTAGATATTTTTTTTTTCATCGATTGAGCGGTGTGAGGACTTCTTTTTTGTGGGACGAGCTGTAGTTTTATTGGCACCGTTTTATGGTAGATACGATTTTTTTTTTTATTTACTTTTTATTTATTTTTATTTCATTTTTTAAGCGCTAAGGTGACCAAAAAACTATTTAACTGTTTTACATTTTTAAACTCATCGTGCGAGTTAAATAATTGTATATTGTAATAGATGGGACTTTTATAGGCGCAGCAATACCACATTATTTTATTTTTTACATTGTGCTTGGGGAAAAATGGGAAAAGTTTTTTTTGTTTTTTTTTACCCATTTTATTAGTTCCCCTAGGGGACTTGAACCAGGGGCCACTTACATATGAAGCTACTGAAACAGCGTAACGCGCTGAGCTACGCTGTTTCCCCAACGCCCATAGTAGTGAATGGCAGTTACGGAAGCAGCGTAGCATGCGAGCTACACTGTTTCCGTAACTACTATTCCGTTCTATGGGAGTTAGGGTATGTTCACACGCACTGTTTTCAGACGTAATTCGGGCATATTACGCCTGAAAAAATGGCTCTATTACGCCTACAAACATCTGCCCCTTGCTTTCAATGGGTTTTACGATGTTCTGTTCCCACGAGGTGTAATTTTACGTGTCACTGTAAAATACGCCGCGAAAAACACAAGTTGTTAAACGTCTGAAAATCAGGAGCTGTTTTCAGTCGAAAACAGCTCCATAATTTCAGACGTATTTTGCTACTGCGTGTGAATATACACTTACGGAAACAGCGTAGCTCAGTGAGTTACGCTGTTTCAGTAACTCCACATGCAATCAAGTGGCCGGGAGAGCACAGAAAGCTAGAACGGGGTTTAGGGGGCCCCGTTCCAGAGATAGGTGCGGGTCCCAGAGGTGAGACCCACATCTATCTGACATTTATGATATATACTGTGGATATGTCATAAATGTCCTTCATAGAAAAACCCTTATGAACGCCGCGGTCGCTATTGACCGTGGCATTTAACTAGTTAAAGGGGTTTGCCATAAAACACATGTAGCCCGTATCCACAGGATAGGGGCAACATGTGTGATCTCAGGGGGTCCGACCGCTGGGACCCCCAGGGATAAGGAGAACAGGGGACCGAAAATAAACCAAAGTGCTACATGAGAAACCTGGACTTCCGGGTTCTGTGTCCGGCTGATCTGTTCCGCTGCTCCATAGAGATCAATGTAGAGCCGCTCGTGCATGCGCAGAAGAATCCCATAGATCTCTATGAAGCTGCCGGACACTGAATGCAGAAGTCACATCTTCTCATGCAGCGCTCTTGGTGACATTCGGTCCCCTTTCTCCTTATCGATCACACATGTATCCCCTATCCTGTGGATACTTGTGTTTTATGGCACAACCCCCTTTAAACTGCCAGGAACAGTGAAGTTACTGTTCCTGGCCATTAGAACAGCGTGTCAGAAGCTAACACCTGCAGTCCATACATCATCCCCCCCCCCCCCTGCTCTCGGGAAGGGGTTGAGTAATGAAGCGGTCATGGCGCCCGGCGAGGCCGGGTCCCTTGACTGCGGTCTATTAGATGCAGGGACTTTTTAGCAAGATTTGTTCTTGCTAAAAACTGCGTCTTATAGTCCGAAAAATAGGGTAGTTTTTTATAAAAAATTAGTTTTACTTTTTGAGATACAGCTGCTTTGTATTCTGTATACTGAGCAGCTGTATCTCAAAAAGTAAAAATAATTTTAAATCAAAAGTATTTAGAAAGTTACACCAAATACACTGATAGGTGTGTCCCCCCCCCCCCCCAATAAAAATGTCTATTTCAAAGGTGTGCATAGCCTTTAACTATCAGGACACAGACAAGCATGTCTGTATCCTGATGGCTGGGTGCCACAGAAAAGCATTGTGTGCCACAAGTTGTGCACTCCTGCTAAAAACTCCCTACCAGCTGGATCTCTGCAAGGAGAATCAGTCCGTTCTGAAAGAAACCGACCAAACAATTCTGTGTTTTATCTGTTTCGACTTTAACCCCTTAAACCACCATGGTGAAACTGCACGTCATGGATTGCCTCACATAAGGCCACCTTACATTCATGTTGCTAATGGGTGGTCTTTGCAGTCGGAGGCCTCATAAAGACGCACATGCCTGCCATGGCTTTGTGCCTCTTAAGCAGTGCCAAAAGCGTGCCTTTCAGTTTAGTACTGACAGGAAAAAATGCTTTGGTATACGGAGTACAAAGCATTATATCAGTGTTCAGGAAATCATATTGTGAAGTCCCCTAGTTGGGAGCCTGTCAGCAGGTTTGACCCTTTTTTGAAACTGCTGACAGGACAAGATTGGAGCCCAGAAAAGCTGATTAAACATATGTGTGGTGTTTCAGTAGCAGCATGAGTGAGAAGCAGAAGTTTTAATCCGGTGTGCGACACTGCCACATGTGTATCTTGGGTGTTTCACAATCCCTTTCTAGAGAACAACAGGCACTTTAGAATATGGGGGGGGGGGGGGGGTAGGCCCCACCGAACACTCTCTTTCTCTCTTTCTCGCTCTCCTCCCCTTTAAACTACAGTCCTTTTATTATAAAGTAGTTCCAATGCACCGACTAGGGAATATACATTTATAACATGCAAGGTCTGTTGTGGTGGTCCTATCCTTCCTGCAGATTGACTTTTACCTGAATAATCTTTTTCACGTACACTAACCCCTCTATGCTTGGCTATGTGAGAACCCTTCCCGGACCTAATAATACTTAAGCTGTAATTCTTTATTTTCAGAAATTCTAACCTATTAAAGTAATTTTATATGGGCAGCAGCAAAGGCGGCCAGGCCCCTTTTTTAAAAAGATGATGTGGCCTTGGCCCCCTGACGGAAGTAGTAGCCGTGCTGCCCTGATGGCGATCCTATCCATAACAATGGCAACCAGGCCATCCTTATAAAAGTGAGGCTGGATTCACATGAGCATGTTCGGTCCGTAAAGGACGGAACGTATTTCGGCTGCAAGTTCCGGACCGAACACATTACTGTCCTGTACTGAAAACATGATTACAGTACAGGACAGTTGTCCCGCAGTGAGGCAGGGACTCCTAGCGTCGTACATAACTATGATGCTAGGAGCCCGGCTCCCTGCAGTGTGTTCGGTCCGGGACTTGCGACCGAAATACATTCCGTCCTTTACGAACCGAACGTGCTCGTGTGAATTCAGCCTGATAGTCACAGCACTCATTAACAAAGACAGCCCGGAATAACAGTGACCAGCCATCACACCCCCATTTACAGTTATAGCCTCAGAATCCTTACAGCATTGACAGCCACAACTCATCATAACAGTGGTAGCCATAGTGCTCCCAGTTGCAAAGGTGCCACCGGTGTTCTCTATAAGGTGCACGGCTGAGTTGCCACGCACCTTCCACGGTCCGCATGCTCACTAAACTTTAAAGCCTGTGCACTGTCATGGGTGGTAGGCAGATGTAGTGGCGTCGCTAGCACCAGAGGGGGCTCTGGTGCTAGCGACAGCCACATTCACTTGTATGTGCATCCTCAGGATGCAGATACAAATAAATACTATAGGCTGCAGGCCACGTTAGGCCTGCAGCCTATAAGGCACTGGGAAGACTCCCTGCACAGGCCGGCATGATGACGTCACTGGTCTGCGCATGTGTCCCGCTCGCAAGGCAGTGTAGCGCTCCGTCCGTTGCGGGAATGGGGAAAGGTAAGTACAATATTTTTTTTTGGGGGGGGGGGGGGCTGTGTAGTAATATACAGGGGAGGATTGCTGTGTAGCACTATATACAAGGGGAGGGGGGGCTGTGTAGCACGATATACAAGGGGAAGGGGGGGGGGCTGTGTAGCACTATATACAGGGGGGATTGCTGTGTAGCACTATTTGCAAGGGGAGGGGGGCTGTGTGGCACTATATACAAGGGGAGGGGGGATTGCTGAGTGGCAGTATATACAAGGGGAGGGGGGATTGCTCTGTAGCCCTATATACAAGGGGTGGGGGGATTGCTATGTGGCAGTATATACAAGGGGAGGGGGGATTGCTGTACGGCACTATGTACAAGAGGATGGGGGCTGTGTGGCACTATATACAATGGGAAGAGGGGCTGTGTAGCACTATATATAAGGGTATTGCTGTGTAGCACTATATACAAGGGGAGGGGGGATTGCTGTGTAGCACTATATACAAGAGGAGGGGGATTGCTGTGTGACAGTATATGCAAGGGGAGGGGGATTGCTGTGTGGCACTATATACAATCGGAGGGGGATTGCTGTGTGCCAGTATATACAAGGGGAGGGGGGCTGTGTAGCACTATATACAGGGGGGATTGCTGTGTAGCACTATATACAAGGAGAGGAGGGCTGTGTGGCACTATATACAAGGGGAGGGGGGATTGCTGTGTGTCAGTATATGCAAGGGGAGGGGGGATTGCTGTGTGGCAGTATGTACAAGGGGAGGGGGGATTGCTGTGTGGCAGTATATACAAGGGGAGGGGGATTGCTGTGTGGCAGTATATACAAGGGGGGCTGTGTGTGGCAGTATCTACAGGGGGTCTATATGGCGTTATCTGCAGGGGGTCTGTGTGGTGCCATCTACAGGGGGGGCTGTATGGCACTATCTACAGGGGGCTGCGTGGCACTATCTACAGGGGGCTGTGTGGCAGTATCTACAGGGGGCTGTGTGGCAGTATCTAAAGTGGGTCTGTGTGGTGCTATCTACGGGGGGGTCTGTGTGGCGCTATCTACAGGGGGTCTGTGTGACGATATCTACAGGGGGTCTGTGTGGTGCTATCTATGGGGGGTCTGTGTGACACTATCTACAGGGGGTCTGTGTGGCGCTATCTACAGGGGGTTCGTGTGTGATGCTATCTCCAGGGGGTCTGTGTGGCGCTATCTATAGGGACAGTGGTGTAAGAGATGGATTCTTTTATTGATGTCTATAATTGGTGTTTATAATGGTCTATTTTACTGGTGTACTTGTAATATTATAGTATTTAAAACTAATTTTTAAATACGTTTTCTTATTCTCTTATTTAGTAGGCTATATCAGCGTTTACTGGGGTATTACTCTTGGTCATCAAATCGGCCACCATTGAGCATTAGCCACAGGGTCCCCTTTAGTGCCAACGATAATGCCCCTATCAACAGCCACAGTGGATAATAACTACACTGTCAGCAATAAGATTTCCGAATAACTAATAATTCCCCCAGCAGTACTAGCCAAAGTGCCCCCATGAAAGACATGCTAGAATACATTATACAGTATATTGATCTGCCACCAGAACTTGTGATGCTTCTGTCACTGAAGCAACCACTAGAGGGCACTCACATGTAAGTTACTTATCCTGCATTGATCTCTGTGATCAGTGCAGGATAGAGAGTACCGGACTGAGGTTGAGCGACAAAACTCTGTTCTATGCAACCGGGTCGCCTGGCTGCTGAATGGTTCTACTGCTGTTAAAATGAGGGGGTATTTTACATCATAGTTGTCTGCCTCTTCTGCCTACCCCATGTCCTGGCCCTGGGTATACCGCCTAAAAACTACAGACTTTAAATAGCAGTTAAACTTTCAGAGTTTGTAAAAATAATTTGAGTTGGAGGTCATTTTTAATTATTAGTAAATCTACCGACAAACAATAAAATGTAATTTCATTTTCGATCTTTCATATTTTTTCTACCTCTTCAAATCCTAATTCACTAGATAGCTGTCAAATCCTACTTATCAGAGACACCCACCCGTTTTCTGGTCACACCTACACATGTACTAAGGGGAAATAAATGAGAAGCAAAGTTTTTTTTTCGTACTGGGTCAATGAAAGTCGAGGCATTTTCCCAGCTGTGTGCAGCCAAATGTGCAAAGATCTTTCTCCAACTGATTACTTGTCATACTTATTTTAAGTCACTGATATATGATACAAATAGAGAGATCTCAAGTTGCATAAATATTGGTAAGAGAAAAAGAGAAGCTGTAAAAGCAAATAAACCCACACTATATCAAATAATATAATTCAGCTCCTAGTAGATGTAGCAGAGATGAGTCCATCTTTAAAAGGGTTTTCTAGGATTTTACAAGGATAGCCTATCTGTAGGATAAGTCATCAATGTCTAATTGGTGAGGGTCTGAAACCCAGGATATCCAACAGCAGAGTGAAGGGGCTGTGGTGCCTTCAGTTAGGGTAGGGACTTCGTATCTAGGGCAGCAAACAGACTTTTTATACAGGAGTAGCCTGTGACTTTTTTTTTTTTTTTTAAAGTAACGGCACATCAAAAATACCTCTCGCATCACATCAGAACAGTGAGGGAGGGAAGCTGAAATTTTTTTCGCACTGAGAGGAGAAAGGGAGGGGACTGCCTATATAAGCCCCCTTCCATTAGCATAGAAACACCCCTCTCCAAACTGTGGGCTTTACTGCCCAATGGCTGAAGCACAGCCATGCAAGACCCCCCCCCCCCACACACCTAGCTTGTTTTTTTGCACTTTGATGTTAACCCCTTTATGCAGTTATATGCCATGAGGCTATACGCCTAAGGGCCTGCTAGCATATAGGGAGCCAACGCAACAGTGGATCATATCTCTGGATGGGGGGGATGCAGGAAAAAAAAAGAAAAACAGCGTTGGAATCAGGGAGACAGCACTCTTAGGGTATGTTCACATGTTGTGTTTTCAGGCGTATTAATCAATACGCCTGAAAAAACAGTAGCTGAACGCCTACAAACATCGGCCTATTGAATGGAAAAAACTGCGTTTCGCTCAGATGGGGCGTTTGTTTTTTTACGCCACCGTTTAAAAAAACGGTGCGTAAAAAAAAGCCCTGTAAAAAGAAGGAGCATGTCACTTCTTGAGACGTTTTTGGAGCTGTTTTTCATTGTCAATAGAAAAACAGCTCCAAAAATGTCTATAAAAAAAAGGCACAAAAAAAATGTTAGCCTCAAAAATGGCTGAATTCACTGAAAACAGCTTTGTAATTTTCAGCAGTTTTTGACTTTGAGTATGAACATACTCTGATGGTCAGTTAATCCGTATAACTTATATGACCTAGTGACAGGTAAAATTGAAAACCATTGAAAAATTCAAGTTAAAGTTTCTTGCCACGATGTATTTAATAAATTAAGTCAAGTTAAACATCGTTACATATGTATCACAATATCTTAAGCTTCATTCACGTCTGCGTCAGGGTTCCGTTCCGACATTCCGTTGGAGCTTTGAGTCGGAATGGAGCCCAGACTGACACACTGAATAGCGCAGTCCACTACGGTATTCATCCCGTCAAAACGACAGAACCCTTGCACAACGGAGACAAATTGAAACCATTGGCACCGGATCCATCACCATTGAAATCAACCTGCGGTTTCAGTTTGTGTCAGTCAGGGCTCTGTTCCGACGAAAAGCTCAGACAGAACGGAGCCCTGACGCAGATGTGAACATAGATGCACTACGTTCAGTCTTAAGAGAGTGCAAAATGCTAATATAAATTGGAAAAACACTGGGAAAAAAGTTACACGCCAGTCACAAATCATTTCAACAACAATTGTGCAGCCCCTGCCTCAGGCCTCATGCCTCATGCACATGTACCCATTATGGGTCTGTGTTGTAACAGATCTGTAATAAGGCACCCATAGAAATGTATTGCTCCGTGCTGTACCTCTGTGTGCCTCCGATATCAAGTAGTAGCACATACAAGTTTTGTAGGCTTCCATATAAAATTGTGCCATGTTCCATCGCATGCCGGAGATATTCTCTGGAAGCATTGCTATCTACACCTGTTCCAAATTATTATGCACATTGGATTTAAGTGTCATAAACATTTAATTATTAGTTTTTCAATTAAACTCATGGATGGTATTGTGTCTTAGGGCTCTTTGGATCATTGTAATCAATCTCAGACACCTGTGATAATTAGTTTGCCAGGTGTGCCCAATCAAAGGAAAACTACTTAAGAAGGATGTTCCACGTTATTAAGCAGGCCACAGGTTTCAAGCAATATGGGCAAGAAAAAGGATCTCTCTGCTGCCGAAAAGCGTGAAATAGTGCAATACCTTGGCCAAGGTATGAAAACATTGGATATTTCAAGAAAACGTAAGCGTGATCATCGTACTGTGAAAAGATTTGTGGCTGATTCGGAGCACAGACTAGTTCGTTCAGATAAAGACATAATGAGGAAGGTTTCTGCCAGACAAATTAATAGGATTAGGAGAGCAGCTGCTAAAATGCCATTGCAAAGCAGCAAACAGGTATTTGAAGCCGCTGGTGCCTCTGGAGTCCCGCAAACCTCAAGGTGTAGGATCCTCCAGAGGTTTGCAAGTGTGCATAAAGCTATTATTCGGCCACCCCTAAACAATGCTCACAAGCAGAAACGGTTGTAGTGGGCTCAGAAATACATGAAGACTAATTTTCAAACTGTGTTGTTTACTGATGAGTGCCGTGCAACCCAGATGGATGGAGTAGTGGATGGTTGTTGAATGGCCACCATGTCCCAACAAGGCTGCGACGTCAGCAAAGAGGTGGCGGGGTCATGTTTTGGGCTGGAATCATGGGGAGAGAGCTGGTAGGCCCCTTTAGGGTCCCTGACGGTGTGAAAATCACCTCTGCAAAGTACGTAGAGTTTATGACTGACCACTTTCTTCCATGGTACAAAAAGAAGAACCGTGCCTTCCGTAGCAAAATTATCTTCATGCATGACAATGCGCCATCTCATGCTGCAAAGAATACCTCTTTGTCATTGGCTGCTATGGGCATAAAAGGAGAGAAACTCATGGTGTGGCCCCCATGTTCCCCTGACCTCAATCCTATTGAGAACCTTTGGAGCATCCTCAAGCAAAATATCTATGAGGGTGAGAGGCAGCTCACATCAAAACAGAAGCTCTGGGAGGCTATTCTGACATCCTGCAAAGATATTCAAGCAGAAACTGTCCAAATACTCACAAATTCAATGGATGCAAGAATTGTGAAGGTGATATCAAAGAAGGGGTCCTATGTTAACATGTAACTTGGCCTGCTAAGTTTTTTCTTATTGAAAGAGCTTTTGGTTTCTGTAAATATGAGCTCCTGATGCTACAAATTCAACAAATTACCATTTTAGTCTCTTTACAACCTTTAAAATGTTTTGATCTCTGTTGTGCATAATAATGTGAAACCGTGCATTTTGAGTTTTTTACTTCTAAAAAAAAATCTGTTATCATTAGGAGATTTGTTCAATAAAATTCGCATTATACTCCAACGGTTGATGGCTTGAAGATTATACTGACTGTCATTTGCATCGACAATTAAGGAAAATCAGCGAAAAATAACATTTGTATAATAATTTGGAATGTGGTGTATGCTGGCTACACATGGAGTATCTACAGGTCTGCTGTAAAAAGGTCCCTGCACAAGGCTTTTTTTAATCCGCAGTATGCCCAATTGGTCACAGTTTTGTTTTATTTTTGTTGCGGTCTTAACTTGGTTTTATTCATTGACCTAAAGAGGGAAAAATGCAGCATTGAGAACCATAATCACATTTTATATACACACTACATTAGTAATTTACATAGAATATTTCCCCAGAACACTTTCGTTATAAATCTATTACCACTGTTGTTACTGGAAAAACTGCATGTATATGGTTTTTTTTTCACCGTTTTTTTTTTGCAGTTCTTCGTGTAGTGTTGGGTTGTCCTCCAACAGCGTCCCGTCTAGTGGGATGGCTACTGGCTGCCGCATCCATGTGGAGACTCATTACAGAGCTCGATATACTATGCTGTATCTCCCGTAGAAGTGAATAGGAGTTATGGAAACAGTGTAGCACAGCAAACTGCGCTGTTTCTATAAATTGGGATTGACAGAAGTAGCATAGCTTGTTTCTTTTTACAGAAGTGGCGTTTTCTCATATGGCAGAGGGGCCTTGGGGTTCCCATAGGCACGAGGGCCCAGGTGCGTCTGCATTATGTGCACACCCTGCAGCTATACCCCTGTTATGATCCACTCCTGGTATTGGTATTAGCAAAAAAAACAAAGAAACAAACGGCTTTGTATAAAAATAAATGTATGGACTCTTATCTGCTTATCCATTGTCGGAACTTTGAGTTAAAATATTGAAGAACACTTGCAGCCCTATGTAAAACCCCAAATAATATGACTCCGCAACAACTGTGTGTAAAGTTAAGGGGGGTTTTACACTGGTCGATTATAGTGCATTGAAGCTTTCATAGAACGCTCGTTGCTGATAATTGCCCTGTGCAAACGCTCGATCATCTGCTGGTCGTATCGTTTTAAAAAAGTAAAGATTATCGTTGTCGGCAGCACATCTCTGTGTGTAAACAGGGAGACGCCCTGCCGACATGATAATAACGTATGGGGACAAGCGATCGGAGTAACAACCGCTCTTCCTTATCCATAGCTCCGTGTGAGAGGAGCAAACGAGTGCCGATCATCGATTTCTCGTTCAACGGCGCTCACTGCACCGGCCGATTATCAGCCGGTGTAAAAGGGCCTTTAGACTTTCTGGTTTTCACGTAGACCTCCAAGATTTCACTCCTGGTATGGGAAAACATTGTTTTTGGGCTCAATGATCAGTAGTCAGTACTATTGAACTGGGGTCCTGGGTTGGAATTCGACCAAGGTTTATATGTTATATTGTTAGCCTCATTGGGGACAGGGACTGAATGTGCTGCAGAATACGTTGGTGCTGTAAACAACATGAAATATATATATAGAAAGAGAATTTCTTAACAATTGTCAACCAGAGAAATAAATCAAACATTGCTCTTAACAGCTTTGCCAAAAAGGTGATCTGCAGGCTGTCAGCATTAGCTTCTGACTGTGTAAAAGACATTCCCTTGTTTCCAATGACATTCCCAGATCCCAGCGCTCTGATGTAAAGTGCTGGGGAGAACATACTCACTTCCATTCTCCAAACATTCCTACCTTCCCTTGTCTGTTCTATGTCCAGTTCCTGTGCAGCTCAGTCCCTCTAAAAAGTACATCTGGAGCACAGATCAGTCCGCCGTAGACAAGATTACTTAAGACGACCTGTAAGATGTAAGAAAACACAGCTATGTTTAGGTGAAATAATGATGTGATAATGGATGTAATGATCAGATTATTATCTAAAAGACTTGGGATCATTTGTTTTTAGCTTTTTAAATACTTGGTAACTTTGAAAATGTTTTCATTGATGCAGATGGGAAAAAAATTATGGTAAAGTAATTGCAGGAAATTATTAATTTGAAAAGAAACAAGATGTGAAGGGTTAAATTGAATGGAATTCGGCGTGGCGATCAGCTGAATGTCATGGGCCCAGCTTCTCTATTCCCATTCTTCTTTTGGCCAGACATTTTCGCTTTTTCGGGGAAATGTTGCATTACGATCGTTGGACTACATCGGAATCGAGGATTACTTTGATGACGTCGTTTTTATTTTCAATTTTTTGTGTGTGTCTGTTTTTTGTAACTTTATTACTGCTGCCTTAGTAATGGCTGCTGTCTGATAGACAGCGTCCATTACTAAGTTGGGGCTTAGTGTTAGCCAGTGAAGAGGCTAAAACGAAGCCCCCATTATTACCCTGGTACCCACTGCCACCAGAGGAGCTGGGAAGAGCCGGGTACAATCCAGTACCCGACCATCTGAATTGATGGCCGGGAACTGGGGCGGCCGAAGGATGGTATTGCTAGGCTGGGAATGCCCAAAAACCGTGGCCCATCCCAACCTGGTATTTAAAAATAAATAAATAATTGAAAAAACAACATGGGGTCCCCCCATTTTTCATAACCAGCCAGATACAATAAAGCAATAATACCAGCCTCCATCTGCCACAGTGCCCAATTATCACTACAGATGGTCGGGTACTGGACCGTACCTGGCTCCCCTGATGGCAGTGGGTACGGGGGTAATAATTGGGGATTAGTGTTAGCCTATTCACCGGCTAACACTATGCCCCGTCTTAGTAATGGACGCTGTCTATCGGGCAGCGGCCATTACTAAGGCAGTAGTAATTACGGTTAGTTAAAAAAAACACCAACACAGAAAAATCCTTGGTAACCATTTTATTGAAAATAAACCCGCTGTCATCGAAGTAGTCCTTGAATCCAACGTAGTCCAACATCCGAACCTGTAAAAAAACACAAAAAAAACATACTTACCTTCCTGGGTCTGTGACAGTAAACTACGCCGTGACAGCTCTAAGCTGTCATTGGTTAGTTTACATCACATTATCCAAGGTTACCTCAGTCCATTGCCCTACTTTCAAAATGAGGACAATGTACTGATGTAACCGGCGGGGCATAATTTGCTGCAGGAGTGTTTTGTATTTTTCTAAAAAATAATAAACTGTGACCTGATCAATAATAGGGGAAATAGGCCCCAGTGCTCATGGGGGGGGGGGGGGTGGGGGGCAGGGGAAGGGAATGTTAATGGGATAGCACTGAGCATTCCTTTTAGGGTAAGTTCACACGCTATGTAAACACTGCAGATGTTCCGCAACAGATTTAATTGTGAAAAATCTGCAGTGTAATACAGTAGCAGCAGAGTGGATGAGATTTGAACAAATCTCATCCACACGCTGCATAAAAAAAAAACACTGAAAAAACGTTCATAATTTGACCTGTGGTGCGTTTTTTAAATCTGCAGCATGTCAATTTATGCTGCGTGATCGCTGGTTTTCTGTTGTATGTTTTCCCAATTGAATTCAATAGGGACACGCAAAAATGTGCACATGTTGCGGTTGTTTTTTTTTGCGGCCGAAAAGTTGTGTTATCGTGGGCGTCTGCACTAAAAGTGCCTAGGGCAGCACCAACTCCAAATGTGCCCATGATTACATGGCAGCCATTCAAATTTACGGACAACCATGCAATACATGGACAGGAGTCTTACGTTCTGGCTAATAGAGCATAGACCCCCCTCTATAATATCCATATGCCATAATAAGTATTTGGACAGGAGTTGTTTTAATGAGACAACCCCTTTATTACATGTTATTTCAAACATCCCCCCTTCAAATACAACCCTCCCCCCACAAAAAATACAAAATCCCCGCCATTATATATACTAGAGTTATCTTCTTCTGTTATTTTCTTTTCAGCCAGTTTTTTCAGTTATTTGTTTTTTTGGGGGAAAACTTTGAATGGCAAATCTGCGTAGTTGATCATAGCACTAATGCAATCCTGTTAGATATACGTACGATATTGCGATATCGCATATAATGTATCCTTGTGAGGTAGTAGTAAATTGCATGTGCATCACAAAAATCCGATCATAAAAAAGTCCAGCAATAAACCTGCCCTTCACAATTAGGGCGGGTTCACACATGGCGGATTTTCACTTAAATTCCGCTGCGGACACTCCGCAGCGTTAATCCGCAGCGGAGCCGTTTCTCCATTGACTTTCACTTTAATTTCGCAGTGTTCGTTTACACGATGCGTACAATTCCGCTGCGGAGCATAGGCTGCGGAGCGGAATGTGGTGTCCGCAGCATGCTCTGTCTGTTGCGGAGCAGTGGCGGACTGGTTGCGGACTCATGGCGGAATTTCTCCATTGACTTCAATGGAGATTCTAAGTTCCGCAATGAAGTCCGCAGCTGTCATGCACATGTTATGTGTGGTGCGGAGCGTATTGGTTTTTTAACATGACATTTCTTCATTCTGGCTGGACCTATGTATTTCTAGGTCTACAGCCAGACTGAGGAAGTCAATGGGGCTCCCGTAATGACGGGAGCGTTGCTAGGAGACGTCAGTAAATAGTCACTGTCCAGGGTGCTGAAAGAGTTAAGCGATCGGCAGTAACTGTTTCTGCACCCGGGACAGTGACTACCGATCCCAATATACATGTATCTGTAAAAAAACATATAAGTTCATACTTACCGAGAACTCCCTGTTTCTGTCTCCAGTCCGGCCTCCCAGGATGACGTTTCAGTGTAAGTGACGGCTGCAGCCAATCACAGGGCAATCACAGGCTGCAGCGGTCACATGGACTGGCGCGTCATCCAGGGAGGTCGGGCTGGATGCCGAAGGAGGGACGCGTCATCAAGACAACGGGCGGTAAGTATGAATTTCTTTTACTTTCACTAGGGAAAGTGCTGTCCCTTCTCTCTATCCTGCACTGATAGGGAGAAGGGAAGCACTTTTCCTGCAGTCCGCAGCGGCCAGTCCGCATCAATTTTCTGCACATTTTGTGCAGATCCGCAGCCGTAATCCGCAACCCGGATTAGGTGCGGCATTGATGCGGACAGTTGCGGAGGAATTCCGCCATGTGTGGTCATGCCCTTAGAGCTTCCCTGGATAGAAATGAAACACGTGATCCTGGAGTTCAGCAAAAAAGAAAGTGAGCATGTTTTCCGTGGATTATTTTAAGGCTATGTTCACACAAGGCAGATACGCTGCGTAAGAGTATCCGCCCTGGTGGCTGCAGAGAATTCCGGACAAAAAACTGCATCAAATTTTGGTGCAGTTTTCTGTCCAGAAGGTCCGCTGTGGAAAACTGTATGTAAATAATGTCATACTTACCCAAAGCCATGGCGACACGTCTCTCTGCCTTCCTGCAGCCTGACCTCCTGGGATGTTGTTTTATTCCATGTGACGGCTGCAGCCTGTGATTGGCTGCAGAGGTCACATGGGATGAAACTTCATCCCTGCAGCCCGGGCTGGAAGCAGTTGCAAAGAGCTATGGGTAAGTATAATCTCAGTAGAATAGCAGAAATCGCAACAACTACTATCTGTTGCGGGTTTTACCTATTCATTGAATTCAATAGTGTAAACCTGCAAGAAAAAAGCAGCGATTACGCAAATACAATTGACATGCTGCGGATTAAAAAACCTGCACCGCAGGTCAATTTCTGAGCGTTGTTTTTCCGCTTATCATGTATGCAGCGTGTGGATGAAATTTGAGGCATGGTCATCAGTGTTAGACTAGCTGGGGGTCTGGTATTTCAAAAACAGACAACCTTGGGGGGTTTCTCGTGCAACGGTGTCGAGAGTGAATCATGAATGGTGTGACGGAGGAAAAACATCCAGCGAAAGGGGATCCTGTGGACGTCAACAACTCTTTGATGAAAGAGGGTAGAGGAGGATGTCAATGATTGTTCTGATGAACAGGCGGCGCACAGTCAAGCAAATTGCCGCCAAATACAGCGCTGGTGTGCCAACAAATGTGTTAAAATGCACAACTCGTCATTCCTTAGCACGGATGGGCTATAATAGTAGACGACCAGTTCAAGTGCCTTTCCAGTGAAAGGCAGAATTCCAGTGCGCAAAATTTGGATCGCTGAGCAGTTAAAAGTTTATGATGCAAAACAGGACAGACAAGAAAGGACAAAGGAAAAACATCCAACTGTACTTTTTGGATCCAATCTTGTTTTTGGATTAAAAAAAAGTGCATAAAACCCTTCACCAAATCTACTCTGTGTGCACAAGGAATTACAGTTCATTTACATTTAGGGTAGAATCACACTCAGAGTTTTTATGCAGTTTTTTGGTTCAGTTTCTTGAACCAAAGCCAGAAGTGTCTCTAACGGAAAGAAAAGGTCTATAGAAAAGACCGATGCATCACCATTCTTTGGTGTCTACTCCTGTGTATGGCTCAAAAAACGGAGCCAAAAACTGCATTAAAAAGGTATCAAAACTCTGTGTGTGGTCCTGGCCCTAGAGATCTGATAGCTTCCCTCCTCACCCTTACTTCACATCTTTAAGCAAAGCCCTGCAAGTTCAGTGTCTGTACAGAGTATGCTCCACTGATCAGAACGAGCAACTCAGCAAGCAGAAAAATTGCAAGATTGAAGGAATGAACTTGACTGCGATCCACATCCATTATGCTGAGCCACTACCGCCATGAGCTGTATTCTATACCTGACTTAGACTTTTTGATCACTTTTTGGCATCATTTACACGAGCGTAATATACGCGCGTGCGACGCGCGTGCTTTTCACGCGTGTCGTACGCACCTATATTACTCTATGGGGCAGTGCAGACAATGCGTGAATTTTGCGCAGCGCGAGTGCGTTGCGTAAAACTCACGACATGTTCTATAATCGTGCGGTTTTCGCGCATCACGCACCCATTGAAGTCAATGGGTGCGTGAAAACCACGCAGGTCGCACGGAAGCACTTCCGTGCGAACTGCGTGATTCGCGCAAGAGCTGTCAAACTCTGAATGTAAACAGAAAAGCACCACGTGCTTTTCTGTTTACTAACATCCAAACGGAGTGTTTTAGAGATGAGCGAACCGTCCGAACCGAACCGAACTTCACCGGGTTCGGCCGAACTCGTTTTGACCGAACCCGGCAAAAAATGTTCCGGTACGCGACGTCAGGAGACAGTCACTGTCCAGGGTGCTGAAAGAGTTAAACTGGTTCAGCACCCTGGACAGTGACTTCCGATCCCAATATACGTGAACGTGTAAAAAAAAAAAAATTCTGACTTACCGATAACTCCCGGCTTCTTCCTCCAGTCTGACCTCCCGGGATGACAATTCAGTCCAAGTGACAGCTGCAGCCAATCACAAGCCAAGCACAGGCTGCAGCGGTCACATGGACTGCCGCGTCATCCAGGGAGGTGGGGCCAGATGTCAAGAGAGGCGCGTCACCAAGGACGCGTCACCAAGGACGCGTCACCAAGGCAACGGCCGGGAAGTTCTCGGTAAGTACGAACCTCTTTTTTTTTTAACAGGTTACTCGATATGGTGATCGGAATTCACTGTCGAGGGTGCTGAAAGAGTTACTGCCGATCAGTTAACTCTTTCAGCACCCTGGACAGCAGTGACTGATGTCGACTAGCCTCATCTCTATGATGGCGGCTGCGCGAAAATCACGCATCATACACTGATGACACACGGAGCTGTCAAGTGCCTTTTGCGCACGCAAAACGCTGCATTTTTTTTGCGTGCACAAAACGCACACGCTCGTGTAAATCAGGCCTTTATCACATTTTTTTAAGGCAGGATTCACAGAAAACAGCAATTTTTGCATTTTTTTACATTTCGTTTTTTACGGCGTTCACCGTGCGGGTTAAATAATGTAATAGCTTTATAGTCGGGGTCGTTACGAATGTGGCGATAACAACTATGTGTACTTTTTTTTTTTTTAAATAATAAAGCATTTTGTAAGGGGAAAAAGTGGGTTTTTAATGTTTTTTTTCACTTATTTTTTATAATTAACTTTATTAAACTTTTTTTAAACTTTTTTACTAGTCCCACTAGGGGACTTAAATATGCGATCGTCCGATTGCTTTTATAATACACTGCAATACTTTTGTATAGCAGTGAATTAGTGCCTGTCCGTGTAAAACGAACAGGCATCTGCTAGGTCATGCCTCTGGCATAACTAATGGCAGACCTGGGGGCCTTTATTAGGCCCCCCAGCTGCCATGGAAACCACCGACGCTCTGCGGTCTTACGCAGGGTGCCGGTGGGGTGAAAGAGCGAGCTCCCTCCCTCTCTCCAAAACCACTCAGATGCGGTGCTCGCTATTGAGCGCCGCGTCTGAGGGGGTTAAACATGCGAGATCGATACTGATATCGATCTCACCCGTTCGAGCAGGGCTGCTCCCTGCTCTCAGCTACCCCTGACTCGAACATCGTATCTAATTTCAATAGATTCGAGATTGAGGCTTTTCCAACCTCAAAAAAATGTTATAGGTAACCATCTAGTTGGTATTTTAAGGTGAATTTTACAAGAGTATGAACACCTCTATTTACTTTTAGTTATTGTTATAAATGTTAAAGTTTAGTATCGTAAAAAGTTATATATTTTTACAATAAACTTTCCATTCCAATGCCTCATGGTTTTCAAGACCTGTGCTTGCTGTCATTGAATAGGAACCTTCATTGTTTACTTTCAGTAAAAAAAAAAATTCCTGTCGTGATGGATACACAGGACCAGGACAACTGGGGCAGCCGCCGACAACATCAGGTCTGGGGGTCTGGATTTATTTATGGGGTCTGGGGTCTGCTTATTTAGGGGGTCTGGTCTGGATCTGTATTTATGTAGGGGCTCTGGTCTGGGCTGTATTAATTTAGGTGTACCGGTATGGACTCTGTATTTATTTAGGGGCTCTGGTCTGGTATCTGTATTTATTTAGGGAGTCTTGGTCTGGGATCCGATTATTTAGGGGCTTTGGTCTGGGGTCTGCATTTATTTAGGGGGTCTGGTCTGGGGTTTGTATTTATTTAGGGGCTCTGGTCTAGGATCTGTATTTATTTAGGGAGTCTTGGTCTGGGATCTGATTATTTAGGGGCTCTGGTCTGGGGTCTGCATTTATTTAGGGGGTTTGGTCCGGGATCTGTTGTTTAGGCTGATATTTGTTTAGGCTTCTGGTCTTGGGTCTGTATCTGTTTAGGAGGTCTGGGGATCTGTATTTGGTTAGGGGGATGTATTTGTTCAGCCGGTCTGTATTAGTTTAGATGGTTTTGGGTCTGTCTCCATTTTAGAGTGTAATCAATAGAGTCACCTGCACTATTTGTGATTTAAATACCATCGTTTGTGGTGTGTCATATAAATGGGCGTGGCATAAAGAAAAACGTTGTCCTGTAATTTACCAAAAACTCTTCAGAATCTACCTGATGTCTTATCTCAAAATTTGGGAAGTATGAATTACACCCAGTAAACAAGCCCCCAAAGTGCCAAATAGGCTTTTCCAGGTTCTCTGGACTTTTATGGTGTATCCCAATGTAGCGCTGCTATCCGACTTCCCCTGGTGGCCACCAGCACCATTTATCTCTCCTCCCCTCCTCCTGCCCGGGGACGCCGGCATGTACTGCTTCCACCCGCTGCTTGCTCCCGTAGGGTGCGCGCGTCCTGGTCTTCATTTAAAGGGCCAGCACGTGCACCACTATTACGTTCCCTATCCTATACCTGTGCACCCTGCCCTACTTAAATCCATTCTGCCCTCCTTCCTGTGCCTGAGCGTTTTTGTCTTCCAATGTTGGTTTCAGAAAATGGTCCTTTAGTTGTATACCGTTCCCAGTGTTCCCGTATCCTGTAACTGTGTTTGTTCCTGAGCTGAAGTCTAGTGTTGGAGTCGTGTTTGATCCACCTGCCACGTCCAGTGTCACCTGCCACGCTAAGTGTCATCTGCCACGTCCAGTGTCATCTGGCACGCTAAATTTCATCTGCCATGTTCGGAGTAATCTGCCACGCCAAGCATCATCTGTGCCACGAATCATCTGTGCGAAAGCGTCTGCTACATCTCGTGTCTGTCTGGACTCTCATACAGGTACTCTTGTGCTAAGACCGTTGTTTGGCCAGCTGCCACTCCGCTATGGTGGAGTGGCCTAGTGGTTCCACATACCTAAGAATCGCGACACCCAAAATCCTTCTCAACTAGTAAGCATTTCTTCCTGCCGCAGATTTATCTTTGATGGTAGAAGGCTGCTACAACAATAAGGTGATCATCTTTCTGCTAGAACACCCAATGATCATGTGTAATCAGCACCTGGCAGCAAGTGTTCAATTTCCCTGCAGCAACACCACAGGATAAAAATAGTATTACACAGTACCCATTGACATCAATGTGCTGTAGCACTTATTTCTTTTGGAATAGAGATCTAAACTGTAATGGCAGGAAGGAGGTGATGGGAAAGTGAGCCCTAATCTACCCACCGCCCTGTCCCTGCCTACTTGCAACGACCCGCCCTAGGCGACGGGGTACAACTGGGCGGCGGTCCCTACGCTGTCTAAGTGCACGGGAAAACAAACAGGGAACACGCAAGGGAAGGGGCAGTAGCCACGGAACGCCACGAGGAAACGGAGCGGCGAACGAACAGTCAGGACCAGGACGAAGTGAGTACACCCAAGCGGGCACGGAGACAGAAGCAAGCCAGGGGCAAAGCAAAGCAGGTCAAGCGGAACTGCAGCAAGGCAGAAGCACGGCAGAAGCAGGCTGGAGCAAGCAGCAGTGAGGCCAGGAATCCAGAAGAATTACAAGCACTGAGGAAGAGAACAGGGCAGGTAATAAAGGACAGGGGGTGGAGCTAACTCCGACAGACCAGGCCGCGATAGGCTCTCCCACTCCTGAGCCTGCCACCCTGGTTGGTGGGAGATGGTGTCAGTCGAACAGGTCTGGCCTCAGGTGTGGATTGATTAATCCCAGGAGTATACCTAGACGTAGTACCTGGCAGATCCCTAACATAAACATAGTTTAAAGAGAGATCTAAACATAGTCTAAAAAAACAACTAAGGCAATCTACAAAGCCTCTTACGGCCCATCCCAGTGTGTGAAAGTCCAAGAAAGCTTCTACAAAGTCATTACTCAATAGTACACTACCCCAGTCAAGACCCACAACTGGTACCCTTCCATACCTGATAATTGTTGGTGATATTCCAAGGGAAGAGGTACTTTTATACGTATTCGGTGGACTTGCCCAAACCGTCAATCTTTTTGGACAGCTGTGACTTCCCTGGCCTTACATATCTGCAATACACCCAACTCGCTTACACCGGAAAACATTTCCCTTAACTTACCCCTGGGCAACCACAGCAAGTGAATCATTACACTAATGCTACATATCCTAGCAGGGGCGAAATACCAGGTAGAGCAACTAGCAGCCATATCCCTACACTACATTTCATATTTTCAACGTATCTGGAAACCATAGCAAACATTTCCACAATTCTCCAACATACCTATAATCAGTGACATCCGGTGTCTTCCTAAAGAACTCTAACCAAAATCTACTTTCACAGTTCCGAAATATTTTAGAACATTCCCCCCCCTGGAATAGCTAAAATAGCTTCTGTCTTACTGTGCCAACCATCCCTCTATTATATATCCTTTTGTCACGATCTGAGGTTATGTGGACCCACAACGCTGCTCCGCCATAACGGAGAAGCAGCTGGCCAAATCACATTCAATGCAAAGTCTATACAAGTTCGTAGCACAAAGGTACCTGAGATAGTCCAGACGGTGGCAGGAGCTCTGGCACAGATGGGGTAAGATGTGGCAGGTTGCGCCAGATGTGGCGGATGGTACCAGGAATGGCAGATGACACCAGACGTGGTGTATAACCACAGACAGCACAACACGACTCCAATACTAGGCAGGCTCAGCACGGGATACAGGATACAGGTAGCAGGGCACGGGAACACTGGGAGCAGGAAAACACTAAGGGACCATTTGTAATACGAACATGGGAAAGCTTTAACTTTAACTCAGGCAAGGAGTGAAAGGGCAGGGCCCTTTTTATAGTCCAGGGGCGATCTGGGAAATAATTAATTAATTAATTACATATGAGCGTGCTGGCCCTTTAAGGCATTGCAGGACAGAGCGGCCGTATGCGCTGACGTCTCCCGGGAAGGAGATGTCGGCCAGAGGAGGAAGGTCTGCAGTTGCGGCCGTCCATAGGTATTGGGAGGCGGCGGTCTGCAGCCATTACACGTTTATTGTTTGTTATGAATTAAAGTATTCTAGTAGCCCCACGTATCCACTGGAAATAATACAAAAAAAATTTAGAAAGTGTCCTTTATGCCATTTTAAGCATACCATGTGTATGTAATGTATTATAAGAAACCAATTTGTATTCAATAAGGTATAATTGAGATGTACTCATTCAGGTTTTTCTACTTGGTACATTTAAGTGTTGATGCTTAACATTTTACAAAATCTTATAGGCTTCGAATCAATATGCTACTGTTATTGAATACCTTGTATTATCTTTAGAAATGATAATAAAAAGATAATTGAAAAGAAAACAAAATCAATGGGTTGGTTGTGCAATGCATGGACGTGACGGATCCCCCAGAGCATGAGACGCTCTTTGTAGTCACTCTTTGCACTGACATAAAGATATCAGACAGGATCCTTTCTATTAATTCAGAATTCACTAATAGCGTATTTGAAAATGGGTTTTCTAAACTGGACCGCCACATTAAGTGCCTTTCAAAGATGCCTCCTTAAAGGGGTATTACCATCTTAAGAAATTTATGGCATATACATAGGATACAGTAAATGCCTGATAGATGCAAGTACAACATTTGGGACCCTAACCTATAGGGGCAATGGGGGTTGGATGGAGAGATGGCCGTCCTCAACTCTTTTCTTAACGCCCATAGACTTTAATGGATATGACATTATTTCTGCAGGTTAATAGATTAGCATCTCGTAAGGCTAAAAGGCCAAATGAGTCATTATTAGTCATTAATATCTGAATCTCCATTACCAATTACAATATAGTTTAACCCTTTAAGAATGCAGCCAATTTTCAAGTTAAAAGTACGTTTAGACATTGTGGAATTGTCAACAATTTAAAGTACAATACATGTTGATCGGGTTTTCAAACCTCAGAGCTGCCCAGATTTGAGGACATGCTGCGGATTTTTAAATTCATGTCTGTTATGTTGCAGAAATTTTGAGAATTTCAAAATGAATTTCACCCTATGCAATGCAACAGGTGAAAATAATTTGTTGTTGTATTTTTTCATGGTACCATCTTAAGGTACATATACATTATTGTTTAAATGTTATATTATTTTTATGGGTAGCTGTCACGTAGGGTTCATGGACCCACTGGGCCGTACCGCCTTGGCAGTATGGCAGCTGGCCAACAGGGCGCGGGTCAAAGTCTATAGTTCGTATAGGGTGCCTGTGGCAGCTCGGACAGCAGCAAGGCAGGCTTGGCTGGGACTAGGCAGCGGGTAGGCGTCAGGCATGGAGTAGCAGGACAGGCGTGGAATACAGCACAGCACGGCTACAGCACGGCACTTGACCAGGATATCACGGGATACAGGATACAGGAAACACTGGGAACTGGAAAACTGTGAAACTGTGCAGGGAGTACTTTCTGTCTATGCTGTACATATGCAGTGTAGGAAAGGGTTAATAATCGTTGATACTCACACGCATTTTACGACTGTTTATCTTTTTAGGACACATTTAGAATCTGAATTTTCAGTATAGAGCACACCAGTAGAAAAATGACATTTAATTTCCCGTTGGCTTTAAAACGAGTCGGCCTCAGCAGAAGAATAAAGAATTTGAATCTTGTTTGTATTAGTGCAAAAATAATTACAACTACTGGCAAAACCCGCAAATAGCAAATAAAGCTTGTGAATAAATCAATAACAGGAACAGAATAAACGCAGCCTACAGTATGACCCGCACTCATATGATCAGATTGCAAACTTGTAAGGAATATCCACAGGAAAGAAAATAATGAATAAAACCAGTGACAGACAAAAATACATTTCTTCTTAGACGTATTGTTCCCTTAAGCCCAGAACAGATTTGTTTCATAGTCAGTCTGAAAAAATAGATCATATACAGCAAGTTCTCTTATGATTTATATCAACGGACATTGACTAGCAAATTAACATATCATACGTATCTATTACCTGAACTATACACGGGTGTAAATTATAGGTTCACCTTTGATGACCCTAAGGTGAACTTAAAGGGGCTGTCCACTTTTTTTTTTATAGAATACGAAATCATACCGTTTTCTTATAAACATGTATTTAAAATTCTGTTCACATACCTTTTTTTTTATATCAGGGCACTTTTCTCTCTCTAGTAATTCAACTATAGAAAACCTAAATGGACTAAAGAGGGCGTCAGTCATGTGACCTACCACCCACACATCATGTGACCTCTAGCCTTCAGGTAACACTGTCCGGAGATCCACAAGTTTCCTCTGTTTGTGTTTTTTTTTCTCTTACAGTGAACTTTATTAACAGCATGACAACATCACCTAGGGACAGGCAGCCATTTTATACATCATCTAGAGACAGTAAATACACACAGAATAAAGCAGTTGTTTGTCATTATTCCATCATTCAATTAGCCCGTGGATGTGTCTTCTATGTTACCCCAACACATGTACGTCATGTAAACATATCTAACTGAATGTTAGGGGTCACATGATGTGTGTGTGAGGTGGTCACTGAGGTGGTGACTGACGCTATGTTAAGTCCTATTCAGTTAGGTCATGGATGCATTACACAGTGCTGATATATGGGCTATACTATTCTACTGTACAGACAGGGGCCTACTACAGTGTTACAAGAAAGGTATATAAGCAGAATTTCTAATACTTGTATATCGGAAAAGTCTGTATGATTTCCTATTCTACAAATAAATAAAGAAATAACTGGACATCCGCTTGAAATTTATATTTTAAACACTTACATAGAGAGCTATTCGCTTTAAGGGATTTTCTCATAATCATTATTTATCACCTATCCACAGGATAGGTGATAAATATCTGATTGGTGGGGATCCCCACCGATCACGAGAAAAGGCTTACTTTGCAGTTACTTCTTGACCGCCATTCCATTCATTTCTATAGGGACGGCGGAGATAGCGCTCGGCAGCCCTATAGAAATGGAGTGGTGGATGAGCATACACACTACCGCTCCATTCATATGGTAAGCTTATTCTCTGGGGGGGGTCCCAGCAGTCGGACCCCCACTGATCAGATATTTATCACCTATCCGGTGGATAGGTGATAAATATTGATTGTAGGTAAACCCCTTTAAAGTGTAGCTAAACCTTCGACAAACTTCTGACATGTCATACAGACATGTCAGAAGTTTGGATTGGTGGGGGTCCGAGCACTGAGACCCCCACCAATCGCTATAACGAAGCAGCTGAAGTGCTCGTGTTCGGCTTTTTCCGGAAAGCCGATGTATCGGTGTACGGGCTCATAATCTTTCTATTCAGTCCGTACACCGATACATTTATTTCCGGAAATAGCCGAACAGACACGAAGCAGCTGAGCGCTCACACGAGTGCTTCAGCTGCTTCGTTCTAGAGATTGGTGGGGGTCTACGTGCTCGGACCCCCATCAATCCAAACTTCTGACATGTCACTATGACATGTCAGAAGTCTGTCGAACGTTTAGCTACACTTTAAATATATCTCTTATCTACTTTTCAGCATAAACACTGGCATTAATTGGTTGTCTCATGAAGAAAACTCCATTTGTTTAAACGGCCGCCCAGGCGATTATCTGATCTCTATCTCCTGCATTTTTGCCCTGCCATAAATGTAAAATACAGCGACCACAGTAGGAGAGATGTAGTATTGCATGACAACTATACAACTTAACAGGTGACCATATTACACATAGCCGCGCCGTGTCCACTAGAGCAGTAGCTCTTACTTAACGGCTCACTGAGAGTTGGCTGCACGTGTGAGCTCTCTATATTATAGTCTATGTGAGTAACGATAACCAAGATAAACTGATATTACTGAATATGTGACGCAGATTCAAAAGAAAATGCAGTGAGAATAATATTTATTATTTGTCAGTCGTATAAATTACACCAGACGTAATATTTGCCCATGAATAATGAACATATAAGTTACATAACCTGCTGCTGTATGGCATTATTACATCATAGACCTCATCATAATAGGCATGCACCTAAATGATGTCACAATGGTGCCAAGGGGAATGTAAATGGAGATCACCTGTTTGACCTCTTTGAGGGTTTAGTGAAGGCGAGTGAAGATGTCAGGTTTGTACCACAAGATTATTTGCTTCCTGTTTTTATGTCTTCTTCTTCAGTGTCATACCTACCAATATGGCAGGGTTGGCAGATGCTTGGGGCCTGTTACATTGGGATCCAAATCCCCCTTGTTACTTTCTGTAGCTGTATGCTAGGAGTGGTCAGTAAAGACAGCGCATGCCACACAGCGGAGCCTCCATGTTCTAACCCATTGTGACATGTCTCAAGCGGGGGAAGTGGCATGTAAGGGGCTGCTGATTGGCAGATTGCATGTTAATTCTGGATATTGTTATATCAGAGGGCATGGAGTTGGTCAATTTTCTGTCCTTTATGACTGTCATTATATGGGCACTCTCCCTGGTTTCATGTTGGTGCTATGGCTGGCATTTTCTGGGCATTATCTGATATAAATGAAAACGATAAAATTCAGTAGATAGTATATATATACACACACACGCATTATAACATATTATGTTAGCCCTATGACTGGCATTATATGTGCATTACACTTTATGCCATTACTAGTGCACATAGATAAACTGGGTCTTCCACTTTTAACTTGTATACAAAAGCATCCCCATAAGATATGACAAAATCCAAACCCTGACCCTAAATTTACCCCATAAAAAATGTCTATATGTATTAGATTGTAATATTTAAAGAGGAATTAGCCCCAATAATAATATTATACAACCACATCTGCCAATCATACAATACCATGTATACGATGTGAGGGATGATGTCACATTGCTTGTTCTCATGGCATTCCATGAGCCTGAAGACACACGGGGGCAATGTATAAATCACCTTATTTAGGGTTGTTATTTTATGTAACGGTATTCAGAAGAGAGGGGGGAATAGGCGTCCTCCTTAAGGGGTTCTCCCATAATTTAATTTGGTCATTTTCGGGGTATTCATAGAAATAATAAAGCTGCAGTTTCCCATCTTACTGATATAACTGAGAATACTAGCTGAAACACTGCACAGAAGTCATTTATATAATTGACAAATTATGTTCCATCATTTATGTATTTATAATTATTAGGATTATTGTGAAAATGTATTTTATCCGATTTCTTTCTTTCTTACACTGGTCTCAATAAAAGAGTTACTTTTACTCCTATTAAGAGTACAACTTCTTTGGTCTTTGATTCCTGTAGGGATTTTATAGCAGTGTCCTTTCTAAATCTAATCTATTTCTTAAACAGGTGATTATAAGATTTTGGCGATCGTTTTTTTGGCAATAATGGCGTATGTTATTATTGCTTGGCTTCTGTGCTATATCTGGTAAGTTACCAACACTGCTTGCATTATATTTATTATATTTCTTTTTTTTATCATTCTGAAACTAGGTGCATACTTATCTTTATGGTATCTCCGTTGTGCAATGTCCCAATGTCCCTGTACCAGGGGTAAGACAAAATTCGTATGGGTTCATATAAAGTAATGATTTGTGTCCTCCTGTCCAGTGACATCATGGTTACTTCTAAGTCATTATCACTGGCCCCAAGTATCAGTGTGTGCTCTTCTAGGAACTCAAATACAACATAGTATGACGGAAGTATAATAACTGTGTTATGGCATGGCGATAGAAAGATGGTTGACCACAGCTTATTTCTCTGTCGCTGCCTCAGGCTTCACTTCTTTCAGCAAAAATCTGCAGGAATCTCCATGAACCTGCAGATCCTGACAGTTATTGGTGAAGAATTTGGCTGCCATTTTAATTTTATGTTATTTTTGTAACAGACCGATTTTAATTGAGTCGATAAAGAACAACCAGCGTTACATGTGACAGACCCTGACAGGACAGGGTTACATGTGACAGGAATGTTAGATTTGAATAAATTATTCAGAATTACGGTCATTGAAATATATGAGAGACCGTGTAATACATGGTTGGGCGAGTCCTTGAGATCAAGGCCTGCTTTTTCCATCAACTCCCAACACTACGGCTAACAGAGGGGGGTCACGAGTGGGGGATATATGATGTTCATGTGCCGTAATAGAGTGTGTGGCATGGGGTTGTCATCACACTCCTTGTCTGCGTTGTCCTCCGCTTCTATCTTTAATTCTGTACAAGATTGTGACTTTAATGATTTTCTCTGTCTTTTGCTGTTTTTTTTTAGGAAGAAGCTGTTCATGGATCGGAGAATGGATGACCCAGGTAACAACAGTAATGTGATTACTAGGCGTGGCATCCTACTGCGACATGACATCTTAGCTGTCAACTGTTTTATCAGTCTTTCTCTAGCGTAGAAAAGTCACACAAGGGCATAAAAGTTTTGGGGTTTTTACGCGGCCCTCACCACTTTCGGGAATAGGGGGCGTGGCTTACCAAAGCTAAAACTGGCATATGAAACGCCAGTCTTAGGAAATTTGCACCCAAAAGTTTTCTAACTTTCTTGGGGTGTATTTACAGAATTCTTTCTCTCCACATAGTGTATATATATATATATATATATATATATTGTGTTGTGTTGTATGTCTCCTTTAGAATTGTTCCATTAGAACTACATTCAGCATCTTCTATTCTTCTGTCTAACAGAGAATCCCTACAACATCATTGAAAATGAAATTGAGATCTGGGTCGAGTCAGTGGCGGGCTGAAAGATCGGGAGAAATGCGCCACTTTAACATCGTGGTTTCTAAAAAGGCTAGGGCTACAAGGTGACTATAGCCGTAACACACGATGCCCAACCAAAGATCACAGGTTTGGAGTACTTGTGCAAGTCGTTTCACGGTAGTGGCAACCCGCGGATCGCAATGCGGCCACATTCACTTTAATTACATGCGATACACGCAGGAGCACACAGCGATCTTTGTCCTAAAGACCTGTGTCGCGGCCCAGATCACAGCGTATCCCCAGCCTAACACCATCTACAAGACGAACAATACCATCACCATCAAAATAATCATACACAACAACATCATTACCACCAAGAAGATTATAAGTAACATCATCAAGATCGGTATGTATTGTTAGAATTAAAGTTAAAGCTTTATGGTAACATTTGCCTACTTGCAAATTTCGGTAAAATCATGACATCATGATCATGAAATCATGATCTACCTATTATGTATAAAAGTGCAGGCATGTTGGACCGATTGTAAAAATTCCCACAATGTCGCTTTTCCCCCGTAGGTTTACATATAGGTTGCACGCAAGTCACGATAATGCTGTGATTCTACCGTGACTCATAGGCAACCAATTGTTCTTGTGGAGCTCTAGCCTTAGTACATTTGGCCGCACATAGTTTTGTCAGCATACATTGCCGGCCATTCAGTCTCAGGAAAAACATTGATTGCTGTGATGGATTTTTCCATCTTCTTTTATTCTTCCCAGAGATGAATGGCATAGGATGTGTCCAGCAGCTGCTTAAGCCTCTGTTCCCCATAGAAATAGCCATAGTATGCACCTTTATTTTTGGGATCTGGAGGTGGAGAAGAGCATTTATTATGTATAGGAAGCTTAAGATTGGCCATGTTTGTGCAGATCTCTCATCATATCTGATGGCCTGGTTATGTTGTTATTTGCTCATCTATACTACGTTTGGGACCTCTTTGCCTAGCCAAGGAGCTCATATGGATATGACTTATAGATAACATAAAACAGATTCAATATTTAATAATATGTTAGAAATTCTCTATGTGCTATGACACAAACCTCAACTGGTAAAGTTCTTCAAATCTAGGTTGGGTACTGATCATCAGATGGGCTCATGCGGCTAGGCAGGAATTGAGTCATGTATAGACAGTACATCTATTTAAATGCCACCCACTGTTTACTGGCTTAGGCAATATAAATAAAGTTGCGTCATATTTTTGCCCTCTATGCAGAGATACTGCCACGGCTGGGGGCTATGTGTACCCACTATTCTGCTCCGCTGTAGCGTAGAACAGCTGGCCAAACAACAGTCAATAACAGTTGCTCGGATATGGGTACCTGGGTAGAAGATCAGGCAAGGTACTCGGAGTAGCAGACACGTGGTGAAGGTGAAGTAGGCACAGATGATGCTTGGTGTGGCAGATGACACCTGACGTGGCAGATGACACGTGACGTGGCAGATGGCAACAGACGTGGCAGGTGAGGCACACACGACTGCCACAATAGGCTTAGGCTCAGGAACAAACACAGCAACAGCATATGGGAAGCAGGATACAGGAACACTGGGAGCAGGATACAACTAAGGGACCATTTGCATAAACAAACACAGGAATACAAACAACACTCAGGCAAGGTTAGTAAGGGCAGAACCCTTTTTAAAGTTCAGGATGTTACTGGGTTGATTGGGAAACTTTAGACAGGTGTGCACAATGGCCCTTTAAGGCCGGGAGTGAGCGCGCACACACCCCACAAGACACAGGAGAGCACTGCAGTCGTGTGTGTCGACATCTCTGAGGAGGGAGATGCCGACATGAAGATACAGTCCTGTGGTTGCGGCTGCCGACAGTCAGCGACCGCGGGCATAACAGATACCTTGACATGGCATGTTGGCATGTGTGTATATTTATATATAGTGTTGGACTTGTGTTCGTTACTTGTGTTCACCAGAGAAGATAATTGTGAGGGGCCCCCTACATCTATTTGCACGTCCACTTTTAATTGCACCGTAAATTTTGTTGTTATCATTTTATACACAGGACTCATTATCAATAAGGTCTAATAGGCTATTTCTGAACCAACCCATGAGAAATAGAGTGTAGTGGCAAGTGAGTAGCTCCAAATGGAATTGTCTTCTGCTGGACCTTTGTGAACCATTATTGTGTCACACCCTGGGCCCTCAGGAGCATCCTCTGGTACTATGGGCGGCCAGTCTGCCCTAGTTTCTGAAGACATATACTAACCATGTTCTGTACTTTCAATGATCTAGTCACATATTCTAGTTGGGCCACATTCAAACATTGTGAAAAAACGTACCTAAGTAAAAATCATATATGGTTATCAGCTTTATGAGCGTAATATTACTCAAAAACAATCCCATCTCTATTTCCAGATTTCTACAATCGACTCTTCTGTCAATAGATTTGCACCATCAAGAATAAGTGACAACGTCTATAGATAGAAAACATCAAGAGATAGTCGTCCCAAAGACAAAGAATGAACTTTTTGTCTTTTTCTTTTATCAAAAATAAATGCAATAAACAATCTAGCCGCTAATGTGATATTTTGCGTCTTTGATCTACTGTACAACTGCACCTGTGTATAATGTGTAACAAATACGAAAATGACATTATAAAATGGTTCACTATGAAGTACCAAATGGACATAAGACGTAACCAAGGTAGATGACAATATATGGGTTTAAATGGGGTTTCCAGTTTTCCAATCTCATAAAACGATGGCATCTTACTAGGAGGTTACCAGTAGGAAACTACACAGGACACGGCATCGCCGACACAATGTTTCGCTTTTTCCTTCAGCGGGTCTCTAGAACTCAGGACCTGCTGTATGGGAGGCAGAAACACTTATGTCTCATGCACATGACAGCGTGCGCCGGTCGGGTCCCATCAGTGATCCATGGAAAGATAGAACATGTCCTATCTTTCCACGGATCGGAGAATTGGGTCAGTTTTCATGGAACCGATTCACCCGCTAAAATGAATGGGCCATGAAAACTATCGGGTGCCATTTGGTTGCCATGAAAAACAGCCCGAGTGGCACTCGGTTATGTGCAACTGCACTAAGGGTATGTTCACACAGGGCGGATACGCTGCTTAAAAGCACACAGCGTATTAGCCCTGTGCTCCGCAGGGAATTACGGTCTAAAAACCGCACCAAACTGTGGTGCAGTTTTTCGGCCGAAATGTCCGCTGCAGAAAATCGGATAGAAAAAAAAAGGGTAATTACCACGGTGACGCGTCCCACCAACGTCCTGATTTCATGACGCTCTGCAGCCCTGAGATGACGTTTTATCCCATGTGACCTATGCAGCCTGTGATTGACCGCAGCAGTCACATGTATTCAGGGGTGGATTAAGGGTACCATGGGCCCTTTTTTAGGTCTGGCCCTGCCCTCCCCCCGCAAACTTTGAAGACCCTGTACCGTATATACTTGCAGATTTCTGTTTAGGCGGCCACAGATCTGGCATGGTTTTAATTTAGCTGTAAAAGCAGAATGAGCCATATAGAAGAAAGAAAGCAGAATACAGTACTTTGAGACACTGAAGTGGTCAGGAGCTTTATAACTTTTTTATTTTTATGTCACTGGACTCGTGTGTGAAAGATTATTTTTTTGCGGGAGGAGTTATAGTTTTTATTGGCACCATGTAAAGTACCATATAATGGGTGAATTGGAAAAAACTGAGATTCCTCCATGGTTTTTTGGATTTAGTTTTTACTGTATATATTTACCTTCTCTTAAGATAAAAGTAGATTTAACATATACTTTTACCTTAAGAGAAGATAAATATATACAGACCCAGAACCAATCTCAGCACATATATACAGCCCCAGAACCAAGCTCAGTATATATATATACAACACCAGAACAAAGCTCCAGTACATATATACAGCACTTTAACCAAACTCAGTACATAAATACAGCCCCAGAACCAAGCTCAGTACATAAATACAGCACCAGAACCAAGCTCAGTACATATATACAGCACTAGAACAAAGCTTAGTACATATATACATCCCCAGAACCAAGCTCAGTACATATATACAATGCCAGAACCAAGCTCAGTACATATATATAACTCCAGAACCAAGCTCAGTATATATATATATATATATATATATATATATATATATATATATATAGAATGTCCACCATCCAGCAGCACCAGTCAGGAATATAGGTGGGTGCACGTCCCAGGAGCCCGATCACTGCTCCTAAATCCTCAATATTCGTCCAATAAGAGACAGCACTCCAATTTGTGATAGAAAAAAACGGCTTTTTATTAGCCCCTGTGCGACGTTTCGGCTCTTTACATGGAGCCTTTCTCAAGCATGCTTGAGAAAGGCTCCATGTAAAGAGCCGAAACGTCGCACAGGGGCTAATAAAAAGCCGATTTTTTTCTATCACAAATTGGAGTGCTGTCTCTTATTGGACGAATATATATATATATATATATATATATATATATATATATATATATATATACACACACAGCACGAGAACCAAGCTCAGTATATATATACAGCACCAGAACAAATACAGTTCAGTACAGAGATCATTTGCAAATTCAGTTAAGCCCCTGCTGTATAAATTTGTACATCATAAAATGACAGCTCCCAGTATAGCCTGAACAATGGTTAGGATATGCTGGGAGTTGCTGTTTAACAAAACTAATGCTACCATCCATCATCTTGCTGCAGATCATACAGTGACTACAGTACTGATCTGTCACAGGTAGAATAAACATTTACATTGAGTGACTCACCGGTGACGCCTCAGATTCTTTTACGTTCTTTTTCTCTTTTCTTCTCCATCCGGTCCAGACCGCTATGATTACTTCTCCCGGGCACGGCCCATTTCTGCAGTTTGCAGCTCAGATGTCTTCGGCTCCTCACTTTTCCAACATTTCCGCACCTGTAAACGAAGATAAAATTCTCATGATGCCACACTCTATGCTTCTAAATATAATAGTATGATACAATGAATATAATAGTACTATACACTCTACTCCTGAATATAATAGTATTATACACTGTGCCCCTGAATATAATAGTACTATACACTGTGCTCCTGAATATAATAGCACTATACACTGTACTCCTGAATATAATAGTACTATACACTGTACTCCTGAGTATAATAGTACTATACACTGTACTCCTGAATATAATAGTACTATACACTGTACTCCTGAATATAATAGTACTATACACTGTACCCCTGAATATAATAGTACTATACACTGTACTCCTGAATATAATAGTACTATACACTGTGCTCCTGAATATAATAGTACTATACACTGTACTCCTGAATATAATAGTACTATACACTGTACTCCTGAATATAATAGTACTATACACTGTGCTCCTGAATATAATAGTACTATACACTGTACTCCTGAATATAATAGTACTATACACTGTACTCCTGAATATAATAGTACTATACACTGTGCTCCTGAATATAATAGTACTATACACTGTACTCCTGAATATAATAGCACTATACACTGTGCTCCTGAATATAATAGCATTATACACTGTGCTCCTGAATATAATAGCACTATACACTGTGCTCCTGAATATAATAGTACTATACACTGCGCCCCTGAATATAATAGTACTATACACTGTGCTCCTGAATACAATAGTACTATACACTGTGCTCCTGAATATAATAGCATTATACACTGTGCTCCTGAATATAATAGTACTATACACTGCGCCCCTGAATATAATAGTACTAAACACTGTGCTCCTGAATACAAAAGTACTATACACTGTACTCCTGAATATAATAGCACTATACACTGTGCTCCTGAATATAATAGCACTAAACACTGTGCTCCTGAATATAATAGTACTATACACTGTGCTCCTGAATATAATAGCACTATACACTGTGCCCCTGAATATAATAGTACTATTCACTGCGCTCTTCAATAGAGATGAGCGAACTTATGAAAAGTTCGGTTCGGCAGGTTCGCCGAATTTCATGAAAAAGTTCGATTCGGACCGAACTAGTTCTGACCGAACCTGTAATACAAAAAAAGCCCCTAAAAATCGTGTATAACACTGTTTAAAAGCCCTAGAAGCCCTGTATAACACTCTTAGGTCACCCATGAGTGTATCCAAGTACTTTTGAGCTGTCTTTAAGGCAAAGTTAGTGTCAAAGTTACGCCAACATGCAGGGCCGCCATCAGGGGGGTATTAGGGGTAGTGGTGTGAGGGGCCCGGCCAAACCTAATTGAAAGGGGGGCCCGGCAACTTCCTCGACATTCTTTTGGTAGGAAAAAACGGGCCCCTGCAATGGGGCCCGTTTTTTTCACCAAAAGAATGTCGTGAGCTGCTGCTGCTGCTGCGGGCCCCCTCCCCTCGTCATGGGGGGCCGTCAAACCGTCCGCCCGCGCGCGTGCACCCGATCGCGCGCACAAGGAAACTCCCGCGCGTGCGCACTCGCGAGCGCGCATCCACGAACGCCCGCACTGGAGACCGCCCGCGCGCGCACCCGCGATCGACCGCGCGCGCACCCGCGATCGGCCGCGCGCGCACCCGCGAATGAAGCGCGCGCACCCGCGAGCGCCCGCGCGCGCACCCGCGAACGAAGCGCGCGCAGCCGCGGACACACATGGACAAAACTTACCTGGAGCCTGGCTGGAGGTGAAGGACTGGACGTCTGGACCGAAGACCTCCCCTGGAAGACATCGCCGGAAGAGGACTGGAGTGGGAGCAGCTCTTCTGACACAGTGAGTAAATTATCTCAAAGTGCTGTTTATGTATGGCCCTGTTCACACAGTATTTTGCAGGCAAAAAAAAATCTGCCTCAAAATTCCTTAAAGAATTTTGAGGCAGATTTTGCCCTGCCCACACTATCTTGCCGCGTTTTTTTGCTGCGTTTTTTGCTCGCGGCGATTGAGGACAGCAGACAAAAAACGCAGCGGAAAATGCATTTTCTGCCTCCCATTGATTTAGATGGGAGGTCAGAGGCGGAACCGCGGCAAGAAAGGACGTGCAGCTTTTTCTTTTTTCCGCAACTGGCTCCCATTGATTTCAGATTAAATCAATGGGAGGCGGTTTTGGAAGTTTTTTGGTGCTGATTCTGACGCAGTGTCCGAGTCAATATCAAGGCCCAAAAACTCTGTGAACTGGGCCTTATTGTTAGGGCTTATTCAGACGAATGTGTAATACGTCCGTGCAACGTGCGTGATTTTCACGCGCCTCGCACGGACCTGTTACTCTATGGGGCCGTGCAGACTGTCAGTGATTTTCACGCGCCTCGCACGGACCTATGTTACTCTATGGGGCCGTTCAGACTGTCAGTGATTTTCACGCAGCGTGTGTCCGTGTGTCCGCTGCGTAAAACTCACGACATGTCCGATATTTGTGCATTGTTCGCGCATCACGCACCCATTGAAGTCAATGGGTGCGTGAAAATCACGGCCAGCACTTCCGCAGCCGTATAAACTATGAATGAAAACAGAAAAGCACCACGTGCTACAAACATACAAACAGAGTGTCATAATGATGGCGGCTGCGCGAAAATCACGCAGCCACGCATCACATGCTGCTGACACACGGAGCTGTTATGGACCTTTTGCATGCGCAAAACGGCACGTTTTTTGCGCGTGCAAAAAGCCCACGCTTGTGTAAATCCGGCCTTAGGGTAGGAACACACTAGGCATGAACGCTGCGGATTTTATGCAACACATTTTATTGTGGATAATCCGCAGCGTATCACAGTCGCAGCAGAGTGGGTGAGATATGAACAAATCTCATCCACACGCTGCAAAAATAATGGACCTGCAGTGTGGCTTTGGCTTTTTAAGCCGCAGCATGTCAATGTATTCTGTGGGATCGCCGCTCCTCTGTTGCGGAAATGCTGCGGTTCTGCTGCAAAAATCACACATGAGAAAAAAAAAGGTACTTTTTTAAATTGATAAAGTTTAGACTTGCCCCGGCCGTAGTCCTGGTGACGCGATCCTCTATTCTTAGCGCAGCCCGGCCTCCTGTCATGACGTTTCATCCCATGTGACTGATGCAGCGGTCACATGGTCTACAGCGTCATCCCAGGAGGCGGGGCTACGTTCAGAAGAGAGAGATGCGTCGCCTAGACTACGGCCGGGGCAAGTCTAAACTTTTTTTTCCCTGCAGGATTCCCGCAGCGGACACGCCTCACGAAACCTGCGCCACCATTTGGTGCGGTTTTGCTGGCAGAATTCCCTGCGGCTACCGGGGCGGATAAGCTGTGGAGTTTTACTCAGCATATCCGCCTAGTGTGTCCCTTATGATGTCGCTCCTGGAGCTGCTGCCGGTCTCTAAATAGGCAGTTGGTCCAGTAGAATTTGGAATTATTTTTTTTTGTGAACCAGCTTAAAAAAATACAAAACTTTTGTGTTAGGGCCTGTTCACATCACCGTTCGCTTCCGCTCCGGGGTTCCGTCTGAGGTTTCTGTCGGGTGAACCCCGCAACGGAAAGTGAAAGTGACAGCACAGCTTCCGTTTCAGTCACCATTGATCTCAATGGTGACGGAAACATCGCTAATGGTTTCCGTTCGTCACCATTCCGGCTGGTTTTCGGACGGAATTAATAGCGCAGTCGACTGCGCTAATGGTGATGGAAACGGAAGCTGTGCTGTCACTTTCACTTTCCGTTGCGGGGTTCACCCGACAGAAACCTCAGAAGGAACCCCGGAGCGGAAGCGAACAGTGATGTGAACAGGCCCTAACACAAAAGTTTTGTATTTTTTTAAGCTGGTTCACAAAAAAAAATAATTCCAAATTCTACTGCACCAACTGCCTATTTAGAGAGCGGCAGCAGCTCCAGGAGCGACATCATAAGGGACACACTAGGCGGATATGCTGAGTAAAACTCCACAGCTTATCCCGGGAGCCGCAGGGAATTCTGCCAGCAAAACCGCACCAAATAGTGGCGCAGGTTTGGTGAGGCGTGTCCGCTGCGGGAATCCTGCAGGGAAAAAAAAGTTTAGACTTACCCCGGCCGTAGTTTAAGTGACGCATCTCTCTCTTCTGAACGTAGCCCCGCCTCCTGGGATGACGCTGTAGACCATGTGACCGCTGCATCAGTCACATGGGATGAAACGTCATGACAGGAGGCCGAGCTGCGCTAAGAATAGAGGATCGCGTCACCAGGACTACGGCCGGGGCAAGTCTAAACTTTTTTATAAATTTAAAAAAGTGCCTTTTTTTTTTTTTCTCATTTGTGATTTTTGCGGCAGAACCGCAGCATTTCCGCAACAGAGGAGCAGCGATTCCACAGAATACATTGACACGCTGCGGCTTAAAAAGCCAAAAGTCACACTGCAGGTCCATTATTTTTGCAGCGTGTGGATGAGATTTGTTCATATCTCATCCACTCTGCTGCTACTGTGATACGCTGCGGCTTTTCCACAATAAAATGTGTTGCATAAAATCCGCAGCGTTCATGCCTAGTGTGTTCCTACCCTAAGGCCGGATTTACACGAGCGTGTGCTTTTTGCGCGTGCAAAAACGTGGCGTTTTGCGCTTGCAAAAGGTCGATTACAGCTCCGTGTGTCAGCAGCGTATGATGCGTGATTTTCGCGCAGCCGCCATCATTATGACACTCTGTTTGTATGTTTGTAGCTCGTGGTGCTTTTCTGTTTTCATTCATAGTTTATACGGCTGTGGAAGTGCTGGGCGTGATTTTCACGCACCCATTGACTTCAATGGGTGCGTGATGCGCGAACAATGCACAAATATCGGACATGTCGTGAGTTTTACGCAGCGGACTCGCGCTGCGTGAAAATCACTGACAGTCTGCACGACCCCATAGAGTAACACAGGTCCGTGCAAGGCGCGTGAAAATCACACACGTTTCACGGACGTATTACACGTTCGTCTGAATAAGCCCTAACAATAAGGCCCAGTTCCCAGAGTTTTTGGCCCTTGATATTGACTCGGACACTGCGTCAGAATCAGCACCAAACAACTTCCAAAACCGCCCCCCATTGATTTAATCTGAAATCAATGGCAGCCAGTCGCGGAAAAAAGAAAAAGCAGCACGTCCTTTCTTGCCGCGGTTCTGCCTCTGACCTCCCATCGAAATCAATGGGAGGCAGAAAATGCATTTTTCGCTGCGTTTTCTGTCTGCTGTCCTCAATCGCCGCGGGCAAAAAACGCAGCAAAAAACGCGGCAAGATAGTGTGGGCAGGTCAAAATCTGCCTCAAAATTCGGTGCGCGTTTCCAGGCGGTCGCCGGTGCGCATGCGCGGGAGTTTGCGGGTGCGCGTGATCGGTCGCACGGGCGGCGGTGTTTGACGGCCCCCATGCTACTCAGAGCCGCTATCAGGGGGGGTATTAGGGGTACTGATGTGAGAGGCCCGGCCAAACCTAATTGAAAGGGGGGCCCGCAGCTCATGACATTCTTTTGGTGAAAAAAACGGGCCCCATTGCAGGGGCCTGTTTTTTTTCTACCAAAGGCAAGTCGCGGCAGTTGCCGGGCCCCCCTTTCAATTAGGTTTGGCCGGGCCTCTCACATCAGTACCCCTAATACCCCCCCTGATGGCGGCCCTGGGTACCATGATATAGTACTGGACGGAGTACCGTTAACAGGCGGTGCCACGGTAGGGGGGCCCAGAAAATGTAGCTGTAGGGGGCCCTGAAATTCCTGATGGCGGCCCTGCCAACATGTATGGCTATAGGAAAACGGATGGGACACGGTGATAACGAACAGAAACCACTGCACTTGTGCATGTTGTATGCTTAATGCATTGTTAAAAAAGGTACAAAAATTAACCATTTTAGGCGGCTGATGCCTGCCAGGGTTCATACATATAAGGTGGTAAAAGAAGAAGCAATGGCTTTTGACAAGCCCTCAAAAAATGTACCCTTTATGGTGGCAGATGCCTGTCAAGGTTCATCCATACATGGATGTAAAAGCAACAAGCAATGGCTTTTCACAAGCCCTCCAAAAATGTACCCTTTTTATTGGCAGATGCCTGCCGGGGTTCATCCATACATGGATGTAAAAGCAACAAGCAATGGCTTTTCACAAGCCCTCAAAAAATTTACCCTTTTTATAGGCAGATGCCTGCCGGGGTTCATCCATACATGGATGTAAAAGCAACAAGCAATGGCTTTTCACAAGCCCTCCAGGCCTGCTTATAGCAGACGGCAGTGGAGGTGTATTGGTGGTAGTAGAGGTAGCCAACGGACAGCAAGGGTGGTGGTAGTAGTAGTAGCAGCACATTAAAAGACACTGGACAGTCACAGGACAAAGCCCTGTGGTGGGGCAGGCCTCAGGCCTGCTTGTAGCAGACGGCAGTGGAGGTGTATTGTTGGTAGTAGAGGTAGCCAACACAGACAGCAAGGGTGGTGGTAGTAGTAGTAGCAGCACATTAAAAGACACTGGACAGTCACAGGACAAAGCCCTGTGGTTGGGCAGGCCTCAGGCCTGCTTGTAGCAGATGGGCGGCAGTGGAGGTGTATTGGTGGTAGTAGAGGTAGCCAACACAGACAGCAAGGGTGGTAGTAGTAGTAGCAGCACATTAAAAAAAGAGACTGGACGACAGTCACAGGACAAAGCCCTGTGGTGGGGCAGGCCTGCTTGTAGCAGACGGCAGTGGAGGTGTATTGGTGGTAGTAGAGGTAGCCAACACAGACAGCAAGGGTGGTAGTAGTAGTAGCAGCACATTAAAAAAAGAGACTGGACGACATTCACAGGACAAAGCCCTGTGGTGGGGCAGGCCTGCTTGTAGCAGACGGCACTGGGGGTGGATTGGTAGTAGAAGTAGTAGAAGCAGCAACAGCAGCATATTAAAAAAAGAGACTGGACGACAGTCACAGGACAAAGCCCTGTGGTGGGGCAGGCCTGCTTGTAGCAGACGGCACTGGGGGTGGATTGGTGGTAGAAGTAGTAGCAGCACCAACAGTGGCACATTAAAAAAAGAGTGGACAGGACAGAATCCCGTAGTAGCAGGCGGCAGTAGCAGGCGGCAGTAGCAGGCGGCAGCGGCAGCAGCAGCAGCAATGTCAGATCTAATCAGTGGCATCAGGCACAGGGGTTTTAAAATCCTCACCGATCCACGCTTGATTCATTTTCAGAAACGTGAGATTTTCCAAGCTGTTGGCGGACAATCTTGTTCGCTTAGGGGTGACGAAGCCCCCTGCCGCGCTGAATACCCTCTCTGACGCTACACTGGAGGGTGGACAAGACAGTACACCCATGGCAAACTGGGCCAGTTCTTGCCAATGATCCAATCTGCTGACCCAGAAGTCCATGGGGTCTGGGATCAGCATTTCTGACAGAGAAAGGGCACAGTCCAGGTACGAGTGAACCTGGTTGTTTAGGTGCTGCACCTGGTGATGGTGAACATCCCTTTGGTGACTACGATGTGTGTCAGGTCGGGGTATTGGATGTAAAAATGTTGTCATCATATTTTCCAAACTGAATTGGCTGCTGCTGCTGCTGCCACCGCCTATTGCAGAGGTAGCTCTGCCAGAGGCGGTGGAACGATGAGACAGTGGGGAGCGGAGAGTGGCCCCCTGGTCAGACATGCTTGCAGCAGGTGTTTGCCGTTTGAAAGCCGTGACAAGCTGGCTGCATAGCTTCTCTCGATAATAAGCCAATTTTGCCTCCCTCTCGGAAGGCGCAAAAAACTCCCCCATTCTGGCTTTATACCGAGGGTCTAAAAGTGTGGCTATCCAGTACTCATCTCTTTGCTTCATGCTAACAATACGACAGTCAGCGCGCAAGTAACGAAGCATACAGCTCGCCATCCTGGCCAGCGTTTCAGAGGGCCTGGTTGGTTCCATCTCCGCCCCATACTGCCATGGTTGTCCATCATCAAGGTCGTCGTCAGACTCGTCATCACCACCATCACTGTCATGTTGTGCGGCTGCCTCGTCCCCTATCCCTTCCTGTGATTCCATCTCCAAATCCAGCTCCTCTTCAGGTCCTGTTTCCTCATCCTCATCCTCCTCCTCCTCCTCAACATCCATAGCCAGATGTGATCCTTCCTTCATCCTTTGCTGAATCATCGCTGTGAGCGTTTGCTCCATAATGAATATCAGCGGCATAACATCGTTCATTCCGCTAGCGTCACGGCTCACAAATCGTGTGGCCTCTTCAAAGGGCCTCAAAACGCGACATGCGTCTCTAACCAGCTGCCAGTGCCTGAGCTCGAAATTACACTGGCTCCAAACGCTGCCCGTCTGCTGCATCAGGAAATCATTCACGGCTTTCCGCTGTTCGTACAGACGGTCCAACATGTGCAGGGTGGAATTCCAGCGTGTTGGAACGTCGCAAATCAGGCTGTGTTCTGGGAGATTGTTTTGACGCTGCAAGTCCAGGAGGGCGTGCTTAAATGCATACGAACGTCTAAAGCGAACGCAAACCCTCCTGGACATGGCCAGCACACCCTTCAAACCAACATATGACTTTAAGAAGCGTGTTATGACCAGATTGATCACATGTGCCATGCAAGGAGCGTGTGTCAGGTGACCTAGACGCAGTGCAGCCACAACGTTCTTGCCGTTATCAGAGACAACATTGCCCAGTGTGAGTTTCAGAGGAGACAGCCAGCGTGCGATTTCCTCCTTGATGCACAGCAGCAGCTCCTGCCCTGTGTGGCTTTTCTCGCCCAGGCTCAGCAGGTGTAAGACAGCGTTGTGGCGCTTCACCTTGCACCTATGAAAAGAGGAGGGAGGAGGAGTGGAAGATACGCTGTGTCCTGTCTGGGACGGGAAGACCTCCAAGGAGGAAGGCAAGGAGGAGGAGGAGGAGTAGGAGGAGGAGGATGGTAGGCGCCTGGTGTCCGGAGTTGAACCAGAAAGATACAAGCGTGGAGGTGGTAATGCCTGGCATTGCTGCGGTGGTGCATCGGACTGCAAAATATTGACCCAGTGGGACATGAAAGACATGTACTGTCCCTGCCCATAGTTGCTGCTCCACGTGTCGACGGTGGCATGTACCCTGCTGCACACGGATAATTGCAAGGACTGGCACACCTTTTCCTCCACATGCTTGTGCAAGGCAGGGACAGCTGTTTTGGAGAAGTAATGTCGGCTAGGTATTCGCCACCTAGGCTGAGCGCACGCTGTCAATTGCTTGAAGCCGGCGGAGTCGACCAGGTGGTACGGCAGCGACTGCACCACCAACAACTTAGCCAGGTGTGAATTAAGCCGCACGACAAGTGGATGACTGGGTATATATTGTTGCTTATTGGACAACGATTCCGTAATGGATAACTGACGGGACGTTGGAGGAGCACTAGATGACAGTGATGATGATGATGACAACGACATGGTGGATAAGGCCTGGCTACTACTTAGATGACAGGGACTCGGAGCAGCAGCAGCAGCTGCAGAGGGGTCTTCATTAGATGTACATGATGATGGTGGGGCATGTCGATTGTCCCACATGGCCTTGTGATGCCGCTCCATGTGTTTACGTAGAGCGGTAGTTCCTACATTGCTGCCCTGCCCACGCCTTACTTTCTGCTTGCAGATACGGCACTGTGCCATGTTTTCGTCCTCCGGTAAGGTACAGAAAAATTGCCACACGGCAGAGTACCGTAAAGAGGTAGTACCACGTCCACCACCACCACCACCACCCGAGATTGCCCCTTGTCTGGCAGGCTTTTTTCGGGAGCCTACACCATCATCAGTGTCGCCGTCACCGGCTCCTGAGCTGACCCTACCGCTGCAACGTTTTGCAGATTGACTTCTGCCCCTACCTCGGCTTGGCTGTTTATCACGGCCAGTGCCGCCACTACTACCCTCCTCCTCTGACGCCGTCATCACCTCGTCACCTGGTTCCCACGTCCTGTCTAAAACAACATCATCATCATAGCCTTCCTCATCATCCCCGCCACTTCTGTCACTGTGTTGTGAATGTGATGTGACATCATGGCGGGCTCCATGCCCCCCCTCATTACTGCGTCTCCCACCACGGCTACCACCACCAACACCCCCACTACCGCAGCTATGCGTCTCGGACACCGCTTCCACCTCCACCACCGCCGCAACACACTCCGTTGGCTGACTCGCGGAAAACAAATCATCATCATCACTATGTTGTTCAGTATCTTCCTTCGCACCCGAGGAGATGTCTCTTAGGACTCTCAGGAAAGATGGCTTCCCGCTAGGAAGGGGGAGCGAAGACATAGATGATGGAATGGAAACACTAGTAAACCTGGTACGAGTGAACCTGGTTGTTTAGGTGCTGCACCTGGTGATGGTGAACATCCCTTTGGTGACTACGATGTGTGTCAGGTCGGGGTATTGGATGTAAAAATGTTGTCATCATATTTTCCAAACTGAATTGGCTGCTGCTGCTGCTGCCGCCGCCTATTGCAGAGGTAGCTCTGCCAGATGCGGTGGAACGATGAGACAGTGGGGAGCGGAGAGTGGCCCCCTGGTCAGACATGCTTGCAGCAGGTGTTTGCCGTTTGAAAGCCGTGACAAGCTGGCTGCATAGCTTCTCTCAATAATAAGCCAATTTTGCCTCCCTCTCAGAAGGCACAAAAAACTCCCCCATTCTGGCTTTATACCGAGGGTCTAAAAGTGTAGCTATCCAGTACTCATCTCTTTGCTTCATGCTAACAATACGACAGTCAGCGCGCAAGTAACGAAGCATACAGTTCGCCATCCTGGCCAGCGTTTCAGAGGGCCTGGTTGGTTCCATCTCCGCCCCATACTGAAATGGTTGTCCATCATCAAGGTCGTCGTCAGACTCATCATCACCACCATCACTGTCATGTTGTGCGGCTGCCTCGTCCCCTATCCCTTCCTGGGATTCCATCTCCACATCCAGCTCCTCTTCAGGTCCTGTTTCCTCATCCTCATCCTCCTCCTCCTCCTCAACATCCATAGCCAGATGTGATCCTTCCTCCATCCTTTGCTGAATCATCGCTGTGAGCGTTTGCTCCATAATGAATATCAGCGGCATAACATCGTTCATTCCGCTAGCATCACGGCTCACAAATCGTGTGGCCTCTTCAAAGGGCCTCAAAACGCGACATGCGCCTCTAACCACCTGCCAGTGCCTGAGCTCGAAATTACACTGGCTCCAAACGCTGCCCGTCTGCTGCATCAGGAAATCATTCACGGCTTTCCGCTGTTCGTACAGACGGTCCAAAATGTGCAGGGTGGAATTCCAGCGTGTTGGAACGTCGCAATTCATGCTGTGTTCTGGGAGATTGTTTTGACGCTGCAAGTCCAGGAGGGCGTGCTTAAATGCATACGAACGTCTAAAGCGAACGCAAACCCTCCTGGACATGGCCAGCACACCCTTCAAACCAACATATGACTTTAAGAAGCGTGTTATGACCAGATTGATCACATGTGCCATGCAAGGAGCGTGTGTCAGGTGACCTAGACGCAGTGCAGGCACAACGTTCTTGCCGTTATCAGAGACAACATTGCCCAGTGTGAGTTTCAGAGGAGACAGCCAGCATGCGATTCCCTCCTTGATGCACAGCAGCAGCTCCTGCCCTGTGTGGCTTTTCTCGCCCAGGCTCAGCAGGTGTAAGACAGCGTTGTGGCGTTTCACCTTGCACCTATGAAAAGAGGAGGGAGGAGGAGTGGAAGATACGCTGTGTCCTGTCGGGGACGGGAAGACCTACAAGGAGGAAGGCAAGGAGGAGGAGGAGGAGTAGGAGGAGGAGGATGGTAGGCGCCTGGTGTCCGGAGTTGAACCAGAAAGATACAAGCGTGGAGGTGGTAATGCCTGGCATTGCTGCGGTGGTGCATCGGACTGCAAAATATTGACCCAGTGGGCCGTGAAAGACATGTACTGTCCCTGCCCATAGTTGCTGCTCCACGTGTCGACGGTAGCATGTACCCTGCTGCACACGGATAATTGCAAGGACTGGCACACCTTTTCCTCCACATGCTTGTGCAAGGCAGGGACAGCTGTTTTGGAGAAGTAATGTCGGCTTGGTATTCGCCACCTAGGCTGAGCGCACGCCATCAATTGCTTGAAGTCGGCGGAGTCGACCAGGTGGTACGGCAGCGACTGCACCACCAACAACTTAGTCAGGTGTGACTTAAGCCGCACGACAAGTGGATGACTTGGTATATATTGTTGCTTATTGGACAACGATTCCGTAATGGATAACTGACGGGACGTAGGAGGAGCACTAGATGACAGTGATGATGATGATGACAACGACATGCTGGATAAGTCCTAGCTACTACTTAGATGACAGGGACTCGGAGCAGCAGCAGCAGCTGCAGAGGGGTCTTCATTAGATGTACATGATAATGGTGGGGCATGTCGATTGTCCCACATGGCCTTGTGATGCCGCTCCATGTGTTTACGTAGAGCGGTAGTTCCTACATTGCTGCCCTGCCCATGCCTTACTTTCTGCTTGCAGATACGGCACTGTGCCATGTTTTCGTCCTCCGGGAAGGTACAGAAAAATTGCCACACGGCAGAGTACCGTAAAGAGGTAGTACCACGTCCACCACCACCACCACCACCCGAGCTTGCCCCTTGTCTGGCAGGCTTTTTTCAGTAGCCTACACCAGCATCAGTGTCGCCGTCACCGGCTCCTGAGCTGACCCTACCGCTGCAACGTTTTGCAGATTGACTTCTGCCCCTACCTCGGCTTGGCTGTTTATCACGGCCAGTGCCGCCACTACTACCCTCCTCCTCTGACGCCGTCATCACCTCGTCACCTGGTTCCCACGTCCTGTCTAAAACAACATCATCATCATAGCCTTCCTCATCATCCCCGCCACTTCTGTCACTGTGTTGTGAATGTGATGTGACATCATGGCGGGCTCCATGCCCCCCCTCATTACTGCGTCTGCCACCACGGCTACCACCACCAACACCCCCACTACCGCAGCTATGCGTCTCGGACACCGCTTCCAACTCCACCACCGCCGCAACACACTCCGTTGGCTGACTCGCGGAAAACAAATCATCATCATCACTATGTTGTTCAGTATCTTCCTTCGCACCCGAGGAGATGTCTCTTAGGACTCTCAGGAAAGATGGCTTCCCGCTAGGAAGGGGGAGCGAAGACATAGATGATGGAATGGAAACACTAGAAATACCTATATTACTGCTGTCACTGTGCCAAGGAACTGTAGAGGATCTGGAATCCAACGAAACCTGGCTTGAAGCCAGATCGTCAGAGTCTTCCTGCTGAGATGACCGCGAGCCAGCCAACCAGTCCACAATGGCCGTATTGTCTAAAGTAACCCGCCCACCGGAGGAGATGGACATGTCTGGCTTGCTGATACTGCTACTACTACCAGCAGGCACATGGCTGCTGCTACTAGTGGAACTGGGCACATGTCTTGTGCCACAAATGCTGGTACTGGGTCTGGCACCAACAGATCCAACATTTGTACTGGAAGAGGAGACGGCATGGGTGTTTTTTCCTCTACCCCGTCCTTTCACAACCTTTTTTTTACCAGACATTTCACTGCTGGAGTGCAGCAAGTTGAATCAAAACCCGGGGGATGAGCCCCTTCTAAAAGCGTATTCACACTAACACTGGCTTGGCAAATGGCAATGAATGAGAATTTCTATCAGCCACGCCACGGTGCACTCAGGGAATGCTGGGCCTTGTAGTACTACGTCTACTACAAAGGCTGCCTGTATTGCAAGTTGGATTGTTATTTGTTTGTTATGTTAACGGCCGGGGATGAGCCCCTTCTAAAAGCGTATTCACACTGACACTGGCTTGGCAAATGCCAATGAATGAGAATTTCTATCAGCCACGCTGCAGTGCACTCAGGGAATGCTGAGCGTTGTAGTACTACATCTACTACTCAGCCACTGTGCACTGACTCAGGGAATGCTGGGCGTTGTAGTACTACAAAGCCTGCCTGTATTGCAAGTTGGATGCAACGGGGATGAGCCTCTTATAAAAGCGTATTCACACACTGGCTGAGTAGTGAGTAGTGGATGAGCCCCTTCAATTGCTGGATTCCTGCCTTTTAGATTCCTAAAGCTTTCCCTTACCGCTGAGCTCCGTGCATAGACTTTTATTGCAGGCTTGAGCCCGCCCCTATGCTGCCTCCCGATTGGCTGGGAGAGCCGTTTGCAAGGCATTATGGGGTAGCCTGATGTCAAGTGATCTTGTGAAATCCTCCATTTTAGATGTAACATGTGGCAGGCGCCAAAATGTAGCCGGGTTCGGTCAAAACGGGTTCGGCCGAACCCGGTGAAGTTCGGATTCGCTGCGAGCCAAACTTTTCCGGAAGTTCGGACCGAAACCGGGTTCGGTTGTCCCGGTTCGCTCATCTCTACTCTTGAATATAATAGTACTATACACTGCAATCCTGAATATAATAGTACTATACACTGTGCCCCTGAATATAATAGTACTATACACTGCGCCCCTGAATATAATAGTACTATACACTGTACTCATGTATATAATAGTACTATACACTGTACTACTGGATATAATAGTTCTATACACTGTGCCCCTGAATATGTGTGTGTGTGTGTGTGTGTGTGTCTGTCTGTCTGTCTGTCTGTCTGTCTATATGTGTGTATAGGAGACAGCATATCTATAGCACTACGACCCTACAATCTATGGATAGGATTAGATACAGTGGCTCAGCAGACAGTATCACACATGATAGGATTAGATATAGGGCCCAGCTCGCTGACATTGCGGCTCCAGCGTGGACCCAGAAAAGGTAAGTATAAGAATTGTTTTGCTTTTTTATGAGTTACTAATTATTTTTGTGTGTTTGTATAATTTTACAGGTTCGGTTGTTGGACTACGTCGGATTCGAGGACGACTTCAATGACAGTGTTTTTTTTTATTCTCAATAAAATGGTTAATGAGGGTTGTGTTTGTTTTTTTATTTCAATAAAATATTTTTTCTATGTCCATGTATTTTGTTAAACTTTATTATTACCGCCTTATTAATAGCTGCTGGCTGATTGACAACATCCATTACTAAGGCGGGGCTTAATGTTAGCAGGCAGAGAGGCTAACACTAACCCCCATTACCCTGGTACCCACCGCCACCAGTGGTACTGGGAAGAGCCGGGTACGAACCAGTACCCGACCATCTGTAGTGATGGTCGGGTACCGGGTCAGCCACAGGCTGGTAATATCAGCCTGGGAAAGTCCAAAAACAGTGACCCCCCCTCCTGGTAATGCTAGGCTGCTGCTATTGTATCTGGTGGGGTCCCCCCCATTTTTCATAACCAGCCAGATACAAGAAAGCAGCAGCAGGTTACCATTATCAGGGGGGAAGGGCCACAGTTTTTGGCCTTTCCCAGCCTGATAATGCCAGCTTGCGGCCGCCCCATTGCCCGACCATCACTACAGATGGTCAGGTACTGGATCATACCCGGCTTTTCCCGACACCCTTGGTGGCGGTGGGTATCGGGGTAATAATGGGGGTTAGTGATAGCCTCTGTACCGGCTAACACTAAGCCTCGCCTTATTAATGGACGCTGTCAATCAGCCGGCGGCCATTACTAAGGCGGTAGTAATAAAGTTTAAAAAACAAACAAAGAAAAAATATTTTATTGAAATAAAACCTCATTAACCATTTTATTGATAATAAAAACGCTGTCATCGAAGAAGTCCTCGAATCCGATGTAGTCCAATGACCGAACCTGTAAAAAAACACAAACACAACAAAAACTATTAGTAACACATGTGGTAGGCTTAGATACAGGGCCCATGTGTGATACTATCTGTCAAGGTAGGCTTAGATACAGGGTCCAACAGACAGTAATCTTATACAGTACATGTGGTAGGCTTATAAACAGGGCCAATCAGACAGGATCACACACGGGCCATGTATCTAAGCCTACCATGTGCTTATGTAAGATGCTTAGATACAGGGCCCAGCAGACAGGATCACACATGGGCCATGTATCTAAGCCTACCATGTGCTTATGTAAGATGCTTAGATACAGGGCCCAGCAGACAGGATCACACATGGGCCATGTATCTAAGCCCACCATGTGCTTATGTAAGATGCTTAGATACAGGGCCCAGCAGACAGGATCACACATGGGCCATGTATCTAAGCCTACCATGTGCTTATGTAAGATGCTTAGATACAGGGCCCAGCAGACAGGATCACACATGGGCCTTGTATCTAAGCCTACCATGTGCTTATGTAAGATGCTTAGATACAGGGCCCAGCAGACAGGATCACACATGGGCCATGCATCTAAGCCTACCATGTGCTTATGTAGGATGTTTGGATACAGGGCCCAGCAGACAGGGTCACACAGGGGCCTTGTATCTAAGCCTACCATGTGATTGGCTTAGATACAGGGCCCAGCAGACAGCATCACACAATCTGTGATCCTGTCTCATGGGCCCTCTAAGCCTGCAACATCGTAGGCTTAAAGGGATTGTCCAGTCCCTAAACATTGATGGCCTATCCTCAGGATAGGCCATCAATAGCTGATGGCTTGGGGTCCGTGTCCCTGGACCCGCCACTCACCTGTTTTGAAGGGGCCGCAGCGCTAGTACGACAGCTGCTTCCTCTTCATTTCACTTAATCGCTCACACTGTGAATCGCCAACACGGATTCACAATGTGAGCAAGTGACTGGAACGAAGGGGAAGCACCAGCTCTCGTACGAGAGCTGCGGCCCCTTGAAAACAGGTGATTGGCGGGGGTCCTGGGAGTCGGACCCCGCCAATCAGCTTCAAGCAGACAGGGATATGAAACTCACCCTGCTCTTCAGCCGCGGCGGATGTCCTGACTCTGAACTACAGGATGGTGGTGGCGTCATGCGCTGCGCACCGGAAACAGGTAGGTAAGTACTGTAGTTACTATAGTAACGGGCCCGCAGTTCCCGTTACTATAGTAACTTTTTATTGTGTAGTGCGGCCCCTATAGCTACGCCACTGGTTGCGTGAGCGGTCCTCCTTCACTCCAGTTCTCTGTACCGGCTGTAATTTTAACAGCCGGTAAGGGAGAACCGTGGCGAACTGGCCCCCCTTCCAGCCTCGGGCCCCGGGCACTTGCTCATATTGCCCTCATTATAATCCGCCCCTGCATGTATTATACATCCGACACCTTGCTCTAATGGTCGGGATTGGAGAACCATTTAACCTTTTACATGAAGTGGTCAATAGTAACTGTGGAATGTTATTGGTTTCAGAAGGAGGGGTTTCCCTCTGTCTCCCATGCGATGTGATTGTAGGTTGTCGATGGATTGTTATGGCAGCCAGTGTCCTAGCAATGGCACCCAGGTCTGCCACCTTGGGACACTTATAAGGCTAATTATGTCCTAATTCTAACCTTTATGCTGACAGGCATAATGTACTGAAGTATTACAGTACTACAGTGTATTAATGGCACATTTTAGTCCCCTGGAGGGACAGAAAAAAGTACACATAATTGGTATCACCACATTCGTAATGACTGGAACTATAACATTATCATGCTTTTTATCCCGCATGCTGAATGCTGTGAAAAAAATTTAATAAAAAAACAATGCCGGAATTGATGTTCATTATGTATCCCACCTCATAAAAACGCAATCAAAAGATCAAAAACTCGTATGTAACCCAAAATGGAACCAATGAAAATGTCAACTCGTTCTGCAAAAAACAAGCCCTCATACAGCTTTGTTGATGGAAAAATGTAACTTTTTTTTTTTAAAGTGTTTTATATTTTGCAAAAGTAGTAAAACATACAAAAAAAAACTATATAAATTTGGTATCGCCGTAATGGTACTGACCAGCAAAGTGAAGATAACATGCCATTTATACCGTATAGTGAACACCGTAAAAACAAAACCCCCAAATGTTTTTACAAAAGTTATACAATACATTATAGGTAACCCAAAATAGTGCCAAAAATAGTGCCAAAATAAGAAAGAAAGAACTGAAATAATTGCCTTGACCATAAAGGGTTCAAGAGGGTTGTACAGGGGTTGCCTTAACGAGACATCCCCTTTAAAAGCAGTCTGTATTCTTCCTATGGTGCAGCAGACGAATGCATAATATTAAATGTCCTTGGAAGAGTTGTGTGAGAGTAGAAAAAAAGTCTGATTTTTTCCCCCCAGAAACAGCGCGACTCTTGTATCGTAAGTGAATGGTAGAGGTAGTGCACCTAAAACAACCACCTTTACTGTAGTAGCTCCCGCTAATGAAAATCGGTTGTTACCAACTGAGAACATTTCCTGTGCCACAATGTAGTGCTGGTGCCCAGTAAAGACAATTGGTAACCACTTAACGCATGGTAACACTGACTCCTTTGGAGTGGGAGACTTTTTCCAGCGGCTCTCCACTGTGGGGACGGGAGAGAATTCTGGACATGTGGACACTTGTTACACAGCTTTCTACTCCCTCCCTCCATTTTCTTGTAACCAGAGATCCAAAATCAGGACAGGGTGGATGTTAGAAAATGTCCTAGAAAAGTAAATAGAAAAAGAGATTTTGATAACATTTTCTTTTCTATAAACCACTCAACATTGCTGCAGTGGTAAAATGGTACTCCCATCTTCTAATGTCATGGCATATCGCTAGAATATTCCATAAAATTATGGTGAATGGGGGTCCATCCTCTAGAATCCCCGCCAATCCCAAATATCCGAATATATATCCATCTACCAATGTGATTTTCCAAGAATTATTATTATTAAAGCCGGTAAAAGTCAAAATCAGACTTTGTATTGGTGCTAAACATCAAGTCTAGAATATCATGACTGCTCATCCTAGGGCCATCATGAATGCATTTCATACGTCTTTCTTCTGTGAGTTGACATCTAAGGGCATGACCACACATGGCGGAATTCCTCCGCAACTGTCCGCATCAATGCCGCACCTAATCCGGGTTGCGGATTACGGCTGCGGATCTGCACAAAATGTGCAGAAAATTGATGCGGACTAGCTGCTGCGGACTGCGGGAAAAGTGCTTCCCTTCTCCCTATCAGTGCAGGATAGAGAGAAGGGACAGCACTTTCCCTAGTGAAAGTAAAAGAAATTCATACTTACCGCCCGTTGTCTTTATGACGCGTCCCTCCTTCGGCATCCAGCCCGACCTCCCTGGATGACGCGCCAGTCCATGTGACCGCTGCAGCCTGTGCTTGGCCTGTGATTGGCTGCAGCCGTCACTTACACTGAAACGTCATCCTGGGAGGCCGGACTGGAGACAGAAACAGGGAGTTCTCGGTAAGTACGAACTTCATTTTTTTTTACAGATACATGTATATTGGGATCGGTAGTCACTGTCCCGGGTGCAGAAACAGTTACTGCCGATCGCTTAACTCTTTCAGCACCCTGGACAGTGACTATTTACTGACGTCTCCTAGCAACGCTCCCGTCATTACGGGAGCCCCATTGACTTCCTCAGTCTGGCTGTAGACCTAGAAATACATAGGTCCAGCCAGAATGAAGAAATGTCAAGTAAAAAAAGCAAGACGCATCCGCAGCACACATGACATGTGCATGACAGCTGCGGACTTCATTGCGGAACTTTGAATCTCCATTGAAGTCAATGGAGAAATTCCGCCATGAGTCCGCCACTGCTCCGCAACAGACAGAGCATGCTGCGGACACCAAATTCCGCTCCGCAGCCTATGCTCCGCAGCGGAATTGTACGCATCGTGTAAACGAACACTGCTAAATTAAAGTGAAAGTCAATGTAGAAACGGCTCCGCTGCGGATTAACGCTGCGGAGTGTCCGCAGCGGAATTTAAGTGCAATTCCGCCATGTGTGAACCCGCCCTAATTTTGTCAAACCCTGTGACCCGTTTTATATTGACCATTTAGGCTTTTTAACTTTTTTATGTGTTTGTACAACTGGTTTGGATTCTGCTCCGAATACAGTTGTTTCTTGATATACCCATAATTGTATTTTGCTTCTTATGCTTCCAAGTGGTTCTGCTGTCTCACCATAGACCAAAGGGCAATGGGTTTGGTTCCAATGGTTTGTCTATTTTCATACAGCATTATATATTAGTGGGTTCAATGGCATTTAAAAAAAAAAAAAATTCTATCTGTTTATCATAGACAGACCAATGACCAGACACTGAGATAATTGGTGTAAGCTTATTTTTTTTAACATAAATTGGTTGCATTATTCACGGTGGATTTCCTCATGTATATGATAACTATGTATTCAGCTACCTAATACCCAAGATGTTTTAACCCCTTTACAACAAAGGATGGATATATCCGTCCTGTGCAGGAGTTAGTTCCCACAAAAGGACGGATATATCCGTCCTCTGATCGCGTGGGTACTACCAGTGTACCCACGCGATCAGCAGCAGGAGCACGGCTGTTATACACAGCCTGGCTCCTGACGCAACTGCCGGAATCGAAGCACGCTCCGATTCCAGCAGTTTAACCCATTAAATGCCGCTGTCAATAGCGACAGTGACATATAATGTGCTTGACAGAGAGAGGGAGCTCCCTCTGTCACCCCATCAGCGGCCCCGCAAAGAAATCGCAGGGCGCCGTCGGGTTTCCATGGCAGCCGGGGGCCTAACGAAGGCCCCCAGGTCTGCCTTCAGCAAATGCCTATTAGGCCTTGCCAGAGGCATGTCCTAATAGATTGCCTGTGAGTTTTACACTGACAGGCAATAATGCTTTGGCATACTAAGTATACCAAAGCATTATATATACGATCAGCAGATCGCATAGTGAAGTCTCCTGGTGGGACTAAAAAAAAAATGCAAAGCATTTAAATAAAGTTTGTGAAAAAACTAAAATAAAAATTACAGTCAAAATGGTTTTATTTAGTAAAAGTGTCAAAACAAATAACACATACACATATATGGTATCCCCACGATTGTAACGACTTGAACAATAAAATGAACACATTCATTAAACTGCCGGATGAACGGCGTCCAAAAAAAACGCAAAAAACCATGGCAAAATTCTCTCTTTTCTCCCATTCCCCCCATAAAAAATTAAATAAAAGTTAACCTATTAGTCCTATGTACCCCAAAATAGTACTAATGAAAACTACACCGTGGCCCACAATAGTCAAACGGCCACATTGACAGAAAAATAGAAAAGTTACGGCTCTTGGAATGCAGCGATCCAAAAACAAGTAATTTTTTTCTAAAAGGGTTTTTATTGTGCAAACGTAGGAAAATATATAAAACCTTTACATATTTGGTATCACCCTTGGCCGACTCATAGAATAAAGTTAATATGTTATTTACGCTGCATAGTAAACGGCGTAAATTTATAACGTAAACATTTTTCAATTCTCTCCTAAAATAAAGTTAATAAAAGTTAATCAATATATTATAAGCATCTAAAAATGGTGCAACTACATAATACAACTCGTCCCGCAAAAAACAAGCCCTTATACGGCTATGTCGACTGAATAAAAAAAAAGTTACGACTCTTGGAATGCGACCGTGAAAAAACAAAAAATAATCCTTGGTCATTAACGAGCAAAATGGCCTGATCATTAAGGGGTTAACTTCCCATTCAATTTTAGCTTTTAGTTACCAAGAGTACAAAATTAAAAAAGAAAACATGAATATATAAATATATATTGTACAGTCGGGGCCAAACAATGTACCAACCCCTTTTTAGAAATGTAATAGGGGAATTGGGTTTCTCCTTAGTAGAGGGATCTGGAAGAATTTAGTAAAAATATGATATTTGAATTGTATTTGCACCAATAGCATTTTTTGATTGGTGGGATTTCCTGGTCACCGGGACAGGGGTCCCATGTTCTAGGAGGGTAGGAGATAACCAGAGAGTTGGCTGCACGTGTGGGCTCTCTATATTATAGTCTATGTGAGTAACGATAACCAAGATAAACTGATATTACTGAATATGTGACGCAGATTCAAAAGAAAATGCAGGGAGAATAATATTTATTATTTGTCAGTCGTATAAATTACACCAGACGTAATATTTGCACATGAATAATGAACATATAAGTTACATAACCTGCTGCTGTATGGCATTATTACATCATAGACCTCATCATAATAGGCATGCACCTAAATGATGTCACAATGGTGCCAAGGGGAATGTAAATGGAGATCACCTGTTTGACCTCTTTGAGGGTTTAGTGAAGGCGAGTGAAGATGTCAGGTTTGTGCCACAAGATTATTTGCTTCCCGTTTTTATGTCTTCTTCTTCAGTGTCATACCTACCAATATGGCAGGGTTGGCAGATGCTTGGGGCCCGTTACATTGGGATCCAAATCCCCCTTGTTACTTTCTGTAGCTGTATGCTAGGAGTGGTCAGTAAAGACAGCGCATGCCACACAGCGGAGCCTCCATGTTCTAACCCATTGTGACATGTCTCAAGCGGGGGAAGTGGCATGTAAGGGGCTGCTGATTGGCAGATTGCATGTTAATTCTGGATATTGTTATATCAGAGGGCATGGAGTTGGTCAATTTTCTGTCCTTTATGACTGATATTATATGGGCACTCTCCCTGATATTATGTTGGTGCTATGGCTGGCATGTTCTGGGCATTATTTTATGTAGATGAAAACAATAAAACTCAGTATATATATATATATATACACGCACTATGACATATTATGTTAACCCTATGACTGGCATTATATGTGCATTACACTTTATGGCATTACTAGTGCACATAGATAAACTGAGTCTTCCACTTTTAACTTGTATACAAAAGCATCCCCGTAAGTAATGACAAAATCCAAACCCTGACCCTAAATTTACCCCATAAAAAATTTCTATATGTATTAGATTGCAATATTTAAAGAGGAATTAGCCCCAATAATAATATTATACAACCACATCTACCAATCATACAATACCATGTATACGATGTGAGGGATGATGTCACATTGCTTGTTCTCATGGCATTCCATGAGCCTGAAGACACATGGGGGCAATGTATAAATCACCTTATTTAGGGTTGTTATTTTATGTAACGGTATTCAGAAGAGAGGGGGGAATAGGCGTCCTCCTTAAGGGGTCCCCCCATAATTTAATTTGGTCATTTTAGGGGTATTCATAGAAATAATAAAGCTGCCGTTTCCCATCTTACTGATATAGCTGAGAATACTAGCTGAAACACTGCACAGAAGTCATTTATATCATTGACAAATTATGTTCCATCATTTATGTATTTATAATTATTAGGATTATTGTGAAAATGTCTTTTATCCGATTTCTTTCTTTCTTACACTGGTCTCAATAAAATAGTTACTTTTACTCCTATTAAGAGTACAACTTCTTTGGTCTTTGATTCCTGTAGGGATTTTATAGCAGTGTCCATTCTAAATCTAATCTATTTCTTAAACAGGTGATTATAAGATTTTGGCAATCGTTTTTTTGGCAATAATGGCGTATGTTATTATTGCTTGGCTTCTGTGCTATATCTGGTAAGTTACCAACACTGCTTGCATTATATTTATTATATTTCTTTTTTTTATCATTCTGAAACTAGGTGCATACTTATCTTTATGGTATCTCTGTTGTGCAATGTCCCAATGTCCCTGTACCAGGGGTAAGACAAAATTTGTATGGGTTCATATAAAGTAATGATTTGTGTCCTCCTGTCCAGTGACATCATGGTTACTTCTAAGTCATTATCACTGGCCCCAAGTATCAGTGTGTGCTCTTCTAGGAACTCAAATACAACATAGTATGACGGAAGTATAAGAATTGTGTTATGGCATGGCGATAGAAAGATGGTTGACCACAGCTTATTTCTCTGTCGCTGCCTCAGGCTTCACTTCTTTCAGCAAAAATCTGCAGAAATCTCCATGAACCTGCAGATCCTGACAGTTATTGGTGAAGAATTTGGCTGCCATTTTTAATTTTATGTTATTTTTGTAAAAGACCGATTTTAATTGAGTCGATAAAGAACAACCAGCGTTACATGTGACAGACCCTGACAGGACAGGGTTACATGTGACAGGAATGTTAGATTTGAATAAATTATTCAGAATTACGGTCATTGAAATATATGAGAGACCGTGTAATACATGGTTGGGCGAGTCCGTGAGATCAAGGCCTGCTTTTTCCATCAACTCCCAACACTACGGCTAACAGAGGGGGGTCACGAGTGGGGAATATATGATGTTCATGTGCCGTAATAGAGTGTGTGGCATGGGGTTGTCATCACACTCCTTGTCTGCGTTGTCCTCCGCTTCTATCTTTAATTCTGTACAAGATTGTGACTTTAATGATTTTCTCTGTCTTTTGCTGTTTTTTTTAGGAAGAAGCTGTTCATGGATCGGAGAATGGATGACCCAGGTAACAACAGTAATGTGATTACTAGGCGTGGCATCCTACTGCGACATGACATCTTAGCTGTCAATTGTTTTATCAGTCTTTCTCTAGCGTAGAAAAGTCACACAAGGGCATAAAAGTTTTGGGGTTTTTACGCTGCCCTCACCACTTTCGGGAATAGGGGCGTGGCTTACCAAAGCTAGAACTGGCATATGAAACGCCAGTCTTAGGAAATTTGCACCCAAAAGTTTTCTAACTTTTTTGGGGTGTATTTAAAGAATTCTTTCTTTCCACATAGTGTATATATATATTGTGTTGTATGTCTCCTTTAGAATTGTTCCATTAGAACTACATTCAGCATCTTCTATTCTTCTGTCTAACAGAGAATCCCTACAACATCCATGAAAATGACATTGAGATCTGGGTCGAGTCAGTGGCGGGCTGAAAGAAGGGGAGAAATGCGCCACTAGAACATCGTGGTTTCTAAAAAGGCTAGGGCTACAAGGTGACTATGGCCGTAACACACGATGCCCAACCAAAGATCACAGGTTTGGAGTACTTGTGCCAGTCATTTCACGGTAGTGGCAACCCGCGGATGGCAATGCGGCCACATTTACTTTAATTACATGCGATACACGCAGGAGCACACAGCGATCTTTGTCCTAAAGACCTGTGTCGCGGCCCAGATCACAGCGTATTCCCAGCCTAACACCATCTACAAGACGAACAATACCATCACCATCAAAAAAATCATACACAACAACATCATTACCACCAAGAAGATTATAATTAACATCATCAAGATCGGTATGTATTGTTAGAATTAAAGTTAAAGCTTTATGGTAACATTTCGGTAAAATCATGACATCATGATCATGAAATCATGATCTACCTATTATGTAAAAAAGTGCAGGCATCTTGGACCGATTGTAAAAATTCCCACAATGTCGCTTTTCCCCCGTAGGTTTACATATAGGTTGCACGATAATTCTGTGATTCTACCGTGACTCATAGGCAACCAAATGTTCTCGTGGAGCTCTAGCCTTAGTACATTTGGCCGCACATAGTTTTGTCAGCATACATTGCCGGACATTCATTCTCAGGAAAAACATTGATTGCTGTGATGGATTTTTCCATCTTCTTTTATTCTTCCCAGAGATGAATGGCATAGGATGTGTCCAGCAGCTGCTTAAGCCTCTGTTCCCCATAGAAATAGCCATAGTATGCACCTTTATTTTTGGGATCTGGAGATGGAGAAGAGCATTTATTATGTATAGGAAGCTTAAGATTGGCCATGTTTGTGCAGATCTCTCATCATATCTGATGGCCTGGTTATCTTGTTATCTGCTCATCTATACTACATTTGGGACCTCTTTGCCTAGCCAAGGAGCTCATATGGATATGACTTATAGATAACATAAAACAGATTAAATATTTAATAATACGTTAGAAATTCTCTATGTGCTATGACACAAACCTCAACTGGTAAAGCTCTTCAAATCTAGGTTGGGTACTGATCATCAGATGGGCTCATGCGGCTAGGCAGAAATTGAGTCATGTATAGACAGTACATCTATTTAAATGCCACCCACTGTTTACTGGCTTAGGCAATATAAATAAAGTTGCGTCATATTTTTGCCCTCTATGCAGAGACACTGCCACGGCTGGGGGGTATGTGGACCCACTAGGCTGCTCCAGCGTAGCCGAGAAGCAGCTGGCCAAACAACAGTCAACAACAGTCGCTCGGATATCGGTACCTGTTTAGAAGATCAGGCAGGTACTCGGAGTAGCAGGCACGTGGTGAAGCAGGCACAGATGATGCTTGGTGTAGCAGATGACACCTGACGTGGCAGATGACAACAGACGTGGCAGGTGAGGCACACACGACTCCCACAATAGCCTTATGCTCAGATACAAACACAGCAACAGCATATAGGAAGCAGGATACAAGAACACTGGGAGCAGGATACAACTAAGGGACCATTTGCATAGATGAACACAGGAATACAAACAACGCTCAGGCAAGGAGAGTAAGGGCAGAGCCCTTTTTAAAGTCCAGGATGTTACTGGGTTGATTGGGAAACTTTAGACAGCTGTGCACACTGGCCCTTTAAGGCCGGGAGTGAGCGTGCGCACACCCGACAAGACACAGGAGAGCACTGCAGTCGTGTGTGTCTCTGAGGAGGGAGATGCCGACATGAAGATACAGTCCTGTGGTTGCGGCTGCCGACAGTCAGCGACCGCGGGCATAACAGATACCTTGACATGGCATGTTGGCATGTGTGTATATTTATATATAGTGTTGGACTTGTGTTCGTTACTTGTGTTCACCAGAGAAGATAATTGTGAGGGGCCCCCTACATCTATGTGCACGTCCACTTTTAATTACACTGTAAATTTTGTTGTTATCATTTTATACACAGGACTCATTATCAATAAGGTCTAATAGGCTATTTAGAAATAGAGTGTAGTGGCAAGTGAGTAGCTCCAAATGGAATTGTCTTCTGCTGGACCTTTGTGAACCATTATTGTGACACACCCTGGGCCCTCAGGAGCATCCTCTGGTACTATGGGCGGCCAGTCTGCCCTGGTTTCTGAAGACATATACTAACCATGTTCTGTACTTTCAATGATCTAGTCACATATTCTAGTTGGGCCACATTCAAACATTGTGAAAAAACGTACCTAAGTAAAAATCCTATATGATTATCAGCTTTATGGGCGTAATATTACTCAAAAACAATCCCATCTCTATTTCCAGATTTCTACAATCGACTCTTCTGTCAATAGATTTGCACCATCAAGAATAAGTGACAACGTCTATAGATAGAAAACATCAAGAGATAGTCGTCCCAAAGACAAAGAATGAACTTTTGTCTTTTTCTTTTATCAAAAATAAATGCAATAAATAATCTAGCCGCTAATGTGATATTTTGCTTCTTTGGTCTACAACTGCACCTGTGTATAATGTGTAACAAATATGAAAATGACATTATAAAATGGTTCACTATGAAGTACCAAATGGACATAAGACGTAACCAAGGTAGATGACAATATATGGGTTTAAATGGGTTTTCCAATTTTCCAATCTCATAAAACGATGGCATCTTGCTAGGAGGTTACCAGTAGGAAACTACACAGGACACGGCATCGCCGACACAGTGTTCAGCCTTTTCCTTCAGCGGGTCTCTAGAACTCAGGACCTGCTGTATGGGAGGCAGAAACACTTATGCCTCATGCACATGACAGTCCTATCTTTCCACGGATCGGAGAATTGGGTCCGTTTTCACGGAACCGATTCACCCGCTAAAATGAATGGGCCATGAAAACTATCAGGTGCCATTCGGATGCCATGAAAAACAGCCCGAGTGGCACTCGGTTATGTGCAACTGCACTAAGGGTATGTTCACACGGGGCGGATACGCTGCTTAAAAGCACACAGCGTATCTGCCCTGTGCTCCGCAGGGAATTACGGTCTAAAAACCGCACCAAACTGTGGTGCAGTTTTTTGGCCGAAATGTCCGCTGCGAAAAACCGGTAATTACTATGGCGACGCGTCCCACCAACCTCCTGATGCCATGACGCTCTGCAGCGCTGAGATGATGTTTTATCCCATGTGACCTATGCAGCCTGTGATTGACCGCAGCAGTCACATGGGGTGAAACGTCATCCCAGGAGGCGGGCCTGGACAAAGAAATACAGACTTCTGGGTAAGTATAAGATTTTTTTTTCTGAGACACATTTTTTTCAGCGGAATTGCTGAGATTTTGCCGCAAAAAAAACACAGTAGCTGCTATTTGTTGGCGGTTTTACCTTGCGATTGAATTCAATGGGGAAAACCCGCAACAGATAAGCAGCGATTACACAAATACAATTGACATGCTGCAGACTAAAAAACCGCACTGCATGTCAATTTCTAAGCATTTATGCAGCGTGTGGAAATCTCATCCACTTTGCTGGTACTGTATTATGCTGCACATTTTTCACAACTAAAAAATCTGCAGTATTTGCCGAATGTGTGAACTGAGCCGTACAATGAGGCTACACACAGGCTTCACAGTTGTCTATGAGAAGATTTCTCTGCCTAAAAACTTCAATATTCTTCTTCATAGGCATAATGTACTGGTATATAAATGTTATCTTTAGATTCCATTATATTATAGCTAGAAGATGAAAATTGAAAGTTTAATTTTTTCGGTAAAATTGCAAATAGCGCCGTAAAAACAATTACAATAAATAGAGAAAAGAAGTACTATGCACACCAATATGGAATTATTTATCCAAGCAAATAATTTATTTATTTGTAGGCAGTGCCTCACACAGCGGTTACCCGCCAATCTTACAGCGCCAGCCACGCAGGACCAGCATTGACTAAAGTGCCAGAGGAAGGTTTTGACCGAAACATCGCACTGTCACTGGCTACAAATAAATAAATTATTTGCTTGGATAAATAATTCCATATTGGTGTGCATAGTACTTCTTTTCTCTACTGGATTGGGATGGGCCCCTACTCATGCACCCACACCATTACCTAGTGCTATTCGAACCTTGTAACTAAAATTACAATAAATAGATTTTTTTTAAATAGACTTTATTAAATAAACATCACAAAACAGTACATAAAATAGACACATTTGGTATCCTTGTAACCATAATGACACATACAATACAGTGAAAATATTATTTACGGTGATCGATACATTTTGTAAATAAAAATGGTGCAATTGCTTTTTTTAATGCATTTAACCCATATTAAAATTTAATATAAATGAAATGTTTACTTAAGTATATGCCAAATGACGCCAAAAAACAACTATAGCAAAATCAAGACATCATACAGCTATGTTGACATAAATAAAAATTCAAAAGTAATTTCTGTTATTGCTTTGAATATGGGAAGGTGAAAACAAAATCATTCTTCTGGCTATCTGAACAATTACAACACCTATATTTCTTTTAGCAAAAGGGCTAAATTACAAAAACATCACTGGCAACATTCTTGGTGTATAATATATGTAACGTCCATGGTCGCTGACCACGAACTCCTTCCATCCAGTCGACGCCCTTCTCTCCAGAGATGTCTGCACATGCGCATTCCACAGTGACCACCAGGGTGCACTCGCGAGCTCAATCCAGACTTAAAGAGGCTCTGTCACCACATTATAAGTGCCCTATCTTGTACATAATGTGATCGGCGCTGTAATGTAGATAACATCTGTGTTTTTTATTTAGAAAAACGATCATTTTTGACGGAGTTATGAACTATTTTAGCTTTATGCTAATGAGTTTCTTAATGCCCAACTGGGCGTGTATTTACTTTTTGACCAATCAGCGTCATACACTTCTTTCCATTCATTTACTCAGCACATAGTTATCTTGCTAGATCATGATGTGCTGCCACTTACTCACACATTAACGTTACTGAAGTGTCTTGACAGGGAATAGACATCACCTACAGCCAGGATACGATGTCTATTCACAATCCCGACACTTCGGTAACGTTTGTGTGGGACTTAATAACAGCAAGCATGATCTCGCGAGATCACGCTGTAAATGATATCTTCCTGGCTGGAAGCGATGTCTATTCACTGTCAAGCCACTTCAGTAACGTTAATGTGTGAGTAAGTGGCAGCACATAATGATCTAGCAAGATCACTATGTGCTTTTTGACCAAGTGGGCGTTGTGGAGAGAAGTGTATGACGCTGACCAATCAGTGACCAATCAGCGTCATACACTTCTCTCTATTCATTTACACAGCACATAGTGATCTAGCTAGATCACTATGTGCAGCCACATACACACACATTAATGTTACTCAAGTGTCCTGAGAGTTAATAGACGCCACTTCCAGCCAGGACGTGATGTCTATTCAGAATCCTGACACTTCGCTAACGTTTGTGTGTGTTTTACAGCAAGGCAAGCGTAGATTATGCTGTAAATGACAGCCCAGCGTGATCTCGATGTGTTGTGCTGTAAATTACACACAAACGTTACCGAAGTGGCGGGATTGTGAATAGACATCGCGTCCTGGCTGGTAGTGATGTCTATTAACTCTCAGCACACTTGAGTAACGTTAATGTGTGTGTATGTGGCTGCACATAGTGATTTAGTAAGATCACTATGTGCTGTGTAAATGAATGGAGAGAAGTGTATGACGCTGATTGGTCAGCGTCATACACTTCTCTCCACAATGCCCACTTGGTCAAAAACTAAAACACGCCCTGTTGGGCATTAAGAAACTCATTAGCATAAAGCTAAAATAGGTCGTAACGCCATCAAAAATGATCGTTTTTCTAAATAAAAAACACTGCTGTAATCTACATTACAGCACTGATCACATTATGTACAAGATAAGGCACTTATATTGTGGTGACAAAGCCTCTTTAACCCCTTCAGGACTGAGCCTGTTTTGGCCTTCAGGACGAAGCCGATTTTTCAAATCTGACATGTGTCACTTTATTTGGTAATAACTCCGGAATGCTTTTACCTATCCAAGCGATTCTGAGATTGTTTTCTCGTGACATATTGTACTTTATGTTAGTGTAAAAATTTGGTTGATCAATTCAATATTTATTTGTAAAAAACACCAAGATTTGGAGAAAATGTGCAAAAATTAGCATTTTTCTAAATTTTAATGTATCTGCTTGTAAAACAGATAGTAATACCACACAAAATAGTTACTAGTTAACATTTCCCATATGTCTACTTAATTTGGCATCGTTTTTTGAACATTCTTTTATTTTTCTAGGACGTTACAAGGCTTAGAATTTTAGCAGCGATTTCTCATATTTTCAAGAACATTTCAAAAGGCGATTTTTACAAGGACCAGTTGAGTTCTGAAGTGGCTTTGAGGGCCTTATATATTAGAAAGTCCCCATAAATAAACCCATTTTGAAAACTGCACCCCTCAAAGTATTCAAAACAGGATTCAGAAAGTGTATTAACCCTTTAGGCGTTTCACAGGAATCAAAGCAAAGTAGAGGTGAAAGTTACAAATTTCATTTTTTTTTTACAAAATTCATTTGTAATAAATTTTTCCTGTACCACTGAAGGTTTTACCCGAGAAATGTAACTTATTATTTATTGCCCAGATTCTGCAGTTTTTAGAAATACCCCACATGTGGCCTTAGTGCGGTCATGGACTGAAACACAGGCCTCAGAAGCAAAGGAGCACCTAGTGGATTTTGGGGCCTTTTTAGCATATATTTTAGGTACCATGTCAGGTTTGAAGAGGTCTTGTGGGGCCAAAACAATAAAGACCCCCAAAAGTGACCTCATTTTGGAAACTACACCCTTCAGGGAATTTATCTAGGGGTATAGTTAGCATTTTGAACCCACAGTTTTGTTTGTAAAATTTATTTGAATTAGTTTGTGAAGATGAAAATCTACTTTTTTTCTGAAAAAACGTAGACATTTTTAATTTTTTCAAGGAATAAAAGAGAAAAAACACCCCAACATATGTAAAGCAATTTCTCCTGATTATAGAAATACCCCATATGTGGTAATAAACTGCTGTTTGGACCCACAGCAGGACTCAGAAGGGAAGGAGCACCATTTGGATTTTGAAATTCTGATTTTGCTGCAATAGTTTTCAGTGCCATGTCGCGTTTGAAATGCACTGGAGGGAACAAAATAATGGAAACCCCCGGAAAGTGACCCCATTTTGGAAACTAAACTCATCAAGGAATTTTTCTAGGGGTAAAGTTAGCATTTTGACCCCACGGTTGTTTTGCTGAATTCATTGGAATTATTCTGTAAAGGTAAAAATTGACTTTTTTTCTGAAAAAAGGTAGCCATTTTTAATTTTTACAAGGAATAAAGGAGAAAAAGCACCCCAACATTTGTAAAACAATTTCTCCCGATTAGGGAAATATGCCATATGTGGTAATAATCTGCTGTTTGGACCCACAGCAAGGCTTAGAAGGGAAGGAGCGCTATTTGGCTTTTGGAGCTCAAATTTAGCTGAAATGGTTTTTGGGTGCCATGTCACATTTGCAAAGCCCCTGAGAGGCCAAAACAGTGGAAACCCCCCAAAAGTGGAAATTACACCACTTAAATAATCTATCTAGGGATATAGTGGGCATTTAGACCCCACAAGTCTTTTGCAGGATTTATTAGAATTAGCATTTTTTTCAATTTCACAAAGGATAAAGGAGGAAAAAGCACCCCAACATTTGTAAAGCAATTTCTCCCGAGTACGTCTATACCCCACGGCTGGTCATAAATGGTTTTTCATTAGAAAGTAATTAACCCTTTCTGGACTGATCCATTTTTTTCTTTTCCTTTTTAGTTTTTTCCTCCCCGCGTTCCAAGAGCCACAACTTTTTTATTTTTCAGTCAATAGAGCGGTATGAGGGCTTATTTATTTAGGGACGAGCGGTCGTTTTTATTGGTACCATTTTTTGGTACATACAACTTTTTGAGCACTTTTTATTACATTTTTAGGTAGAGCCAAGGTGACCAAAAAACAGTGATTTTGCCGTTTTAAATTCTTTATTTTTCACGTGAGACGCTCCATACATCACCCCCCACACTAAGACATGCTATGTTGTGGTGCGCGAAGGGGTCAATGTGCAGCGCATGGTGCGGAGTGAAAATTACAATTTTCCACTCATATGCCATTTTAGTGCACTACATGTTATGCCCAGTTTGTGCCACTGAAGACAAATACCTCATAAAATATTAACCGGGTTCTCCCGGGTATGGCGATGCCATATCAGTGGATGTAGACTGGTGTTTGGGCACGTTGCAGGGCTCAGAAGGGAGGGACGCCATTTGGCTTTTGGGGCGCAGATGTAGCTTGGTAGTTGTTCTGTTTGGGGTTTTACTGGTGTTTCAGTTTATAATGTGGGGGCATATGTAACCTTTGCGGAGTACATCAGGGCATAATAAGAGGGTATAATAATGCAGTAAATAAATAATAATCCGCAGATATGTGGCCGGTGTCGCACTGATAAATGGTGCCCGATCTTATCTGCTTTTGGAACACGCTGCACATTTTGCATCGCCATATTCTGGGAGCCAGAACTTTTTTATTTTTTCACCACCGGAGCTGTGTGAGGGTTTATTCGTTGCGAGACAATCTGTAGGTTTTCATTGGTACCATTTTGGGGTACCAGAAATTTTTTGGATCACGTTTTATTCCATTTTTTGGCAAGCAAGGTGACCAAAAACCATCAATTCTGACAATGTTTTTTATTCTTTTTTTTATGGCGTTCACCCTGGGCTATAAATGACCATTATACTTTATTCTGCGGGTCGGTACGATTACGGCGATACCATATGTATATAATTTTTTTATGTTTTGCAGCGTTTGTGCAATAAAATCACTCATTTATAAAATAAATAAATTTTTGTGTCACCATATTCTGAGAGCCATAACGTTTTTATTTTTCAGTCAAAAAAGCAGTGTAAGGGCTTCTTTTTTTGCGGGACGGGTTGTAGTTTGTATTGGTACCATTTTGGCGTACTTGCGACTTTTTGATCCCTTTTTATTGTATATTTTGGGAGGGTTGGTAACCAAAAAATTGTGATTCGGGCACTGTTTTTCGTTTATTTTTTTGCGGTGTTCACCGTGCGGGAAAAATAATATTACAGTTTTATAGTTGGGGTCATTACGAACGCGGCGATTCCAAATATGTGTACTTTTTTTAACGTGTTAATTTTTTTCCTATAATAAAAGACTTATTATAGGAAAAAAAGCATTCTTTGTTTATGTCACTTATAACTTTTATTTTTACACTTTTTAAAAACATTTTTATTATCTTTTTTTTACTTTTTTTACTTGTCCCACTAGGGGACACTTAGACTTGCAGCTCTGATCGCTGCTGGAACACATTACACTACACACGTAGTGTAATGTGTTCTAACTGTCATTGTGAGGTGACAGTCACACTGACAGGAAGCATCGGAGGACCGGCCGGAGGCTGATCCTCCGAGGCTTCCGTACATGGCAACCCGGAGGTCATTGTCTGGCCTCTGGTTGCCATGATAAGGATCGCCAGCCCCCGCAAATGCATGTGGGGGGCTGCCGATCCGCTGTAAACCTCTTCGATGTGGTGATCGCAATCGACCACCGCATCAAAGGGGTTAATTGCCGATTTCAGCGGCGACAGGCCGCTGATCAGCAACGGGGAGAGCAGGGCAGACACCCTGCACAGTTAACCGTCGCTGCGGTGTAGCGCCGCGCGGCGGTTAACTGTTAAAGCGCGGAAGTAACTGCACGCCCAGGTGCGCGAAGTTACTGCTCACCTGGACGTGCATTTACGCCAAGGTGCGGGAAGGGGTTAAGGAGCCAAAGCACACACGGGTGGGAGATTGAGCTGATTGCTCCCAGAGTACCCTGGGCTCTAAGAAGGGCTGTGCCCCTCCCTGCAATGCCTGAGCGTTGTTGTCCTTATCCAAGTATGTCTATGCAAATGGTCTCCTAGTGTTTCCCAGTTCCCAGTGTTTCCCGTTTCTGCTACCTGTAACCTGAATCCCGTGCTTTCCTGGTCAAGTACCATGTTGATCGGAAGTCATGCTGTGCTGTATATCATGCCTGTTTTGCTACACCACGCCTGGAGCCTGCCTGCTGCCTAGTCCCAGCCGAGATTGTCTTGCTACTAAAATAAAGTTAATAAAAGTTAATCGATATATTATAAGCATCTAAAAATGGTGTAATTACATAATACAACCCGTCCCGCAAAAAACAGCCCTTATACGGCTATGTCAACGGAATTTAAAAAAAGTTACGACTCTTGGAATGCGACCGTGAAAAAACAAAAAATAATCCTTGGTCATTAACGCTCAAAATGGCCTGATCATTAAGGGGTTAACTTCCCATTCAATTTTAGCTTTTGGTTATGTAATGTTAAATACTTTTGTGTACAAAATTAAAAAAGAAAACATGAACATGTTCTAGGAGGGTAGGAGATAACCAGAGAGTTGGCTGCACGTGTGGGCTCTCTATATTATAGTCTATGTGAGTAACGATAACCAAGATAAACTGATATTACTGAATATGTGACGCAGATTCAAAAGAAAATGCAGTGAGAATAATATTTATTATTTGTCAGTCGTATAAATTACACCAGACATAATATTTGCCCATGAATAATGAACATATAAGTTACATAACCTGCTGCTGTATGGCATTATTACATCATAGACCTCATCATAATAGGCATGCACCTAAATGATGTCACAATGGTGCCAAGGGGAATGTAAATGGAGATCACCTGTTTGACCTCTTTGAGGGTTTAGTGAAGGCGAGTGAAGATGTCAGGTTTGTGCCACAAGAATTTTTGCTTCCCATTTTTATGTCTTCTTCTTCAGTGTCATACCTACCAATATGGCAGGGTTGGCAGATGCTTGGGGCCCTTTACATTGGGATCCAAATCCCCCTTGTTACTTTCTGTAGCTGTATGCTAGGAGTGGTCAGTAAAGACAGCGCATGCCACACAGCGGAGCCTCCATGTTCTAACCCATTGTGACATGTCTCAAGCGGGGGAAGTGGCATGTAAGGGGCCGCTGATTGGCAGATTGCATGTTAATTCTGGATATTGTTATATCAGAGTGCATGGAGTTGGTCAATTTTCTGTCCTTTATGACTGATATTATATGGGCACTCTCCCTGGTTTTATGTTGGTGCTATGGCTGGCATTTTCTGGGCATTATTTTATGTAAATGAAAACTATAAAATTCAGTAGATTGTATATTTATATATACACGCACTATAACATATTATGTTAGCCCTATGTCTGCCATTATATGAGCATTACACTTTATGCCATTACTAGTGCACATAGATAAACTGGGTCTTCCACTTTTAACTTGTATACAAAAGCATCCCCATAAGATATGACAAAATCCAAACCCTGACCCTAAATTGACCCCATAAAAAATTTCTATGTGTATTAGATTGTAATATTTAAAGAGGAATTAGCCCCAATAATAATATTATACAACCACATCTACCAATCATACAATACCATGTATACGATGTGAGGGATGATGTCACATTGCTTGTTCTCATGGGATTCCATGAGCCTGAAGACACATGGGGGCAATGTATAAATCACCTTATTTAGGGTTGTTATTTTATGTAACGGTATTCAGAAGAGAGGGGGGAATAGGCGTCCTCCTTAAGGGGTCCTCCCATAATTTAATTTGGTCATTTTAGGGGTATTCATAGAAATAATAAAGCTGCCGTTTCCCATCTTACTGATATAACTGAGAATACTAGCTGAAACACTGCACAGAAGTCATTTATATTATTGACAAATTATGTTCCATCATTTATGTATTTATAATTATTAGGATTATTGTGAAAATGTCTTTAATCTGATTTCTTTCTTTCTTACACTGGTCTCAATAAAATAGTTACTTTTACTCCTATTAAGAGTACAACTTCTTTGGTCTTTGATTCCTGTAGGGATTTTATAGCAGTGTCCTTTCTAAATCTAATCTATTTCTTAAACAGGTGACTATAAGATTTTGGCGATCGTTTTTTTGGCAATAATGGCGTATGTTATTATTGCTTGGCTTCTGTGCTATATCTGGTAAGTTACCAACACTGCTTGCATTATATTTATTATATTTCTTTTTTTATCATTCTGAAACTAGGTGCATACTTATCTTTATGGTATCTCTGTTGTGCAATGTCCCAATGTCCCTGTACCAGGGGTAAGACAAAATTTATATGGGTTCATATAAAGTAATGATTTGTGTCCTCCTGTCCAGTGACATCATGGTTACTTCTAAGTCATTATCACTGGCCCCAAGTATCAGTGTGTGCTCTTCTAGGAACTCAAATACAACATAGTATGACGGAAGTATAATAACTGTGTTATGGCATGGCAATAGAAAGATGGTTGACCACAGCTTATTCCTCTGTCGCTGCCTCAGGCTTCACTTCTTTCAGCAAAAATCTGCAGGAATCTCCATGAACCTGTAGATCCTGCCAGTTATTGGTGAAGAATTTGGCTGCAATTTTAATTTTATGTTATTTTTGTAACAGACCGATTTTAATTGAGTCGATAAAGAACAACCAGCGTTACATGTGACAGACCCTTACAGGACAGGGTTACATGTGACAGGAATGTTAGATTTTAATAAATTATTCAGAATTACGGTCATTGAAATATATGAGAGACCGTGTAATACATGGTTGGGCGAGTCCTTGAGATCAAGGCCTGCTTTTTCCATCAACTCCCAACACTACGGCTAACAGAGGGGGGTCACGAGTGGGGAATATATGATGTTCATGTGCCGTAATAGAGTGTGTGGCATGGGGTTGTCATCACACTCCTTGTCTGCGTTGTCCTCCGCTTCTATCTTTAATTCTGTACAAGATTGTGACTTTAATGATTTTCTCTGTCTTTTGCTGTTTTTTTTTTAGGAAGAAGCTGTTCATGGATCGGAGAATGGATGACCCAGGTAACAACAGTAATGTGATTACTAGGCGTGGCATCCTACTGCGACATGACATCTTAGCTGTCAATTGTTTTATCAGTCTTTCTCTAGCGTAGAAAAGTCACACAAGGGCATAAAAGTTTTGGGGTTTTTACGCTGCCCTCACCACTTTCGGGAATAGGGGGCGTGGCTTACCAAAGCTAAAACTGGCATATGAAACGCCAGTCTTAGGAAATTTGCACCCAAAAGTTTTCTAACTTTCTTGGGGTGTATTTAAAGAATTCTTTCTCTCCACATAGTGTAGATATATATATTGTGTTTTATGTCTCCTTTAGAATTGTTCCATTAGAACTACATTCAGCATCTTCTATTCTTCTGTCTAACAGAGAATCCCTACAACATCCATGAAAATGACATTGAGATCTGGGTCGAGTCAGTGGCGGGCTGAAAGAACGGGAGAAATGCGCCACTTTAACATCGTGGTTTCTAAAAAGGCTAGGGCTACAAGGTGACTATGGCCGTAACACACGATGCCCAACCAAAGATCACAGGTTTGGAGTACTTGTGCCAGTCGTTTCACGGTAGTGGCAACCCGCAGATCGCAATGCGGCCACATTCACTTTAATTACATGCGATGCACGCAGGAGCACCCAGCGATCTTTGTCCTAAAGACCTGTGTCGCGGCCCAGATCACAGCGTATCCCCAGCCTAACACCATCTACAAGACGAACAATACCATCACCATCAAAATAATCATACACAACAACATCATTACCACCAAGAAGATTATAAGTAACATCATCAAGATCGGTATGTATTGTTAGAATTAAAGTTAAAGCTTTATGGTAACATTTGCCTACTTGCAAATTTCGGTAAAATCATGACATCATGATCATGAAATCATGATCTACCTATTATGTATAAAAGTGCAGGCATGTTGGACCGATTGTAAAAATTCCCACAATGTCGCTTTTCCCCCGTAGGTTTACATATAGGTTGCACGCAAGTCACGATAATGCTGTGATTCTACCGTGACTCATAGGCAACCAAATGTTCTCGTGGAGCTCTAGCCTTATTACATTTGACCGCACATAGTTTTGTCAGCATACATTGCCGGACATTCATTCTCAGGAAAAACATTGATTGCTGTGATGGATTTTTCCATCTTCTTTTATTCTTCCCAGAGATGAATGGCATAGAATGTGTCCAGCAACTGCTTAAGCCTCTGTTCCCCATAGAAATAGCCATAGTATGCACCTTTATTTTTGGGATCTGGAGATGGAGAAGAGCATTTATTATATATAGGAAGCTTAAAGGCAATGTGTTGCCAGAAAAACATGTTTTTTTTTTTTAAATTAAACATTTAGTGTGTGGGTGATTAAACATTGTTCAAATTTTTTTTATTTTTTTCACGAGTCAGGAAATATTATAAATTAATTCTAATTTATAAAATTACCCATTTCTGGTCACTAGATGGAGCTATTCCCAAAATTGCAGCTTTGCAAAATTGGGTAAAAAGCCCTCGCTCTAGTGAGCTCTCAGCATCCCCCCCTCCTTTATCCTGGCTAGTGCCGGGATAAACGAGGGGTTTGAACGGTGTAACCTCCTACACTGTGTGTCGCCATTTTTTGAGCTAACACACAGTGTAGTAGGTTTACATACAGTAGTAAACACACACAAACACGAACATACATTGAAATCTCTTACCTGCTCCTGCCGCCGCGGCTCCCTCCGGCCCGTCCGCTCCGTCTGCTGCCGCTGGTCCAAGTGCACAAGTCCGGAAGCCGCGACCGGAAGTAGTAATATTACTGTCCGGCCGCGACTTCCGTTCCACAGGAAAATGGCGCCGGGCGGCGCCAATTTCAAGTTGGACTGTGTGGGAGCGGCGCATGCGCAGTTCCCACACAGACGCCGTACACACAAGTGAATGGGACGGGAGCCGTTCGCCGTCCCTATGGGACTGTGGCTGCCGTATTCCATGTCTGTATGTGTCGTTAATCGACACACACAGAAATGGAACAAAAAATGGCAGCCCCCCATAGGGAAGAAAAAGTGTAAAAATAAGAAAAAGTAAAACACAAACACACAAATAAATATAAACGTTTATAATAAAGCACTAACATCTTGAACATATGAAAAAATTTTCTGTGATGACACTGTTCCTTTAAGATTGGCCATGTTTGTGCAGATCTCTCATCATATCTGATGGCCTGTTTATGTTGTTATTTGCTCATCTATACTACGTTTGGGACCTCTTTGCCTAGCCAAGGAGCTCATATGGATATGACTTATAGATAACATAAAACAGATTAAATATTTAATAATATGTTAGAAATTCTCTATGTGCTATGACACAAACCTCAACTGGTAAAGCTCTTCAAATCTAGGTTGGGTACTGATCATCAGATGGGCTCATGCGGCTAGGCAGGAATTGAGTCATGTATAGACAGTACATCTATTTAAATGCCACCCACTGTTTACTGGCTTAGGCAATATAAATAAAGTTGCGTCATATTTTTGCCCTCTATGCAGAGATACTGCCACGGCTGGGGGCTATGTGGACCCACTATTCTGCTCCGCTGTAGCGTAGAAGCAGCTGGCCAAACAACAGTCAATAACAGTTGCTCGGATATGGGTACCTGGGTAGAAGATCAGGCAAGGTACTCGGAGTAGCAGACACGTGGTGAAGGTGAAGTAGGCACAGATGATGCTTGGTGTGGCAGATGACACCTGACGTGGCAGATGACACGTGACGTGGCAGATGGCAACAGACGTGGCAGGTGAGGCACACATGACAGCCACAATAGGCTTAGGCTCAGGAACAAACACAGCAACAGCATATGGGAAGCAGGATACAGGAACACTGGGAGCAGGATACAACTAAGGAACCATTTGCATAAACGAACACAGGAATACAAACAACACTCAGGCAAGGTTAGTAAGGGCAGAACCCTTTTTAAAGTTCAGGATGTTACTGGGTTGATTGGGAAACTTTAGACAGGTGTGCACAATGGCCCTTTAAGGCCGGGAGTGAGCGCGCACACACCCCACAAGACACAGGAGAGCACTGCAGTCGTGTGTGTCGACATCTCTGAGGAGGGAGATGCCGACATGAAGATACAGTCCTGTGGTGGCAGCTGCCGACAGTCAGCGACCGCGGGCATAACAGATACCTTGACATGTCATGTTGGCATGTGTGTATATTTATATATAGTGTTGGACTTGTGCTCGTTACTTGTGCTCACTAGACAAGATAATTGTGAGGGCCCCCCTACATCTATTTGCACGTCCACTTTTAATTGCACCGTAAATTTTGTTGTTATCATTTTATACACAGGACTCATTATCAATAAGGTCTAATAGGCTATTTCTGAACCAACCCATGAGAAATAGAGTGTAGTGGCAAGTGAGTAGCTCCAAATGGAATTATCTTCTGCTGGACCTTTGTGAACCATTATTGTGTCACACCCTGGGCCTTCAGGAGCATCCTCTGGTACTATGGGCCCATAGTACCAGAGGATGCTCCTGAAGGCCCAGGTTTCTCCAGTCTGCCCTGGTTTCTGAAGACATATACTAACCATGTTCTGTACTTTCAATGATCTAGTCACATATTATAGTTGGGCCACATTCAAACATTGTGAAAAAACGTACCTAAGTAAAAATCATATATGGTTATCAGCTTTATGAGCGTAATATTACTCAAAAACAATCCCATCTCTATTTCCAGATTTCTACAATCGACTCTTCTGTCAATAGATTTGCACCATCAAGAATAAGTGACAACGTCTATAGATAGAAAACATCAAGAGATAGTCGTCCCAAAGACAAAGAATGAACTTTTTGTCTTTTTCTTTTATCAAAAATAAATGCAATAAATAATCTAGCCGCTAATGTGATATTTTGCGTCTTTGATCTACTGTACAACTGCACCTGTGTATAATGTGTAACAAATACGAAAATGACATTATAAAATGGTTCACTATGAAGTACCAAATGGACATAAGATGTAACCAAGGTAGATGACAATATATGGGTTTAAATGGGTTTTCCAGTTTTCCAATCTCATAAAACGATGGCATCTTACTAGGAGGTTACCAGTAGGAAACTACACAGGACACGGCATCGCCGACACAGTGTTTCGCCTTTTCCTTCAGCGGGTCTCTAGAACTCAGGACCTGCTGTATGGGAGGCAGAAACACTTATGTCTCATGCACATGACAGCGTGCGCCGGTCGGGTCCCATCAGTGATTCATGGAAAAATAGAACATGTCCTATCTTTCCACGGATCAGAGAATTGGGTCAGTTTTCATGGAACCGATTCACCCGCTAAAATGAATGGGCCATGAAAACTATCGGGTGCCATTTGGATGCCATGAAAAACAGCCCGAGTGGCACTCGGTTATGTGCAACTGCACTAAGGGTATGCTCACACAGGGCGGATACGCTGCTTAAAAGCACACAGCGTATTAGCCCTGTGCTCCGCAGGGAATTACGGTCTAAAAACCGCACCAAACTGTGGTGCAGTTTTTCGGCCGAAATGTCCGCTGCAGAAAATCGGATAGAAAAAAAAAGGGTAATTACCACGGTGACGCGTCCCACCAACGTCCTGATGTCATGACGCTCTGCAGCCCTGAGATGACGTTTTATCCCATGTGACCTATGCAGCCTGTGATTGACCGCAGCAGTCACATGTATTCAGGGGTGGATTAAGGGTACCATGGGCCCTTTTTTAGGTCTGGCCCTCCCCTCCCCCCCGCGAACTTTGAAGACCCTGTACCGTATATACTTGCAGATTTCTGTTTAGGCGGCCACAGATCTGGCATGGTTTTAATTTAGCTGTAAAAGCAGAATGAGCCATATAGAAGAAAGAAAGCAGAATACAGTACTTTGAGACACTGAAGTGGTCAGGAGCTTTATAACTTTTTTATTTTTACGTCACTGGACTCGTGTGTGAAAGATTATTTTTTTTTGCGAGAGGAGTTATAGTTTTTATTGGCACCATGTAAAGTACCATATAATGGGTGAATTGGAAAAAACTGAGATTCCTCCATGGTTTTTTGGATTTAGTTTTTACTGTATATATTTACCTTCTCTTAAGGTAAAAGTAGATTTAACATATACTTTTACCTTAAGAGAAGATAAATATATACAGACCCAGAACCAAGCTCAGCACATATATACAGCCCCAGAACCAAGCTCAGTATATATATACAACACCAGAACCAAGCTCAGTACATATATACAGCACTTTAACCAAACTCAGTACATAAATACAGCCCCAGAACCAAGCTCAGTACATAAATACAGCACCAGAACCAAGCTAAGTACATATATATACAGCACTAGAACCAAGCTCAGTACATATATACATCCCCAGAACCAAGCTCAGTACATATATACAATGCCAGAACCAAGCTCAGTACATATATATAACTCCAGAACCAAGCTCAGTATATATATATATATATATATATATATATATATATATATATATATATGTAAAGGATCTGCCAGGCACAGCTTCGGGGTTAACTTCCAGAGGTAATCAGTCTTCACCTGAGTCTATCTCTCTGAGACTGACTCCAGCTTCCACCACTCAGGCTGGCAGGCTTAGGAGTGGGAGAGCCTATCGCAGCCTGGCCAGACTCAGCTAGCTCCCGCCCTCTGTCTATTTATAGCTGCCTTTCCTGTTCCTCCTTGCTTGTGATTCTTTCCGTGTGGTTTCCTGGCCCAGCTACAGCTCCTACTATTTGATCCTGCTCCATACTGACCCTGGCTTTCTGACTACTCTTTTGCTCTGCGTTTGGTACCTCGTGCTCTCCTGGTTTGACTTGGCTCGTTCACCACTCTGTTGCTCACGGTGTTTCCGTGGGCAACTGCCCCTTTCCCTTTGCTTTATATTCCCTTGTATGTTTGTCTTGTGCACTTACTGAGTGTAGGGACCGCCGCCCAGTTGTACCCCGTAGTCTAGGGCGGGTCGTTGCAAGTAGGCAGGGACAGAGTGGCGGGTAGATTAGGGATCACTTGTCCGTTTCCCTACCCCTATCATTACATAATCACAAGCCCATATACCTAGTCTACCCTGGTCCCTGACACTACTATGGACCCCCTTGAGACCCTGGCTCAGCAAATGCAGGGTCTCTCCCTACAGGTCCAGGCCCTGGCTCAGAAGGTCAACCAGCCTGATGCTACCTTGGTAGTTCCCCTCACCTCAACTCCTGAACCCCACCTCAAGTTGCCCGACCGGTTCTCAGGGGACCGGAGGGCTTTTCTCTCCTTTCGGGAGAGTTGCAGGCTTTACTTTCGCTTAAAGCCCCACTCCTCAGGTTCTGAGAGCCAGCGAGTGGGTATAATTATGTCCCGGCTCCAGGACGGGCCCCAAGAATGGGCCTTCTCCTTGGCTCCTGACGCCCCTGAACTTTCCTCCGTTGATCTTTTCTTTTCTGCTCTCGGACTCATTTATGACGAGACTGACAAGACTGCCTTTGCCGAGAGTCAGCTGGTGACCTTACGTCAGGGTAAGAGACCTGTTGAGGAGTATTGTTCTGACTTTAGGAAGTGGTGCGTAGCTTCTCGGTGGAATGACCCTGCCTTAAGGTGCCAGTTTAGGTTGGGTCTGTCGAATGCCCTGAAAGACCTGCTAGTTAGCTATCCCTCTTCTGACTCCCTAGACCAGGTTATGGCTTTAGCGGTACAACTTGTCCGACGTCTCAGGGAACGACAACGCGAACGTTTATGTGTTTTCTCCTCCGACTCCCCCATGATGCCTCCCGAGGTTCCGTTGCTTCGTTCTTCCCCGGAAGACTCAGAGGTACCTATGCAACTCGGGGCCTTCGTGTCCCCCCAACAACGCAGAGATTTCCGCAGGAAGAATGGTCTCTGCTTCTACTGTGGGGATGACAAGTATCAAGTGAACAACTGTCCTAAGCGTAAGAATGCAGCCGGAGAACTTCCGCGCCTAAGTGATCATCGGGGAGGTCACTTGGGCGCACAGGTATTTCCCATAAATATGAAACGTAATAAGATCTTGCTTCCCTTTCAGGTCTCTTTTGGTGGTAGGTCTGCTACCGGCAGTGCCTTCGTGGATTCAGGGTCTTCTGCTAATATCATGTCTGTGGAATTTGCTATGTCTCTTGCTATGCCTTTGATTGATTTGCCTAAACCTGTCCCGGTAGTGGGTATCGACTCCACTCCTCTTGCTAATGGTTATTTTACACAGCATACTCCTGTTTTTGAACTCCTTGTTGGCTCCATGCATTTGGAGCAGTGCTCTGTACTGTTGATGCAGGGATTATCGTCAGATTTGGTTTTAGGCCTTCCCTGGTTGCAGTTGCATAATCCTACGTTTGACTGGAATACTGGGGAGCTTACCAAATGGGGTAATGAATGTTTGACGTCATGTTTTTCTGTTAATTCTATTTCTCCCCCTGAGGAGGTGAACACGCTACCTGAGTTTGTTCGGGACTTCGCTGATGTTTTCTCTAAGGAGGCCTCCGAAGTGTTACCTCCTCATAGAGAATACGATTGCGCTATCGAATTGGTACCAGGAGCTAAGCTTCCTAAGGGTAGGATATTTAATCTTTCTTGTCCCGAACGTGAAGCCATGAGAGAGTATATCCAGGAATGCCTGGCCAAGGGTTACATTCGCCCCTCTACTTCTCCGGTAGGTGCTGGCTTCTTCTTCGTAGGGAAGAAGGATGGTGGTCTTAGGCCATGCATTGACTACCGCAACCTGAATAAGGTCACTGTAAGGAACCAGTATCCCCTTCCTTTGATTCCTGATCTCTTTAATCAGGTTCAGGGGGCCCAATGGTTCTCTAAGTTTGATCTACGGGGGGCGTATAACCTTATCCGCATCAAAGAGGGGGATGAGTGGAAGACTGCGTTTAACACGCCCGAAGGTCATTTCGAATACCTCGTCATGCCCTTTGGGTTGTGTAATGCGCCGGCGGTCTTCCAGAATTTCATAAATGAGATTTTGAGAGATTACCTGGGGATATTTCTTGTAGTGTACCTTGATGACATACTGGTGTTTTCCAAGGACTGGCCCTCCCACATTGAGCATGTCAGGAAGGTGCTCCAGGTCCTTCGGGAAAACAAACTGTTTGCAAAAACCGAAAAATATGTGTTTGGGGTACAGGAGATACCATTTTTGGGTCAAATCCTCACTCCTCATGAATTCCGCATGTACCCCACCAAGGTTCAGGCTGTGGCGGAATGGGTCCATCCTGCCTCCCTGAAGGCGTTACAATGTTTTTTGGGGTTCGCTAATTATTACAGGAGATTCATTGCTAACTTCTCGGTCATCGCTAAGCCTCTTACGGACCTCACTCGCAAAGGTGCTGATCTCCTCCACTGGTCTCCAGAGGCTGTCCAGGCTTTTGAGGTCCTTAAGAAGTGCTTTATCTCGGCCCCGGTGCTGGTTCAGCCCAACCAAATGGAGCCATTTATCGTGGAAGTTGACGCATCCGAGGTGGGAGTGGGGGCTGTCTTGTCCCAGGGTACCAGGTCCCTCACCCATCTCCGCCCCTGTGCCTACTTCTCCAGGAAGTTTTCGCCCACTGAGAGTAACTATGATATTGGCAACCGCGAACTCTTAGCCATTAAATGGGCATTTGAAGAGTGGCGCCACTTCCTGGAGGGGGCTAGGCACCAGGTAACGGTCCGTACCAACCACAAGAATCTGTTTTTCCTAGAATCTGCCCGGAGGCTAAACCCGAGACAAGCTCGATGGGCGCTATTTTTTACCAGATTCAACTTTTTGGTTACCTATAGGGCTGGGTCTAAAAATATTAAGGCCGATGCACTGTCGCGTAGCTTGATGGCCAGCCCTCCTTCGGAGGAAGATCCTGCTTGTATTTTGCCTCCCGGTATAATCATTTCTTCTATTGATTCTGATTTAGTCTCTGAAATTGCAGCTGATCAAGGTTCAGCTCCCGTGAACCTTCCTGAGGACAAGCTGTTTGTTCCCCTGCAATACCTGCTAAGGGTACTTAGGGAAAATCATGACTCCGCACTATCTGGTCATCCAGGCATCCTGGGTACCAAACACCTCATTGCCAGAAACTATTGGTGGCCTGGGCTGCCTAAAGACGTTAAGGCCTACGTCGCCGCTTGTGAGGTTTGTGCTAGGTCCAAGACTCCCAGGTCCCGACCAGCGGGCTTACTACGTTCGTTGCCCATTCCCCAGAGACCTTGGACACATATCTCCATGGATTTTATCACCGATTTGCCTCCATCCCAAGGCAAGTCGGTGGTGTGGGTGGTAGTAGACCGCTTCAGTAAGATGTGCCACTTTGTGCCCCTCAAGAAACTACCCAACGCCAAGACGTTAGCTACCTTGTTTGTCAAACACATCCTCCGTCTCCATGGGGTCCCTGTCAATATTGTTTCGGACAGAGGGGTACAATTTATTTCTTTGTTTTGGAGAGCCTTCTGTAAGAAGTTGGAGATTGATCTGTCCTTCTCCTCTGCTTTCCATCCTGAAACCAATGGCCAAACTGAGAGGACTAATCAATCTCTAGAACAATATTTAAGGTGTTTTATCTCTGACTGTCAATATGATTGGGTCTCATTCATTCCCCTCGCTGAATTTTCCCTTAATAACAGGGTCAGTAACTCGTCAGGGGTCTCCCCCTTTTTCTGTAATTTTGGGTTTAGTCCACGGTTCTCCTCCGTTTCACCTGGTAGTTCCAACAATCCCGAGGTAGAGGTCGTTCATCGGGAACTGTGCACAGTCTGGGCCCAGGTTCAGAAGAACCTAGAGGCGTCCCAGAGCGTACAAAAAACTCAGGCTGATAGAAAACGTTCTGCTAACCCCTTGTTTATGGTCGGGGATCTGGTGTGGTTATCGTCTAGGAACTTGCGTCTTCAGTTCCCGTCCAAGAAGTTTGCTCCCCGGTTTATTGGGCCGTATAAGGTCATTGAAGTCCTCAATCCTGTCTCCTTCCGGCTGGAGTTACCCCCATCTTTTCGTATACACGACGTGTTTCATGCCTCCCTCCTTAAACGCTGCTCCCCGTCCTTGGCTCCCTCGAGGAAACCTCCTGTTCCCGTTCTCACCCCTGAGGGGGTGGAATTCGAGGTGGCCAAGATTGTGGACAGCAAGATGGTCCAAGGCTCCCTTCAGTACCTGGAGAGGATACGGGCCTGAGGAGAGGACTTGGGTACCCGCCCGGGATGTTCACACTGGGGTATTGGTCAGGAAGTTCCACCTTCGTTTCCCCAGTAAACCAGGTCCACTTAGAAAGGGTCCGGTGGCCCCTCATAAAAGGGGGGGTACTGTAAAGGATCTGCCAGGCACAGCTTCGGGGTTAACTTCCAGAGGTAATCAGTCTTCACCTGAGTCTATCTCTCTGAGACTGACTCCAGCTTCCACCACTCAGGCTGGCAGGCTTAGGAGTGGGAGAGCCTATCACAGCCTGGCCAGACTCAGCTAGCTCCCGCCCTCTGTCTATTTATAGCTGCCTTTCCTGTCCCTCCTTGCTTGTGATTCTTTCCGTGTGGTTTCCTGGCCCAGCTACAGCTCCTACTATTTGATCCTGCTCCATACTGACCCTGGCTTTCTGACTACTCTTTTGCTCTGCGTTTGGTACCTCGTGCTCTCCTGGTTTGACTTGGCTCGTTCACCACTCTGTTGCTCACGGTGTTGCCGTGGGCAACTGCCCCTTTCCCTTTGCTTTATATTCCCTTGTATGTTTGTCTTGTGCACTTACTGAGCGTAGGGACCGCCGCCCAGTTGTACCCCGTCGCCTAGGGCGGGTCGTTGCAAGTAGGCAGGGACAGAGTGGCGGGTAGATTAGGGCTCACTTGTCCATTTCCCTACCCCTATCATTACAATATATATATATATATATATAGAATGTCCACCATCCAGCAGCACCAGTCAGGAATATAGGTGGGTGCACGTCCCAGGAGCCCGATCACTGCTCCTAAATCCTCAATATTCGTCCAATAAGAGACAGCACTCCAATTTGTGATAGAAAAAAACGGCTTTTTATTAGCCCCCTGTGCGACGTTTCGGCTCTTTACATGGAGCCTTTCTCAAGCATGCTTGAGAAAGGCTCCATGTAAAGAGCCGAAACGTCGCACAGGGGCTAATAAAAAGCCGATTTTTTCTATCACAAATTGGAGTGCTGTCTCTTATTGGACGAATATATATATATATATATATATATATATATATAAACACACACAGCACGAGAACCAAGCTCAGTATATATATACAGCACCAGAACAAATACAGTTCAGTACAGAGATCATTTGCAAATTCAGTTAAGCCCCTGCTGTATAAATTTGTACATCATAAAATGACAGCTCCCAGTATAGCCTGAACAATGGTTAGGATATGCTGGGAGTTGCTGTTTAACAAAAAGAATGCTACCATCCATCATCTTGCTGCAGATCATACAGTGACTACAGTACTGATCTGTCACAGGTAGAATAAATATTTACATTGAGTGACTCACCGGTGACGCCTCAGATTCTTTTACGTTCCTTTTCTCTTTTCTTCTCCATCCGGTCCAGACCGCTATGATTACTTCTCCCGGGCACGGCCCATTTCTGCAGTTTGCAGCTCAGATGTCTTCGGCTCCTCACTTTTCCAACATTTCCGCACCTGTAAACGAAGATAAAATTCTCATGATGCCACACTCTATGCTTCTAAATATAATAGTATGATACGATGAATATAATAGTACTATACACTGTACTCCTGAATATTATAGTATTATACACTGTGCCCCTGAATATAATAGTACTATACACTGTGCTCCTGAATATAATAGCACTATACACTGTACTCCTGAATATAATAGTACTATACACTGTACTCCTGAATAAAATAGTACTATACACTGTACTCCTGAATATAATAGTACTATACACTGTGCTCCTGAATATAATAGTACTATACACTGTACTCCTGAATATAATAGTACTATACACTGTGCTCCTGAATACAATAGTACTATACACTGTACTCCTGAATATAATAGTACTATACACTGTGCTCCTGAATACAATAGTACTATACACTGTGCTCCTGAATATAATAGCATTATACACTGTGCTCCTGAATACAAAAGTACTATACACTGTGCTCCTGAATATAATAGCACTATACACTGTGCTCCTGAATATAATAGTACTATACACTGTGCTCCTGAATATAATAGTACTATTCACTGCGCTCTTGAATATAATTGTACTATACACTGCGCCCCTGAATATAATAGTACTATACACTGCGCCCCTGAATATAATAGTACTATACACTGTGCCCCTGAATATAATAGTACTATTCACTGCGCTCTTCAATAGAGATGAGCGAACTTATGAAAAGTTCGGTTCGGCAGGTTCGCCGAATTTCATTAAAAAGTTCGATTCGGACCGAACTAGTTCTGACCGAACCTGTAATACAAAAAAAGCCCCTAAAAATCGTGTATAACACTGTTTAAAGAACACAGAGAAATAAGAGGGAGACCCCAGGTAGTTGGCAGTCACACTATTAAATTACAAGAGAGAGGATCGCCCTCAGGCGACAAGCCAAATTTCCCAACTACCCAAAAATAAATGAAAATGTAATCTTTATTAGCTACTTGTAGCAGGACAAACCACACACACAGATTTAAAATTCTCACTATCAGAGGATCGGATGACAGTAATTTGCCTGTACAGACAAGCATTAGGTAGCTACCAATAAGGCACGTATCAATAGGTCCAGTAAGTTAGATTTTAACAGTAGTATCATTCTTAGCAGCATTAAGGAGATTATACAATTCAAGTAAGTAGCTGGCCGTAGGGTTGCTCTCTAAGGTAGCACTGTGTTCTATAATGTTGGGTTAATTACCCGTTTTGTGACCCCGTTCCTAACTGGAACAACTTACTGATTATTTACACATTGCTGTTCCGATATGGCAGGGTTTCTATCTAAAAGACTTAATATAGAGACACTTTCTGCTGATGCTGTGATTGTTTTCTCTGTTGAGAATATTCCATTGCACCAATTTGACGTACAGACAGCTTTTAGGGACCTTCAGAAAACATATCAAAAATACGTACGATCCTGTTGGGAAGTGGCCAGCTTAGAAACCTATATACAACAAAAAATAGTATATAGGGGTCTAAGAATAAATATCACACCCAACTCATATAGGGACAATACTGATAACCTCATCACTACTGATGAATTTAAATGTCTTTACAATTCCACTCCTACCTTGGCAACTTTTTACGCATTACCAAAAGTCCACAAAGCAATTCTTCCCCTCCCTGGGAGACCCATTGTGTCAGGCAATGACAACCTGACTCAGGGAATCAGTCTTTATGTGAACGAAATACTGTCACCTTTCGTTTCCTCCCTATCCTCATATCTCAAAGACACTAAGGACACCGTCACCAAGATACACGAGATCAATGTTACTTCCACTACTATGATAGCGAGTATAGACGTGGAGTCACTTTATTCCAACATCCAGCACGACCTGGGACTCACTGCCGTAAAATATTATTTGAGCACCAAAGGTACTCAATTTCAACAACATAATAACTTTGTGTTATCACTCTTACGTTACTTACTCACACACAATTATTTCACTTTTGATAAAATTTATTATCATCAAATCAAGGGCACGGCTATGGGCACTACCTGTGCACCCACTTATGCGAATCTCTTCTTAGGGTGGTGGGAAGACACTATGGTTTTTTCCGATGATTTCATTTTTTTCACTTCACATATCTCCTTCTGGGGTAGATATATAGATGACATCCTCATCCTTTGGGATGGGGATGTCAACACCTTCACTGACTTCATGTCTATACTCAATACCAATCATATTGGCATGAGGTTCACCTACGAGATACATGACCATGCCATTAACTTTCTTGATCTCAAGATCTCTTTGGATCCTGGTGGCGGTGTCCAAACTGACATATTTCGAAAGGTCACAGCCACAAATAACTATCTACACTGGGATAGTTACCATCCCCCAGCCCTTAAGAAAGGGATACCTATAGGCCAGCACTTGAGAGCGAAACGAAACTGCTCTAGTGAAACATCTTTTCAATTGGAATGTGATAAACTCTATCACAAGTTTAGAGCACGTGGGTATCCCAAGAAATGGCTGCATAGGGCTTACGCAAGGGCGAGGGCCTCCCAGAGAACTGACCTTCTGTCTAATAGGGGAACTGTAGCTACCAAGACCGGATCATCTAGTGCCATTCGTTGCATTGGCACCTTTGATGCATGCTCCCCTCAAGTTTCCCAAATCTTACGGAGGCATTGGGATATACTTACTGCTGACCCTGACCTGAAGGATGCTGTCTCCGTTAATCCTAGCATCACCTACCGCAGGGGGAAGAATTTGCGTGACTTTCTGGTACACAGTCATCATTCAACTTCAACCAGTACTCTATCTAAATGGCTCACATCGTCAGTCAAGGGGTTCCACCCCTGTGGTAGGTGTACCTTCTGTCCCTTCATGCCAACGGTTAAAGATTTTACTAATCCCACTGATGGCAAAACATACTCCATCAAACAGTTTCTTAACTGTCAGGGTATATGCACACACACTATTTACGTCCGTAATTGACGGACGTATTTCGGCCGCAAGTCCCGGACCGAACACAGTGCAGGGAGCCGGGCTCCTAGCATCATACTTATATACGATGCTAGGAGTCCCTGCCTCTCTGCAGGACAACTGTCCCGTACTGTAATCATGTTTTCAGTACGGGACAGTAGTTCCACGGAGAGGCAGGGACTCCTAGCATCGTACATATGTATGATGCTAGGAGCCCGGCTCCCTGCACTGAGTTCGGTCCACTACTTGCGGCCGAAATACGTCCGTCAATTACGGACGTAATTAGTGTGTGTGCACATACCCTCAGAGTAAAGGGGTCATCTACATTGTTAGATGCCCATGTCCCAAGCTGTACGTGGGAAAAACGGTGCAAGAACTGAGAAGACGTGTATCCAGACATCTTAGTACCATCAAACATAAAGAAGACACTACCCTCTCTAGACATACCCATGAGCATCATGGGGGTGATTCAGGGCTACTCAAATTCTGGGGGGTTACCCAGATTAAAATGGGCCCCAGAGCAGGTAATCTTGACCGTAGACTCCTACAGGAGGAGGCGCGGTGTATTTACCGTCTCAATACCATGTCTCCCATGGGTCTAAATGAGGGCTTCACTTTTAGTGCCTTCCTATGAACTTATTCTACTGTTATTTTGCATCAGTAAAATATAGTGTATATACTATGGCCACTGCGCCCTTCACTCTATACCTTGTAGTGTGTTACTTTGCCGTACCTATCCCAAAGTATTGTTATATTTTGGTGACTATTTTTCTGACCCCACACATCCAGTGTGAGGGCTTTATATATGTCAATTACATTTACCCTTATGACAAGTACTACACAAGTATGGTGACATATATGTATTTAGTAACATAGGGGATAACACTTATTGTCCCAGTATTTATGAATGGAATAGACATCTCGTGATATGGACCTTCTTGATGATGTTGGTACTTGGTGGAACTGCTATGTAATACTCACCATATACTAATGCTTCTATGTCATTTCTATGGTTTTGGTATGGAGGGCCGTTAATTCTGGCTTTAGTGTAGATAGAGCCCCCTTTTTTCCCCTCCCTTTTCTCATCTCTTACATTCACATTTAGTTTTCTTTCGCACATGCGTCTTTTTTGATGGCTATCCGATTGGATGAGTCACTTTCCATAGTGTATTAATAATTTTATTTACTGTGACCCTGTTCTGCTATGCTATATATACACATAGTTCAGACTTTATACATCTGCTCCAGCGCCCCAAACCCCTTTTCCCCCCCTCCCCCCTTTTTTTCATTACTTCATTCCACTCACTTACTCCTCTTAGAGTGCACACATTGCGCTGCTGCGCTAGCGCTTTATTTATCTGTAGCCATGTGGGAGGTTAGTTTCCCACAGTTCACTGATAGGGACCAATGCCCCTTGACTACTTGTCTAAGACACAACATGTACCTCTGCGCCATTTGGTCCTGACCCGGTATACTACATATATATTAAGTCCGAAACTGTCCCTCTGCGCATGCGTCTCTACCTCCTCTCACTTTACTTATTCCCTTTTTCTAAGGACACTTATTGCGCTGCTGCGCTTGCGCCGTTTCTTGCCGGCAAAGTGATGGGAACCTGTTACCCACCGTCTAAGTCACTACTATTACATCTGCGCATGCGCCAATGAGCGCTCGTATATTTGGTTTGACACACATAGACTAAGTCCGGTATTGTTTTTCTGCGCTTGCGCCCCAGCTCGTCTGCCATTAGCCAACCTTACTCTGTCTCCCATTCGTCGATCCTCCCTCCCCACACCACGGACTTGTCTCCCATGACTTGACTGGTTGTTTCTCTTGACACACCCCCACTACACGTCATTCTACCGGTCCATATCAGGAGCTTCCGTCTCGCCGCGTCGCCATTAGCCCCGTGTACCCCTGAGGACGCTACTTAGTAGCGAAACATGTCGGGGGGGCTGTCTAACTCATTTTAATTCCTATCATTGATCGGATCCACTATGCTATCCATTTAGTTGACTACTGTTAAAATCTAACTTACTGGACCTATTGATACGTGCCTTATTGGTAGCTACCTAATGCTTGTCTGTACAGGCAAATTACTGTCATCCGATCCTCTGATAGTGAGAATTTTAAATCTGTGTGTGTGGTTTGTCCTGCTACAAGTAGCTAATAAAGATTACATTTTCATTTATTTTTGGGTAGTTGGGAAATTTGGCTTGTCGCCTAAAGGCGATCCTCTCTCTCTTGTAATTTAACACTGTTTAAAAGCCCTAGAAGCCCTGTATAACACTCTTAGGTCACCCATGAGTGTATCCAAGTACTTTTGAGCTGTCTTTAAGGCAAAGTTAGTGTCAAAGTTACGCCAACATGTATGGCTATAGGAAAACGGATGGGACACGGTGATAACGAACAGAAACCACTGCACTTGTGCATGTTGTATGCTTAATGCATTGTTAAAAAAGGTACAAAAATTAACCATTTTAGGCGGCTGATGCCTGCCAGGGTTCATACATATAAGGTGGTAAAAGAAGAAGCAATGGCTTTTGACAAGCCCTCAAAAAATTTACCCTTTATGGTGGCAGATGCCTGTCAAGGTTCATCCATACATGGATGTAAAAGCAACAAGCAATGGCTTTTCACAAGCCCTCAAAAAATTTACCCTTTTTATAGGCAGATGCCTGCCGGGGTTCATCCATACATGGATGTAAAAGCAACAAGCAATGGCTTTTCACAAGCCCTCCAGGCCTGCTTGTAGCAGACGGCAGTGGAGGTGTATTGGTGGTAGTAGAGGTAGCCAACGGACAGCAAGGGTGGTGGTAGTAGTAGTAGCAGCACATTAAAAGACACTGGACAGTCACAGGACAAAGCCCTGTGGTGGGGCAGGCCTCAGGCCTGCTTGTAGCAGACGGCAGTGGAGGTGTATTGGTGGTAGTTGAGGTAGCCAACACAGACAGCAAGGGTGGTAGTAGTAGTAGCAGCACATTAAAAGACACTGGACAGTCACAGGACAAAGCCCTGTGGTGGGGCAGGCCTCAGGCCTGCTTGTAACAGACGGGCGGCAGTGGAGGTGTATTGGTGGTAGTAGAGGTAGCCAACACAGACAGCAAGGGTGGTAGTAGTAGTAGCAGCACATTAAAAAAAGAGACTGGACGACATTCACAGGACAAAGCCCTGTGGTGGGGCAGGCCTGCTTGTAGCAGACGGCACTGGGGGTGGATTGGTGGTAGAAGTAGTAGAAGCAGCAACAGCAGCACATTAAAAAAAGAGACTGGACGACAGTCACAGGACAAAGCCCTGTGGTGGGGCAGGCCTGCTTGTAGCAGACGGCACTGGGGGTGGATTGGTGGTAGAAGTAGTAGCAGCACCAACAGTGGCACATTAAAAAAAGAGTGGACAGGACAGAATCCCGTAGTAGCAGGCGGCAGTAGCAGGTGGCAGCGGCAGCAGCAGCAGCAATGTCAGATATAATCAGTGGCATCAGGCACAGGGGTTTTAAAATCCTCACCGATCCACGCTTGATTCATTTTCAGAAACGTGAGATTTTCCAAGCTGTTGGCGGACAATCTTGTTCGCTTAGGGGTGACGAAGCCCCCTGCCGCGCTGAATACCCTCTCTGACGCTACACTGGAGGGTGGACAAGACAGTACACCCATGGCAAACTGGGCCAGTTCTTGCCAATGATCCAATCTGCTGACCCAGAAGTCCATGGGGTCTGGGATCAGCATTTCTGACGGAGAAAGGGCACAGTCCAGGTACGAGTGAACCTGGTTGTTTAGGTGCTGCACCTGGTGATGGTGAACATCCCTTTGGTGACTACGATGTGTGTCAGGTCAGGGTATTGGATGTAAAAATGTTGTCATCATATTTTCCAAACTGAATTGGCTGCTGCTGCTGCTGCCGCCGCCTATTGTAGAGGTAGCTCTGCCAGAGGCGGTGGAATGATGAGACAGTGGGGAGCGGAGAGTGGCCCCCTGGTCAGACATGCTTGCAGCAGGTGTTTGCCGTTTGAAAGCCGTGACAAGCTGGCTGCATAGCTTCTCTCGATAATAAGCCAATTTTGCCTCCCTCCCGGAAGGCGCAAAAAACTCCCCCATTCTGGCTTTATACCGAGGGTCTAAAAGTGTGGCTATCCAGTACTCATCTCTTTGCTTCATGCTAACAATACGACAGTCAGCGTGCAAGTAACGAAGCATACAGCTCGCCATCCTGGCCAGCGTTTCAGAGGGCCTGGTTGGTTCCATCTCCGCCCCATACTGCCATGGTTGTCCATCATCAAGGTCGTCGTCAGACTCGTCATCACCACCATCACTGTCATGTTGTGTGGCTGCCTCGTCCCCTATCCCTTCCTGTGATTCCATCTCCAAATCCAGCTCCTCTTCAGGTCCTGTTTCCTCATCCTCATCCTCCTCCTCCTCCTCAACATCCATAGCCAGATGTGATCCTTCCTCCATCCTTTGCTGAATCATCGCTGTGAGCGTTTGCTCCATAATGAATATCAGCGGCATAACATCGTTCATTCCGCTAGCGTCACGGCTCACAAATCGTGTGGCCTCTTCAAAGGGCCTCAAAACGCGACATGCGTCTCTAACCAGCTGCCAGTGCCTGAGCTCGAAATTACACTGGCTCCAAACGCTGCCCGTCTGCTGCATCAGGAAATCATTCACGGCTTTCCGCTGTTCGTACAGACGGTCCAACATGTGCAGGGTGGAATTCCAGCGTGTTGGAACGTCGCAAATCAGGCTGTGTTCTGGGAGATTGTTTTGACGCTGCAAGTCCAGGAGGGCGTGCTTAAATGCATACGAACGTCTAAAGCGAACGCAAACCCTCCTGGACATGGCTAGCACACCCTTCAAACCAACATATGACTTTAAGAAGCGTGTTATGACCAGATTGATCACATGTGCCATGCAAGGAGCGTGTGTCAGGTGACCTAGACGCAGTGCAGCCACAACGTTCTTGCCGTTATCAGAGACAACATTGACCAGTGTGAGTTTCAGAGGAGACAGCCAGCGTGCGATTTCCTCCTTGATGCACAGCAGCAGCTCCAGAAGAGGCTGGACGCAGCCTGCAGGGCTTAAGGGGAAGCCTCCATGACCTCACTGGTAGGGAAAGGGTTAATAGGTAAGGGAGAGTTGGAGGGAGAGTTAGGAGGAGGTGGAGGAGGGACAAGGAGGAGTCAGGGGGCCGTTGCTGAGCTTCCCGCTGTTTGCGGCATTGAGCCGGAAGCAGCGGGAGGAGTAACACAGGGAGAGACAAGCTCCCCGTTGCCCGCGCTTATAACAATGTCGGAGGCCGTATTATTAGAGCGGCTGCGTGCCGCTGATGTGCACCACGGTCCCGGATGGCTTGAGGAGACCGTGGCTGCATTAACTAGGATCCCGGACGCCGTTTCGCCACGCCAGGCCCGGCGTTCGGGGTCTGTTGCAGGGGACAGGCTCCCCTCCCCCGGCCCCCTTACTAGCATTACTATGGCGGCGGGGGGGGAGTCGGCAACAACCGCTCCTGCTCGGAGCAGGCTGAGAGCGTTGCCGGGGGTGACGGCGACTCAGGCCGGGTCGACCCGTCCCTCCCGGCGGTCCCGACCTCCAGAGCGCCTCAGTCCTGAGGCAGTCCCGCGGACACGGCGTCGCAGAGGGAGCCCGATCTCGGACGCTGCAGGCCAGGCAGCTGGGAGGACCGCCCCTTCCCAGGCCCTGCGTCCTGGCAGGAATCCCAAGCCGCGACGGGGTCCGGCGGTAAGCAGGGAGTCGCAGGCCGGGCTCCCTGTCACCCCTCCCCCATCGGATGGAAGATTCGGAGGACAAGGTACGGCCGCCCCGCCTGGTGATGTTCCGGCCAGGGGGCAGGCTTCTTCAGGATCAGCGAGACGGACGTCTAGATCTGCAGCGACGTCGAGGCAACAGGTCCGGTCGGAAGTCTGGGTCCCGGCGGTCGGGCGGCAGGTTGCCGGCCCATCGGTCAGCGCGTCCTCATCCCCGTTCCGAAGATGTCGTTTGGATGGACAGTCGTCGGCGAGAGAAGAGCTGGAGGAAGGTGAACTGGACGTGTATCGTCGAGGTCAGGATGGTCCGGCTGACGGGAACACAGCGCCTGTGCAGCCCGGTGAGTGTATAACTCCATCATTGTCATATCCAGCGATTTTATGTCGGGTATCGGCGGGGGGGCTGCTAGCGTCGCATCGGTGGCCGGTAGTGGCGCGGGCGGGCGCGATGGCGCGGGTTTGGCAGACTTAGTGGGTTGCTTGAGAGAGCTGGTCGGGCGCCTAGATAGGGCGGTGGCGCCGGTAGTCACGGAAGTGTCCCCGGCGGTAGTTTGGGAGGGTCCCAGGGAAGGGGGATTGTTACAAGCGCGGCCCGTAACGGCGGTTAGAGAGGCGGTCGCGGTGTCGGTACAGACCGAGGAGCAAAAAGATGGCGATCGGGTGCGTATTGATGATCGCGCTCGTGGGGAGGTGTATGTGTGTTTCGAAGGTCCGTTGGGGGCGCATTTAAAGCAGGAGGTGCGTGAGCGGATCTGGAAGGACGAATATGTAGAGATTTTTTCTCTCTTGCCGCTCGCTAAATTTAATTTGGATAAGAGCAAGCGGGACGAGAGTAAAAAGGACGAGGAGGAACGGCGGCGGTATAGGCTTATCCCGCAGACGTTCGTTAATTGGTCGCAGGCGTTCGCCATATTAGCCAGTGTGATAGGGGAAAAGGCGCCGGAAAATTGTTCGGCGTTGTTTTGTTATTTTGATGCTATTGGGGAGGCTCATAGGGCGTATGGGGGCCAGGCGTGGCTGCGATACGACGAGCAATTCCGTCAGCGAAAAGCGGTTCGGCCGGCGATTCGGTGGGACCAGAAGGATATTGCTCTCTGGTTACGGGTTACGGCTCCGGTTAGGCAGTCCTTTCCCGGGAGCGCCGGCCAAGGAGGCCAGTCTAGTCAGGTTGGACAAGGCGGCGGGGGAAAGGCAGGGTTTTGCTGGCAATTTAATGAAGGCCAGTGCAAGTTCGGGGCCACGTGCAAGTTCAAGCACGTGTGTTCGGAGTGTAATGGTGCATCACACGGGGCGGCGAAATGTATGCGGAAAAGGAGGTCAGGGAACCAGTCCTCCGCGGCTGGTCAAGGGGGTGTCACCGGTGAGGGTGGAAAAGATGGCCCCTTATCTAAATGAGTATCCGGACAGGGCGGCGGCTAAGTTGCTTTACGAGGGTTTTCGTGTTGGTTTCCTTATTCCCCCGCCTCCTTATGAGGTTCCGGTTAGGCGGAGGAATTTAAAATCGGCTTACTCGCATGCCAAGGTCGTGTCGGACAAGTTGTTTCGTTGGGTCGCATGTCAGGGCCTTTTGTTGAGTCGCCAGTAAAAGATTTAGTTGTGTCCCCGTTGGGTATTGTTCCTAAGCGCGAGCCCGTAAAATTTCGTTTAATTCAACACTTATCGTATCCCAAGGGTTCGTCGGTAAACGACGGGATAGATCACGAGTTGTGCTCCGTAGCCTATACCTCATTCGATGAGGCGGTGGGGTTAGTGCGGGCTGCGGGTCCGGGCGCGCTGCTAGCAAAAACCGAAATCGAGGTGGCGTTCAGGTTGTTGCCAGTTCATCCAGAAAGCCAACGGCTGTTGGGCTGTTTTTGGAATGGGGCCTTTTATGTGGATCGGTGCCTTCCGATGGGGCGTTCCCTTTCTTGTGCGTACTTCGAGGCGTTTAGTAGCTTCGTGGAGTGGGTAGCGAGGGAAGTATCCGGGGTCGACTCGTTGATCCATTACTTAGATGATTTCTTGTGCGTTGGCCCGGGGGGTTCGCCGGTTTGCGGTAATTTGCTTTATGCACTACAGAAGGTGGCGAGGGATTTTGGGATCCCTTTGGCGCCAGAAAAAACGGAGGGCCCAGTAGCGACGATTTGTTTTTTGGGAATTGAAATAGATTCGGTGGCAATGGAGTGTCGTCTCCCTGCGGATAAGCTGGGTGCTTTGAGGCTGGAGGTACGGCGGGCTTGTAGACCGAAGAAATTGACGCTGCGGGAGCTTCAGTCGCTGCTGGGGAAGTTGAATTTCGCCTGCCGGATTATGCCAATGGGGAGGGTGTTTGGTAGACGGTTGGCAGCGGCAACGGCGGGAGTGCGAGTGATTTGAATAATTTTACGGATGCGGCTGGGGCGGGCGGTTTTGGAGCTTACGGGGGAGGTCCGTGGTGCGCAGGTCAATGGCCGGCTAGTTGGGTGTCCAGCGGACTCACGCGGAATCTGGCCCTGCTCGAGCTGTGCCCCATCGTGGTGGCGGCAACCATTTGGGGGGACAGGCTCAGGGATAAGAAGGGTCGTTTTTTACTGCGACAACATGGGGGTGGTGCTGGCCATTGATAACATCACGGCGTCCTCTCCTCCTGTAGTTCAATTGTTGCGACATTTAGTGTTGGTATGTTTGTCGTTGAACGCGTGGGTGGTGGCGGTGCATGTGCCGGGGGTACGGAATTGCATCGCTGATGCTCTTTCTCGCTCGCAGTGGGACCGGTTTCGGCAATTGGCACTGGGAGCGGAACGTCTCGGTTTGGCTTGTCCGGAACATCTTTGGGATCTGGTCTCGGTCCCGTAGAACAACTGATACAAAGGTCTTTGGCGCGCACGACGTGGAGTGCTTATTCTGCTTGTTGGAGGCAGTGGGAGGAGTGGGTAAGAGAGTTGGGTGACGTCAATACGGATAGAGACAGGTTGGTGGCACTTTTGTACTGGTTAGGGGACGCCTGGGAGGCGGGGTTTTCAGTGGCAAATGTGAACCGGTTCATATCTGCGGTGGCGTTTGGTTTTAAGTTACGAGGCTTTCAAGATGTATCTAAGGAATTTTTGGTGCTACAGGCTTTGAAGGGGTTGGGCCGAGGTAGAGGGGAGGCGGATAGTAGAAGGCCTGTGTCGTTTGCTTTGCTTAGCCAAGTAGGGAAGGGTAAGCTGATAGTTTTGTTCGCCCTCCCGGGGTCGGTTATGTGCCCAGTAGAGTGCATGCGGGGTTTTTTAAGCCGCAAGCGGGGTCTCCAGATTTGCCTTTGTTACGTCATGTGGACGGGTCGTTTTGTCCAGGTTTCAGTTTGGAGATGTATTTAAGGAATGTCTGACGGCGGTTGGTGTCGCGGCGGGCTCATATTCATCTCATTCCTTCAGGATTGGCGCAGCAACTGCAGCGGGGCGCTGGGGGTTGGATGATGAAGGGGTGCGGCGCATTGGTCGTTGGGAGTCCAACTGAGTTAAGTCCTATGTCCGCTCCATTTGTTATGAGGTTGTGGTTAACGCTTAAAAAATGTTTTGTATGGCGGTGTCTAATTGTTTTCCATTTCAGATTCGCCTCCGTGTTTGGTGTGGTTGCTGGGTCATTCGTACGTGCACTGGGTCATTCGTACGTGCCCGGACGGTCGCCAGTTGCGCATTCCGCGACAGGATGCGGTTGTGCATTGGCTGGGATTTAGAGGTATGTCATGGAGCAGGGGGTTGGCAGAATTCCAGACATAGGCCCGGCTTGATAGGGTTCCGGAGGTCTTAGTGTTGCACGTGGGTGGGGATGACTTGGGAGTCTGCCCCTTGCGTGAGTTGGTGCGGGATATCAAACACGATATGTTGGGTTTGTGGGTTTCTTATCCCAAGTTGGTGATAGTGTGGTCGGACATAGTCCCGAGGAAACATTGGCGGTTGGCTAGGTCAGTGAAAGAGTCAATAAGGCTCGCATTAAAGTTAATCGGGCGGTGTCCCGTTTCGTAGCAAAAATCGGGGGCATTTGTGTGCGGCACAGGGATTTGGAGTCAGGAGTGGGGAACTTCTGGAGGGGTGATGGGGTTCATCTGACCGAGGTTGGCATTGATCTTTGGAGCTTGGCGATAGCAGAAGGAATAGAAAGGGCGGTGGTGGTGTGGCGGAACTCACAGGCTTAAGGTGGTCAAGGCCTGTTTCGCTGTGGCGGGGGGAGTCCTTGAGGCCAGTCAGTACAAAATGGTGGGGGGGTCGCATCGGGGGTATGCGTCCCCCAAAAAAGGTACATGGTTGAAGACTTCATCGGGTGTTATCCCTTTGAAGTGGTCTTCTGGTAGAAGGTATATCACTTGAAGGCTTCATCGGGTGTTATCCCTTTGAAGTGGACTTCTAGTGGTCGGTATATCACTTGAGGGCTTCATCGGGTGTTATCCCCTTGAAGTGGACTTCTAGTGGTCGGTATATCACTTGAGGGCTTCATCGGGTGTTATCCCCTTGAAGTGGACTTCTAGTGGTTGGAGCCATCTGCAGAGGTGAACGGTGCTTCCGAGCTGGTTTACGGCTGGAGGTAATTGGTGGTTTGCAGATGGCTAATTCGGTGTGTTCTTAAAAAGGAACATCTGAAGGGGCTTCAAGGACTTCCTCTGCTCGGGTTAATGTTAACGTTAAATTGTTATGTACGATTCTGACCCATGTTGGGTCATGTGAATTATTAGGAGGAATTCTCTGGTGGATTCCTAACTAGTTATCCGAATGTTTCGGATTTAAATTGTTTTGATAAAACTGTGAAATTAATAAACGGCTGCTGTGGCCATTTCACATCCAACCTCGGTGTCACGTGTCTTTCATAAAGGTGGGGGTGGAGGGATAAGATGGGTAAGGGAAGGTTCATTAACACACGACTCTACTTAGGAAGGTCAAGAAGAGGCTGGACGCAGCCTGCAGGGCTTAAGGGGAAGCCTCCATGACCTCACTGGTAGGGAAAGGGTTAATAGGTAAGGGAGAGTTGGAGGGAGAGTTAGGAGGAGGTGGAGGAGGGACAAGGAGGAGTCAGGGGGCCGTTGCTGAGCTTCCCGCTGTTTGCGGCATTGAGCCGGAAGCAGCGGGAGGAGTAACACAGGGAGAGACAAGCTCCCACCCTCCCGCCCTTTGTTTGTTACCCCTGTGGGGCTTTATGTACGTCCGTTTATGAGTGTTGTCTTTGTTTTGTGTGCTTATTTAACATGTTTTTCCTTTTTTCCCGGAGTAGGTTCTGTTGTCATGGCAGCTGGCGGGGGGAGTCCTTGAGGCCAGTCAGTACAAAATGGTGGGGGGGTCGCATCGGGGGTATGCGTCCCCCAAAAAAGGTACATGGTTGAAGACTTCATCGGGTGTTATCCCTTTGAAGTGGTCTTCTGGTAGAAGGTATATCACTTGAAGGCTTCATCGGGTGTTATCCCTTTGAAGTGGACTTCTAGTGGTCGGTATATCACTTGAGGGCTTCATCGGGTGTTATCCCCTTGAAGTGGACTTCTAGTGGTCGGTATATCACTTGAGGGCTTCATCGGGTGTTATCCCCTTGAAGTGGACTTCTAGTGGTTGGAGCCATCTGCAGAGGTGAACGGTGCTTCCGAGCTGGTTTACGGCTGGAGGTAATTGGTGGTTTGCAGATGGCTAATTCGGTGTGTTCTTAAAAAGGAACATCTGAAGGGGCTTCAAGGACTTCCTCTGCTCGGGTTAATGTTAACGTTAAATTGTTATGTACGATTCTGACCCATGTTGGGTCATGTGAATTATTAGGAGGAATTCTCTGGTGGATTCCTAACTAGTTATCCGAATGTTTCGGATTTAAATTGTTTTGATAAAACTGTGAAATTAATAAACGGCTGCTGTGGCCATTTCACATCCAACCTCGGTGTCACGTGTCTTTCATAAAGGTGGGGGTGGAGGGATAAGATGGGTAAGGGAAGGTTCATTAACACACGACTCTACTTAGGAAGGTCATGCCCTGTGTGGCTTTTCTCGCCCAGGTTCAGCAGGTGTAAGACAGCGTTGTGGCGCTTCACCTTGCACCTATGAAAAGAGGAGGGAGGAGGAGTGGAAGATACGCTGTGTCCTGTCGGGGACGGGAAGACCTCCAAGGAGGAAGGCAAGGAGGAGGAGGAGGAGTAGGAGGAGGAGGATGGTAGGCGCCTGGTGTCCGGAGTTGAACCAGAAAGATACAAGCGTGGAGGTGGTAATGCCTGGCATTGCTGCGGTGGTGCATCGGACTGCAAAATATTGACCTAGTGGGACATGAAAGACATGTACTGTCCCTGCCCATAGTTGCTGCTCCACGTGTCGACGGTGGCATGTACCCTGCTGCACACGGATAATTGCAAGGACTGGCACACCTTTTCCTCCACATGCTTGTGCAAGGCAGGGACAGCTGTTTTGGAGAAGTAATGTCGGCTAGGTATTCGCCACCTAGGCTGAGCGCACGCTGTCAATTGCTTGAAGCCGGCGGAGTCGACCAGGTGGTACGGCAGCGACTGCACCACCAACAACTTAGCCAGGTGTAAATTAAGCCGCACGACAAGTGGATGACTGGGTATATATTGTTGCTTATTGGACAACGATTCCGTAATGGATAACTGACGGGACGTAGGAGGACCACTAGATGACAGTGATGATGATGATGACAACGACATGGTGGATAAGGCCTGGCTACTACTTAGATGACAGGGACTCGGAGCAGCAGCAGCAGCTGCAGAGGGGTCTTCATTAGATGTACATGATGATGGTGGGGTATGTCGATTGTCCCACATGGCCTTGTGATGCCGCTCCATGTGTTTACGTAGAGCGGTAGTTCCTACATTGCTGCCCTGCCCACGCCTTACTTTCTGCTTGCAGATACGGCACTGTGCCATGTTTTCGTTCTCCGGGAAGGTACAGAAAAATTGCCACACGGCAGAGTACCGTAAAGAGGTAGTACCACGTCCACCACCACCACCACCACCCGAGATTGCCCCTTGTCTGGCAGGCTTTTTTTGGGAGCCTACACCATCATCAGTGTCGCCGTCACCGGCTCCTGAGCTGACCCTACCGCTGCAACGTTTTGCAGATTGACTTCTGCCCCTACCTCGGCTTGGCTGTTTATCACGGCCAGTGCCGCCACTACTACCCTCCTCCTCTGACGCCGTCATCACCTCGTCACCTGGTTCCCACGTCCTGTCTAAAACAACATCATCATCATAGCCTTCCTCATCCTCCCCGCCACTTCTGTCACTGTGTTGTGAATGTGATGTGACATCATGGCGGGCTCCATGCCCCCCCTCATTACTGCGTCTGCCACCACGGCTACCACCACCAACACCCCCACTACCGCAGCTATGCGTCTCGGACACCGCTTTCACCTCCACCACCGCTGCAACACACTCCGTTGGCTAACTCGCGGAAAACAAATCATCATCATCACTATGTTGTTCAGTATCTTCCTTCGCACCCGAGGAGATGTCTCTTAGGACTCTCAGGAAAGATGGCTTCCTGCTAGGAAGGGGGAGCGAAGACATAGATGATGGAATGGAAACACTAGAAATACCTATATTACTGCTGTCACTGTGCCAAGGAACTGTAGAGGATCTGGAATCCAACGAAACCTGGCTTGAAGCCAGATCGTCAGAGTCTTCCTGCTGAGATGACCGCGAGCCAGCCAACCAGTCCACAATGGCCGTATTGTCTAAAGTAACCCGCCCACCAGAGGAGATGGACATGTCTGGCTTGCTGATACTGCTACTACTACCAGCAGGCACATGGCTGCTGCTACTAGTGGAACTGGGCACATGTCTTGTGCCACAAATGCTGGTACTGGGTCTGGCACCAACAGATTAAACATTTGTACTGGAAGAGGAGACGGCATGGGTGTTTTTTCCTCTACCCCGTCCTTTCACAACCTTTTTTTTACCAGACATTTCACTGCTGGAGTGCAGCAAGTTGAATCAAAACCCGGGGGATGAGCCCCTTCTAAAAGCGTATTCACACTAACACTGGCTTGGCAAATGGCAATGAATGAGAATTTCTATCAGCCACACTGCAGTGCACTCAGGGAATGCTGGGCGTTGTAGTACAACGTCTACTACAAAGGCTGCCTGTATTGCAAGTTAGATTGTTATTTGTTTGTTATGTTAACGGCCGGGGATGAGCCCCTTCTAAAAGCGTATTCACACTGACACTGGCTTGGCAAATGGCAATGAATAAGAATTTCTATCAGCCACGCTGCAGTGCACTCAGGGAATGCTGGGCGTTGTAGTACTACATCTACTACTCAGCCACTGTGCACTGACTCCGGGAATGCTGGGCGTTGTAGTACTACAAAGCCTGCCTGTATTGCAAGTTGGATGCAACGGGGATGAGCCTCTTATAAAAGCGTATTCACACACTGGCTGAGTAGTGAGTAGTGGATGAGCCCCTTCGATTGCTGGATTCCTGCCTTTTAGATTCCTAAAGCTTTCCCTTACCGCTGAGCTCCGTGCATAGACTTTTATTGCAGGCTTTAGCCCGCCCCTATGCTGCCTCCCGATTGGCTGGGAGAGCCGTTTGCAAGGCATTATGGGGTAGCCTGATGTCAAGTGATCTTGTGAAATCCTCCATTTTAGATGTAACATGTGGCAGGCGCCAAAATGTAGCCGGGTTCGGTCAAAACGGGTTCGGCCGAACCCGGTGAAGTTCGGATTTGCTGCGAACCGAACTTTTCCGGAAGTTCGTACCGAAACCGGGTTCGGTTGTCCCGGTTCGCTCATCTCTACTCTTGAATATAATAGTACTGTACACTGCAATCCTGAATATAATAGTACTATACACTGTGCCCCTGAATATAATAGTACTATACACTGCGCCCCTGAATATAATAGTACTATACACTGTACTCATGTATATAATAGTACTATACACTGTACTCCTGGATATAATAGTTCTATACACTGTGCCCCTGAATATGTGTGTGTGTGTGTGTGTGTCTGTCTGTCTGTCTGTCTATATGTGTGTATAGGAGACAGCATATCTATAGCACTACGACCCTACAAACTATGGATAGGATTAGACACAGTGGCTCAGCAGACAGTATCACACATGATATGATTATATACAGAAGCTCAGCAGACAGTATCACACATGATAGGATTAGATACAGTGGCTCAGCAGACAGTATCACACATGATAGGATTAGATATAGGGCCCAGCTCGCTGACATTGCGGCTCCAGCGTGGACCCAGAAAAGGTAAGTATAAGAATTGTTTTGCTTTTTTATGAGTTACTAATTATTTTTGTGTGTTTGTATAATTTTACAGGTTCGGTTGTTGGACTACGTCGGATTCGAGGACGACTTCAATGACAGTGTTTTTTTTTATTCTCAATAAAATGGTTAATGAGGGTTGTGTTTGTTTTTTTATTTCAATAAAATATTTTTTCTATGTCCATGTATTTTTTTAAACGTTATTATTACCGCCTTATTAATAGCTGCTGGCTGATTAACAACATCCATTACTAAGGCGGGGCTTAATGTTAGCAGGCAGAGAGGCTAACACTAACCCCCATTACCCTGGTACCCACCGCCACCAGTGGTACTGGGAAGAGCCGGGTACGAACCAGTACCCGACCATCTGTAGTGATGGTCGGGTACCGGGTCAGCCACAGGCTGATAATATCAGCCTGGGAAAGTCCAAAAACAGTGACCCCCCCCCCCCCCCCCTGGTAATGCTAGGCTGCTGCTATTGTATCTGGCGGGGTCCCCCCCATTTTTCATAACCAGCCAGATACAAGAAAGCAGCAGCAGGTTACCATTATCAGGGGGGAAGGGCCACAGTTTTTGGCCTTTCCCAGCCTGATAATGCCAGCTTGCGGCCGCCCCATTGCCCGACCATCACTACAGATGGTCAGGTACTGGATCATACCCGGCTTTTCCCGACACCCTTGGTGGCGGTGGGTATCGGGGTAATAATGGGGGTTAGTGATAGCCTCTGTACCGGCTAACACTAAGCCTCGCCTTATTAATGGACGCTGTCAATCAGCCGGTGGCCATTACTAAGGCGGTAGTAATAAAGTTTAAAAAACAAACAAAGAAAAAATATTTTATTGAAATAAAACCTCATTAACCATTTTATTGATCATAAAAACGCTGTCATCAAAGAAGTCCTCGAATCCGATGTAGTCCAATGACCGAACCTGTAAAAAAACACAAACACAACAAAAACTATTAGTAACACATGTGGTAGGCTTAGATACAGGGCCCATGTGTGATACTATCTGTCAAGGTAGGCTTAGATACAGGGTCCAACAGACAGTAATCTTATACAGTACATGTGGTAGGCTTATAAACAGGGCCAATCAGACAGGATCACACACGGGCCATGTATCTAAGCCTACCATGTGCTTATGTAAGATGCTTAGATACAGGGCCCAGCAGACAGAATCACACATGGGCCATGTATCTAAGCCTACCATGTGCTTATGTAAGATGCTTAGATACAGGGCCCAGCAGACAGGATCACACATGGGCCATGTATCTAAGCCCACCATGTGCTTATGTAAGATGCTTAGATACAGGGCCCAGCAGACAGGATCACACATGGGCCATGTATCTAAGCCTACCATGTGCTTATGTAAGATGCTTAGATACAGGGCCCAGCAGACAGGATCACACATGGGCCTTGTATCTAAGCCTACCATGTGCTTATATAAGATGCTTAGATACAGGGCCCAGCAGACAGGATCACACATGGGCCATGCATCTAAGCCTACCATGTGCTTATGTAAGATGCTTAGATACAGGGCCCAGCAGACAGGATCACACATGGGCCATGCATCTAAGCCTACCATGTGCTTATGTAGGATGTGTGGATACAGGGCCCAGCAGACAGGGTCACACATGGGCCTTGTATCTAAGCCTACCATGTGATTGGCTTAGATACAGGGCCCAGCAGACAACATCACACAATCTGTGATCCTGTCTCATGGGCCCTCTAAGCCTGCAACATCGTAGGCTTAAAGGGATTGTCCAGTCCCTAAACATTGATGGCCTATCCTCAGGATAGGCCATCAATAGCTGATGGCTTGGGGTCCGTCTCCCTGGACCCGCCACTCACCTGTTTTGAAGGGGCCGCAGCGTTGGTACGACAGCTGCTTCCTCTTCATTTCACTTAATCGCTCACACTGTGAATCGCCAACACGGATTCACAATGTGAGCAAGTGACCGGAACGAAGGGGAAGCACCAGCTCTCGTACGAGAGCTGCGGCCCCTTCAAAACAGGTGATTGGCGGGGGTCCTGGGAGTCGGACCCCGCCAATCAGCTTCAAGCAGACAGGGATATGAAACTCACCCTGCTCTTCAGCCGCGGCGGATGTCCTGACTCTGAACTACAGGATGGTGGTGGCGTCATGCGCTGCGCACCGGAAACAGGTAGGTAAGTACTGTAGTTACTATAGTAACGGGCCCGCAGTTCCCGTTACTATAGTAACTTTTTATTGTGTAGTGCGGCCCCTATAGCTACGCCACTGGTTGGGTGAGCGGTCCCGCTTCACTCCAGTTCTCTGTACCGGCTGTAATTTTAACAGCCGGTAAGGGAGAACCGGGGCGAACTGGCCCCCCTTCCAGCCTCGGGCCCCCGGGCACTTGCTCATATTGCCCTCATTATAATCCGCCCCTGCATGTATTATACATCCGACACCTTTCTCTAATGGTCGGGATTGGAGGCCATTTAACCTTTTACATGAAGTGGTCAATAGTAACTGTGGAATGTTATTGGTTTCAGAAGGAGGGGTTTCCCTCTGTCTCCCATGCGATGTGATTGTAGGTTGTCGATGGATTGTTATAGCAGCCAGTGTCCTAGCAATGGCACCCAGGTCTGCCACCTTGGGACACTTATAAGGCTAATTATGTCCTAATTCTAACCTTTATGCTGACAGGCATAATGTACTGAAGTATTACAGTACTACAGTGTATTAACGGCACATTTTAGTCCCCTGGAGGGACTGAAGAAAGTACACATAATTGGTATCACCACATTCGTAATGACTGGAACTATAACATTATCATGCTTTTTATCCCGCATGCTGAATGCTGTGAAAAAAATGTAAGAAAAAAACAATGCCGGAATTGATGTTCTTTATGTATCCCACCTCATAAAAACGTAATAAAAAGATCAAAAACTCGTATGTAACCCAAAATGGAACCAATGAAAATGTCAACTCGTTCTGCAAAAAACAAGCCCTCATACAGCTTTGTTGATGGAAAAATGTAACTTTTTTTTTTTAAAGTGTTTTATATTTTGCAAAAGTAGTAAAACATACAAAAAAAAACTATATAAATTTGGTACCGCCGTAATGGTACTGACCAGCAAAGTGAAGATAACATGCCATTTATACCGTATAGTGAAGACCGTAAAAACAAAACCCCCAAATGTTTTTACAAAAGTTATACAATACATTATAGGTAACCCAAAATAGTGCCAAAAATAGTGCCAAAATAAGAAAGAAAGAACTGAAATAATTGCCTTGACCATAAAGGGTTCAAGAGGGTTGGACAGGGGTTGCCTTAACGAGACATCCCCTTTAAAAGCAGTCTGTATTCTTCCTATGGTGCAGCAGACGAATGCATAATATTAAATGTCCTTGGAAGAGTTGTGTGAGAGTAGAAAAAAAGTCTGATTTTTTCCCCCCAGAAACAGCGCCACTCTTGTATCGTAAGTGAATGGTAGAGGTAGTGCACCTAAAACAACCACGTTTACTGTAGTAGCTCCCGCTAATGAAAATCGGTTGTTACCAACTGAGAACATTTCCTGTGCCACAATGTAGTGCTGGTGCCCAGTAAAGACAATTGGTAACCACTTAACGCATGGTAACACTGACTCCTTTGGAGTGGGAGACTTTTTCCAGCGGCTCTCCACTGTGGGGACGGGAGAGAATTCTGGACATGTGGACACTTGTTACACAGCTTTCTACTCCCTCCCTCCATTTTCTTGTAACCAGAGATACAAAATCAGGACAGGGTGGATGTTAGAAAATGTCCTAGAAAAGTAAATAGAAAAAGAGATTTTGATAACATTTTCTTTTCTATAAACCACTCAACATTGCTGCAGTGGTAAAATGGTACTCCCATCTTCTAATGTCATGGCATATCGCTAGAATATTCCATAAAATTATGGTGAATGGGGGTCCATCCTCTAGAATCCCTGCCAATCCCAAATATCCGAATATATATCCATCTACCAATGTGATTTTCCAAGAATTATTATTATTAAAGCCGGTAAAAGTCAAAATCAGACTTTGGATTGGTGCTAAACATCAAGTCTAGAATATCATGACTGCTCATCCTAGGGCCATCATGAATGCATTTCATACGTCTTTCTTCTGTGAGTTGACATCTAATTTTGTCAAACCCTGTGACCCGTTTTATATTGACCATTTAGGCTTTTTAACTTTTTTATGTGTTTGTACAACTGGTTTGGATTCTGCTCCGAATACAGTTGTTTCTTGATATACCCATAATTGTATTTTGCTTCTTATGCTTCCAAGTGGTTCTGCTGTCTCACCATAGACCAAAGGGCAATGGGTTTGGTTCCAATGGTTTGTCTATTTTTCATACAGCATTATATATTAGTGGGTCCAAATTCATAAAAAAGTTTCAATGGCATTTAAAAAAAAAAAAATTCTATCTGTTTATCATAGACAGACCAATGACCAGACACTGAGATAATTGGTGTAAGCTTATTTTTTTTAACATAAATTGGCTGCATTATTCACGGTGGATTTCCTCATGTATATAATAACTATGTATTCAGTTACCTAATACCTAAGATGTTTTAACCCCTTTACAACAAAGGATGGATATATCCGTCCTGTGCAGGAGTTAGTTCCCGCAAAAGGACGGATATATCCGTCCTCTGATCGCGTGGGTACTACCAGTGTACCCACGCGATCAGCAGCAGGAGCACGGCTGTTATACACAGCCTGGCTCCTGACGCAACTGCCGGAATCGAAGCACGCTCCGATTCCAGCAGTTTAACCCATTAAATGCCGCTGTCAATAGCGACAGTGACATATAATGTGTTTGACAGAGGGAGGTAGCTCCCTCTGTCACCCCATCAGCGGCCCCGCAAAGAAATCGCAGGGCGCCGTCGGGTTTCCATGGCAGCCGGGGGCCTAACGAAGGCCCCCAGGTCTGCCTTCAGCAAATGCCTATTAGATTGCCTGTGAGTTTTACACTGACAGGCAATAATGCTTTTGCATACTAAGTATACCAAAGCATTATATATACAATCAGCAGATCGCATAGTGAAGTCTCCTGGTGGGACTAAAAAAAAAATGCAAAGCATTTAAAGAGGCTCTGTCACCAGATTTTGCAGCCCCTATCTGCTATTGCAGCAGATAGGCGCTGCAATGTAGATTACAGTAACGTTTTTATTTTTAAAAAAACGAGCATTTTTGGCCAAGTTATGACCATTTTTGTAGTTATGCAAATGAGGCTTGCAAAAGTCCAAGTGGGTGTGTTTAAAAGTAAAAGTCCAAGTGGGCGTGTATTATGTGCGTACATCGGGGCGTTTTTAATACTTTTACTAGCTGGCCGTTCTGATGAGAAGTATCATCCACTTCTCTTCAGAACGCCCAGCTTCTGGCAGTGCAGACACAGCGTGTTCTCGAGAGATCACGCTGTGACGTCACTCACAGGTCCTGCATCAGGTCAGACGAGCGGGGACACATCGGCACCAGAGGCTACAGATGATTCTGCAGCAGCATCGGCGTTTGCAGGTAAGTAGCTACATCGACTTACCTGCTAACGCCGATGCTGCTGCAGAATCAACTGAAGCCTCTGGTGCCGATGTGTCCGACACGATGCAGGACCTGTGAGCGACGTCACAGATCTGCACTGTCAGAAGCTGGGCGTTCTGAAGAGAAGTGGATGATACTTCTCGTCAGAGCGCCCAGCTAGTAAAAGTATTAAAAACGCCCCGATGTACGCACATAATACACGCCCACTTGGACTTTTACTTTTCAACACGCCCACTTGGACTTTTGCAAGCCTCATTTGCATAACTACAAAAATGGTCATAACTTGGCCAAAAATGCTCGTTTTTTAAAAATAAAAACGTTACTGTAATCTACATTGCAGCGCCGATCTGCTGCAATGGCAGATAGGGGTGGCAAAATCTGGTGACAGAGCCTCTTTAAATAAAGTTTGTGAAAAAACTAAAATAAAAATTACAGTCAAAATGGTTTTATTTAGTAAAAGTGTCAAAACAAATAACACATACACATATATGGTATCCCCACCATTGTAACGACTTGAACAATAAAATGAACACATTCATTAAACTGCCGGGTGAACGGCGTCCAAAAAAAACGCAAAAAACCATGGCAAAATTCTCTCTTTTCTCCCATTCCCCCCATAAAAAATTAAATAAAAGTTAACCTATTAGTCCTATGTACCCCAAAATAGTACTAATGAAAACTACACCGTGGCCCACAATAGTCAAACGGCCACATTGACGGAAAAATAGAAAAGTTACGGCTCTTGGAATGCAGCGATCCAAAAACAAGTAATTTTTTTCTAAAAGGGTTTTTATTGTGCAAACGTAGGAAAATATATAAAACCTTTACATATTTGGTATCACCCTTGGCCGACTCATAGAATAAAGTTAATATGTTATTTACGCTGCATAGTAAACGGCGTAAATTTATAACGTAAACATTTTTCAATTCTCTCCTAAAATAAAGTTAATAAAAGTTAATCAATATATTATAAGCATCTAAAAATGGTGCAACTACATAATACAACTCGTCCCGCAAAAAACAAGCCCTTATACGGCTATGTCGACTGAATAAAAAAAAAGTTACGACTCTTGGAATGCGACCGTGAAAAAACAAAAAATAATCCTTGGTCATTAACGAGCAAAATGGCCTGATCATTAAGGGGTTAACTTCCCATTCAATTTTAGCTTTGGTTACCAAGAGTACAAAATTAAAAAAGAAAACATGAATATATATATATATATTGTACAGTCGGGGCCAAACAATGTACCAACCCCTTTTTAGAAATGTAATAGGGGAATTGGGTTTCTCCTTAGTAGAGGGATCTGGAAGAATTTAGTAAAAATATGATATTTGAATTGTATTTGCACCAATAGCATTTTTTGATTGGTGGGATTTCCTGGTCACCGGGACAGGGGTCCCATGTTCTAGGAGGGTAGAAGATAACCAGAGAGTTGGCTGCACGTGTGGGCTCTCTATATTATAGTCTATGTGAGTAACGATAACCAAGATAAACTGATATTACTGAATATGTGACGCAGATTCAAAAGAAAATGCAGGGAGAATAATATTTATTATTTGTCAGTCGTATAAATTACACCAGACGTAATATTTGCCCATGAATAATGAACATATAAGTTACATAACCTGCTGCTGTATGGCATTATTACATCATAGACCTCATCATAATAGGCATGCACCTAAATGATGTCACAATGGTGCCAAGGGGAATGTAAATGGAGATCACCTGTTTGACCTCTTTGAGGGTTTAGTGAAGGCGAGTGAAGATGTCAGGTTTGTGCCACAAGATTATTTGCTTCCCGTTTTTATGTCTTCTTCTTCAGTGTCATACCAACCAATATGGCAGGGTTGGCAGATGCTTGGGGCCCTTTACATTGGGATCCAAATCCCCCTTGTTACTTTCTGTAGCTGTATGCTAGGAGTGGTCAGTAAAGACAGCGCATGCCACACAGCGGAGCCTCCATGTTCTAACCCATTGTGACATGTCTCAAGCGGGGGAAGTGGCATGTAAGGGGCTGCTGATTGGCAGATTGCATGTTAATTCGGGATATTGTTATATCAGAGGGCATGGAGTTGGTCAATTTTCTGTCCTTTATGACTGTCATTATATGGGCACTCTCCCTGGTATTATGTTGGTGTTATGGCTGGCATTTTCTGGGCATTATCTTATGTAAATGAAAACTATAAAATTCAGTAGATAGTATATATATATACACGCACTATGACATATTATGTTAGCCCTATGACTGGCATTATATGTGCATTACACTTTATGCCATTACTAGTGCACATAGATAAACTGGGTCTTCCACTTTTAACTTGTATACAAAAACATCCCCATGAGATATGACAAAATCCAAACCCTGACCCTAAATTTACCCCATAAAAATGTTCTATATGTATTAGATTGCAATATTTAAAGAGGAATTAGCACCAATAATAATATTATACAACCACATCTACCAATCATACAATACCATGTATACGATGTGAGGGATGATGTCACATTGCTTGTTCTCATGGCATTCCATGAGCCTGAAGACACATGGGGGCAATGTATAAATCACCTTATTTAGGGTTGTTATTTTATGTGCCGGTATTCAGAAGAGAGGGGGGAATAGGCGTCCTCCTTAAGGGGTCCTCCCATAATTTAATTTGGTCATTTTCGGGGTATTCATAGAAATAATAAAGCTGCAGTTTCCCATCTTACTGATATAGCTGAGAATACTAGCTGAAACACTGCACAGAAGTCATTTATATTATTGACAAATTATGTTCCATCATTTATGTATTTATAATTATTATGATTATTGTGAAAATGTCTTTTATCCGATTTCTTGCTTTCTTACACTGGTCTCAATAAAATAGTTACTTTTACTCCTATTAAGAGTACAACTTCTTTGGTCTTTGATTCCTGTAGGGATTTTATAGCAGTGTCCTTTCTAAATCTAATCTATTTCTTAAACAGGTGATTATAAGATTTTGGCGATCGTTTTTTTGGCAATAATGGCGTATGTTATTATTGCTTGGCTTCTGTGCTATATCTGGTAAGTTACCAACACTGCTTGCATTATATTTATTATATTTCTTTTTTTTATCATTCTGAAACTAGGTGCATACTTATCTTTATGGTATCTTTGTTGTGCAATGTCCCAATGTCCCTGTACCAGGGGTAAGACAAAATTTATATGGGTTCATATAAAGTAATGATTTGTGTCCTCCTGTCCAGTGACATCATGGTTACTGCTAAGTCATTATCACTGGCCCCAAGTATCAGTGTGTGCTCTTCTAGGAACTCAAATACAACATAGTATGACGGAAGTATAAGAATTGTGTTATGGCATGGCGATAGAAAGATGGTTGACCACAGCTTATTTCTCTGTCGCTGCCTCAGGCTTCACTTCTTTCAGCAAAAATCTGCAGGAATCTCCATGAACCTGTAGATCCTGACAGTTATTGGTGAAGAATTTGGCTGCCATTTTTAATTTTATGTTATTTTTGTAAAAGACCGATTTTAATTGAGTCGATAAAGAACAACCAGCGTTACATGTGACAGACCCTGACAGGACAGGGTTACATGTGACAGGAATGTTAGATTTTAATAAATTATTCAGAATTACGGTCATTGAAATATATGAGAGACCGTGTAATACATGGTTGGGCGAGTCCTTGAGATCAAGGCCTGCTTTTTCCATCAACTCCCAACACTACGGCTAACAGAGGGGGGTCACGAGTGGGGAATATATGATGTTCATGTGCCGTAATAGAGTGTGTGGCATGGGGTTGTCATCACACTCCTTGTCTGCGTTGTCCTCCGCTTCTATCTTTAATTCTGTACAAGATTGTGACTTTAATGATTTTCTCTGTCTTTTGCTGGTTTTTTTTTTAGGAAGAAGCTGTTCATTGGTCGGAGAATGGATGACCCAGGTAACAACAGTAATGTGATTACTAGGCGTGGCATCCTACTGCGACATGACATCTTAGCTGTCAACTGTTTTATCAGTCTTTCTCTAGCGTAGAAAAGTCACACAAGGGCATAAAAGTTTTGGGGTTTTTACGCTGCCCTCACCACTTTCGGGAATAGGGGGCGTGGCTTACCAAAGCTAAAACTGGCATATGAAACGCCAGTCTTAGGAAATTTGCACCCAAAAGTTTTCTAACTTTCTTGGGGTGTATTTAAAGAATTCTTTCTCTCCACATAGTGTATATATATATATATATATATATATATATATATATATATATATATATATATATATATATATATATATATATATATTGTGTTGTATGTCTCCTTTAGAATTTTTCCATTAGAACTACATTCAGCATCTTCTATTCTTCTGTCTAACAGAGAATCCCTACAACATCATTGAAAATGAAATTGAGATCTGGGTCGAGTCAGTGGCGGGCTGAAAGAACGGGAGAAATGCGCCACTTTAACATCGTGGTTTCTAAAAAGGCTAGGGCTACAAGGTGACTATAGCCGTAACACACGATGCCCAACCAAAGATCACAGGTTTGGAGTACTTGTGCCAGTCGTTTCACGGTAGTGGCAACCCGCGGATCGCAATGCGGCCACATTCACTTTAATTACATGCGATGCACGCAGGAGCACCCAGCGATCTTTGTCCTAAAGACCTGTGTCGCGGCCCAGATCACAGCGTATCCCCAGCCTAACACCATCTACAAGACGAACAATACCATCACCATCAAAATAATCATACACAACAACATCATTACCACCAAGAAGATTATAAGTAACATCATCAAGATCGGTATGTATTGTTAGAATTAAAGTTAAAGCTTTATGGTAACATTTGCCTACTTGCAAATTTTGGTAAAATCATGACATCATGATCATGAAATCATGATCTACCTATTATGTATAAAAGTGCAGGCATGTTGGACCGATTGTAAAAATTCCCACAATGTCGCTTTTCCCCCGTAGGTTTACATATTGGTTGCACGCAAGTCCACGATAATGCTGTGATTCTACCGTGACTCATAGGCAACCAATTGTTCTTGTGGAGCTCTAGCCTTAGTACATTTGGCCGCACATAGTTTTGTCAGCATACATTGCCGGCCATTCAGTCTCAGGAAAAACATTGATTGCTGTGATGGATTTTTCCATCTTCTTTTATTCTTCCCAGAGATGAATGGCATAGGATGTGTCCAGCAGCTGCTTAAGCCTCTGTTCCCCATAGAAATAGCCATAGTATGCACCTTTATTTTTGGGATCTGGAGGTGGAGAAGAGCATTTATTATGTATAGGAAGCTTAAGATTGGCCATGTTTGTGCAGATCTCTCATCATATCTGATGGCCTGGTTATGTTGTTATTTGCTCATCTATACTACGTTTGGGACCTCTTTGCCTAGCCAAGGAGCTCATATGGATATGACTTATAGATAACATAAAACAGATTCAATATTTAATAATATGTTAGAAATTCTCTATGTGCTATGACACAAACCTCAACTGGTAAAGTTCTTCAAATCTAGGTTGGGTACTGATCATCAGATGGGCACATGCGGCTAGGCAGGAATTGAGTCATGTATAGACAGTACATCTATTTAAATGCCACCCACTGTTTACTGGCTTAGGCAATATAAATAAAGTTGCGTCATATTTTTGCCCTCTATGCAGAGATACTGCCACGGCTGGGGGCTATGTGTACCCACTATTCTGCTCCGCTGTAGCGTAGAACAGCTGGCCAAACAACAGTCAATAACAGTTGCTCGGATATGGGTACCTGGGTAGAAGATCAGGCAAGGTACTCGGAGTAGCAGACACGTGGTGAAGGTGAAGTAGGCACAGATGATGCTTGGTGTGGCAGATGACACCTGACGTGGCAGATGACACGTGACGTGGCAGATGGCAACAGACGTGGCAGGTGAGGCACACACGACAGCCACAATAGGCTTAGGCTCAGGAACAAACACAGCAACAGCATATGGGAAGCAGGATACAGGAACACTGGGAGCAGGATACAACTAAGGGACCATTTGCATAAACGAACACAGGAATACAAACAACACTCAGGCAAGGTTAGTAAGGGCAGAACCCTTTTTAAAGTTCAGGATGTTACTGGGTTGATTGGGAAACTTTAGACAGGTGTGCACAATGGCCCTTTAAGGCCGGGAGTGAGCGCGCACACACCCCACAAGACACAGGAGAGCACTGCAGTCGTGTGTGTCTCTGAGGAGGGAGATGCCGACATGAAGATACAGTCCTGTGGTTGCGGCTGCCGACAGTCAGCGACCGCGGGCATAACAGATACCTTGACATGGCATGTTGGCATGTGTGTATATTTATATATAGTGTTGGACTTGTGTTCGTTACTTCTGTTCACCAGAGAAGATAATTGTGAGGGGCCCCCTACATCTATTTGCACGTCCACTTTTAATTGCATCGTAAATTTTGTTGTTATCATTTTATACACAGGACTCATTATCAATAAGGTCTAATAGGCTATTTCTGAACCAACCCATGAGAAATAGAGTGTAGTGGCAAGTGAGTAGCTCCAAATGGAATTGTCTTCTGCTGGACCTTTGTGAACCATTATTGTGTCACACCCTGGGCCCTCAGGAGCATCCTCTGGTACTATGGGCGGCCAGTCTGCCCTAGTTTCTGAAGACATATACTAACCATGTTCTGTACTTTCAATGATCTAGTCACATATTCTAGTTGGGCCTCATTCAAACATTGTGAAAAAACGTACCTAAGTAAAAATCCTATATGATTATCAGCTTTATGAGCGTAATATTACTCAAAAACAATCCCATCTCTATTTCCAGATTTCTACAATCGACTCTTCTGTCAATAGATTTGCACCATCAAGAATAAGTGACAACGTCTATAGATAGAAAACATCAAGAGATAGTCGTCCCAAAGACAAAGAATGAACTTTTTGTCTTTTTCTTTTATCAAAAATAAATGCAATAAATAATCTAGCCGCTAATGTGATATTTTGCGTCTTTGATCTACTGTACAACTGCACCTGTGTATAACGTGTAACAAATACGAAAATGATATTATAAAATGGTTCACTATGAAGTACCAAATGGACATAAGATGTAACCAAGGTAGATGACAATATATGGGTTTAAATGGGTTTTCCAGTTTTCCAATCTCATAAAACGATGGCATCTTACTAGGAGGTTACCAGTAGGAAACTACACAGGACACGGCATCGCCGACACAATGTTTCGCTTTTTCCTTCAGCGGGTCTCTAGAACTCAGGACCTGCTGTATGGGAGGCAGAAACACTTATGTCTCATGCACATGACAGCGTGCGCCGGTCGGGTCCCATCAGTGATCCATGGAAAGATAGAACATGTCCTATCTTTCCACGGATCGGAGAATTGGGTCAGTTTTCATGGAACCGATTCACCCGCTAAAATGAATGGGCCATGAAAACTATCGGGTGCCATTTGGTTGCCATGAAAAACAGCCCGAGTGGCACTCGGTTATGTGCAACTGCACTAAGGGTATGTTCACACAGGGCGGATACGCTGCTTAAAAGCACACAGCGTATTAGCCCTGTGCTCCGCAGGGAATTACGGTCTAAAAACCGCACCAAACTGTGGTGCAGTTTTTCGGCCGAAATGTCCGCTGCAGAAAATCGGAAAGAAAAAAAAAGGGTAATTACCACGGTGACGCGTCCCACCAACGTCCTGATGTCATGACGCTCTGCAGCCCTGAGATGACGTTTTATCCCATGTGACCTATGCAGCCTGTGATTGACCGCAGCAGTCACATGTATTCAGGGGTGGATTAAGGGTACCATGGGCCCTTTTTTAGGTCTGGCCCTCCCCTCCCCCCCGCAAACTTTGAAGACCCTGTACCGTATATACTTGCAGATTTCTGTTTAGGCGGCCACAGATCTGGCATGGTTTTAATTTAGCTGTAAAAGCAGAATGAGCCATATAGAAGAAAGAAAGCAGAATACAGTACTTTGAGACACTGAAGTGGTCAGGAGCTTTATAACTTTTTTATTTTTATGTCACTGGACTCGTGTGTGAAAGATTATTTTTTTGCGGGAGGAGTTATAGTTTTTATTGGCACCATGTAAAGTACCATATAATGGGTGAATTGGAAAAAACTGAGATTCCTCCATGGTTTTTTGGATTTAGTTTTTACTGTATATATTTACCTTCTCTTAAGGTAAAAGTAGATTTAACATATACTTTTACCTTAAGAGAAGATAAATATATACAGACCCAGAACCAAGCTCAGCACATATATACAGCCCCAGAACCAAGCTCAGTATATATTTATACAACACCAGAACAAAGCTCAGTACATATATACAGCACTTTAACCAAACTCAGTACATAAATACAGCCCCAGAACCAAGCTCAGTACATAAATACAGCACCAGAACCAAGCTCAGTACATATATACAGCACTAGAACAAAGCTTAGTACATATATACATCCCCAGAACCAAGCTCAGTACATATATACAATGCCAGAACCAAGCTCAGTACATATATATAACTCCAGAACCAAGCTCAGTATATATATATATATATATATATATATATATATATAGAATGTCCACCATCCAGCAGCACCAGTCAGGAATATAGGTGGGTGCACGTCCCAGGAGCCCGATCACTGCTCCTAAATCCTCAATATTCGTCCAATAAGAGACAGCACTCCAATTTGTGATAGAAAAAAACGGCTTTTTATTAGCCCCTGTGCGACGTTTCGGCTCTTTACATGGAGCCTTTCTCAAGCATGCTTGAGAAAGGCTCCATGTAAAGAGCCGAAACGTCGCACAGGGGCTAATAAAAAGACGATTTTTTTCTATCACAAATTGGAGTGCTGTCTCTTATTGGACGAATATATATATATATATATATATATATATATATATATATACACACAGCACGAGAACCAAGCTCAGTATATATATACAGCACCAGAACAAATACAGTTCAGTACAGAGATCATTTGCAAATTCAGTTAAGCCCCTGCTGTATAAATTTGTACATCATAAAATGACAGCTCCCAGTATAGCCTGAACAATGGTTAGGATATGCTGGGAGTTGCTGTTTAACAAAACTAATGCTACCATCCATCATCTTGCTGCAGATCATACAGTGACTACAGTACTGATCTGTCACAGGTAGAATAAACATTTACATTGAGTGACTCACCGGTGACGCCTCAGATTCTTTTACGTTCTTTTTCTCTTTTCTTCTCCATCCGGTCCAGACCGCTATGATTACTTCTCCCGGGCACGGCCCATTTCTGCAGTTTGCAGCTCAGATGTCTTCGGCTCCTCACTTTTCCAACATTTCCGCACCTGTAAACGAAGATAAAATTCTCATGATGCCACACTCTATGCTTCTAAATATAATAGTATGATACAATGAATATAATAGTACTATACACTCTACTCCTGAATATAATAGTATTATACACTGTGCCCCTGAATATAATAGTACTATACACTGTGCTCCTGAATATAATAGCACTATACACTGTACTCCTGAATATAATAGTACTATACACTGTACTCGTGAGTATAATAGTACTATACACTGTACTCCTGAATATAATAGTACTATACACTGTACTCCTGAATATAATAGTACTATACACTGTACCCCTGAATATAATAGTACTATACACTGTACTCCTGAATATAATAGTACTATACACTGTACTCCTGAATATAATAGTACTATACACTGTACTCCTGAATATAATAGTACTATACACTGTGCTCCTGAATATAATAGTACTATACACTGTACTCCTGAATATAATAGTACTATACACTGTACTCCTGAATATAATAGTACTATACACTGTGCTCCTGAATATAATAGTACTATACACTGTACTCCTGAATATAATAGCACTATACACTGTGCTCCTGAATATAATAGCATTATACACTGTGCTCCTGAATATAATAGCACTATACACTGTGCTCCTGAATATAATAGTACTATACACTCTGCCCCTGAATATAATAGTACTATACACTGTGCTCCTGAATACAATAGTACTATACACTGTGCTCCTGAATATAATAGCATTATACACTGTGCTCCTGAATATAATAGTACTATACACTGCGCCCCTGAATATAATAGTACTATACACTGTGCTCCTGAATACAAAAGTACTATACACTGTACTCCTGAATATAATAGCACTATACACTGTGCTCCTGAATATAATAGCACTATACACTGTGCTCCTGAATATAATAGTACTATACACTGTGCTCCTGAATATAATAGTACTATACACTGTACTCCTGAATATAATAGTACTATACACTGTACTCCTGAATATAATAGTACTATACACTGTGCTCCTGAATATAATAGTACTATACACTGTACTCCTGAATATAATAGCACTATACACTGTGCTCCTGAATATAATAGCATTATACACTGTGCTCCTGAATATAATAGCACTATACACTGTGCTCCTGAATATAATAGTACTATACACTGCGCCCCTGAATATAATAGTACTATACACTGTGCTCCTGAATACAATAGTACTATACACTGTGCTCCTGAATATAATAGCATTATACACTGTGCTCCTGAATATAATAGTACTATACACTGCGCCCCTGAATATAATAGTACTATACACTGTGCTCCTGAATACAAAAGTACTATACACTGTACTCCTGAATATAATAGCACTATACACTGTGCTCCTGAATATAATAGCATTATACACTGTACTCCTGAATATAATAGTACAATACACTGTGCTCCTGAATATAATAGCACTATACACTGTGCTCCTGAATATAATAGTACTATACACTGTGCTCCTGAATATAATAGCACTATACACTGTGCTCCTGAATATAATAGTACTATACACTGTGCTCCTGAATATAATAGTACTATACACTACACCCCTGAATATAATAGTACTATACACTGCGCCCCTGAATATAATAGTATTATACACTGTACTCCTGAGTATAATAGTACTATACACTGCGCTCCTGAATACAATAGTATTATACACTGTACTCCTGAATATAATAGTACTATACACTGTACTCCTGAATATAATAGTACTATACACTGCGCCCCTGAATATAATAGTACTATACACTGCGCTCCTGAATATAATAGTACTATACACTGTGCTCCTGAATATAATAGTATTATACACTGTGCCCCTGAATATAATAGTATTATACACTGTACTCCTGAATATAATAGTACTATACACTGCACTCCTGAATATAATAGTACTATACACTGTACTGCTGAATATAATAGTACTATACACTGCGCCCCTGAATATAATAGTATTATACACTGTACTCCTGAATATAATAGTACTATACACTGCACTCCTGAATATAATAGTACTATTCACTGCGCTCTTGAATATAATTGTACTATACACTGCGCCCCTGAATATAATAGTACTATACACTGCGCCCCTGAATATAATAGTACTATACACTGTGCCCCTGAATATAATAGTACTATTCACTGCGCTCTTCAATAGAGATGAGCGAACTTATGAAAAGTTCGGTTCGGCAGGTTCGCCGAATTTCATGAAAAAGTTCGATTCGGACCGAACTAGTTCTGACCGAACCTGTAATACAAAAAAAGCCCCTAAAAATCGTGTATAACACTGTTTAAAAGCCCTAGAAGCCCTGTATAACACTCTTAGGTCACCCATGAGTGTATCCAAGTACTTTTGAGCTGTCTTTAAGGCAAAGTTAGTGTCAAAGTTACGCCAACATGTATGGCTATAGGAAAACGGATGGGACACGGTGATAACGAACAGAAACCACTGCACTTGTGCATGTTGTATGCTTAATGCATTGTTAAAAAAGGTACAAAAATTAACCATTTTAGGCGGCTGATGCCTGCCAGGGTTCATACATATAAGGTGGTAAAAGAAGAAGCAATGGCTTTTGACAAGCCCTCAAAAAATGTACCCTTTATGGTGGCAGATGCCTGTCAAGGTTCATCCATACATGGATGTAAAAGCAACAAGCAATGGCTTTTCACAAGCCCTCCAAAAATGTACCCTTTTTATTGGCAGATGCCTGCCGGGGTTCATCCATACATGGATGTAAAAGCAACAAGCAATGGCTTTTCACAAGCCCTCAAAAAATTTACCCTTTTTATAGGCAGATGCCTGCCGGGGTTCATCCATACATGGATGTAAAAGCAACAAGCAATGGCTTTTCACAAGCCCTCCAGGCCTGCTTGTAGCAGACGGCAGTGGAGGTGTATTGGTGGTAGTAGAGGTAGCCAACGGACAGCAAGGGTGGTGGTAGTTGTAGTAGCAGCACATTAAAAGACACTGGACAGTCACAGGACAAAGCCCTGTGGTGGGGCAGGCCTCAGGCCTGCTTGTAGCAGACGGCAGTGGAGGTGTATTGTTGGTAGTAGAGGTAGCCAACACAGACAGTAAGGGTGGTGGTAGTAGTAGTAGCAGCACATTAAAAGACACTGGACAGTCACAGGACAAAGCCCTGTGGTGGGGCAGGCCTCAGGCCTGCTTGTAGCAGACGGGCGGCAGTGGAGGTGTATTGGTGGTAGTAGAGGTAGCCAACACAGACAGCAAGGGTGGTAGTAGTAGTAGCAGCACATTAAAAAAAGAGACTGGACGACAGTCACAGGACAAAGCCCTGTGGTGGGGCAGGCCTGCTTGTAGCAGACGGCAGTGGAGGTGTATTGGTGGTAGTAGAGGTAGCCAACACAGACAGCAAGGGTGGTAGTAGTAGTAGCAGCACATTAAAAAAAGAGACTGGACGACATTCACAGGACAAAGCCCTGTGGTGGGGCAGGCCTGCTTGTAGCAGACGGCACTGGGGGTGGATTGGTAGTAGAAGTAGTAGAAGCAGCAACAGCAGCACATTAAAAAAAGAGACTGGACGACAGTCACAGGACAAAGCCCTGTGGTGGGGCAGGCCTGCTTGTAGCAGACGGCACTGGGGGTGGATTGGTGGTAGAAGTAGTAGCAGCACCAACAGTGGCACATTAAAAAAAGAGTGGACAGGACAGAATCCCGTAGTAGCAGGCGGCAGTAGCAGGCGGCAGCGGCAGCAGCAGCAGCAATGTCAGATCTAATCAGTGGCATCAGGCACAGGGGTTTTAAAATCCTCACCGATCCACGCTTGATTCATTTTCAGAAACGTGAGATTTTCCAAGCTGTTGGCGGACAATCTTGTTCGCTTAGGGGTGACGAAGCCCCCTGCCGCGCTGAATACCCTCTCTGACGCTACACTGGAGGGTGGACAAGACAGTACACCCATGGCAAACTGGGCCAGTTCTTGCCAATGATCCAATCTGCTGACCCAGAAGTCCATGGGGTCTGGGATCAGCATTTCTGACAGAGAAAGGGCACAGTCCAGGTACGAGTGAACCTGGTTGTTTAGGTGCTGCACCTGGTGATGGTGAACATCCCTTTGGTGACTACGATGTGTGTCAGGTCGGGGTATTGGATGTAAAAATGTTGTCATCATATTTTCCAAACTGAATTGGCTGCTGCTGCTGCTGCCGCCGCCTATTGCAGAGGTAGCTCTGCCAGAGGCGGTGGAACGATGAGACAGTGGGGAGCGGAGAGTGGCCCCCTGGTCAGACATGCTTGCAGCAGGTGTTTGCCGTTTGAAAGCCGTGACAAGCTGGCTGCATAGCTTCTCTCGATAATAAGCCAATTTTGCCTCCCTCTCGGAAGGCGCAAAAAACTCCCCCATTCTGGCTTTATACCGAGGGTCTAAAAGTGTGGCTATCCAGTACTCATCTCTTTGCTTCATGCTAACAATACGACAGTCAGCGCGCAAGTAACGAAGCATACAGCTCGCCATCCTGGCCAGCGTTTCAGAGGGCCTGGTTGGTTCCATCTCCGCCCCATACTGCCATGGTTGTCCATCATCAAGGTCGTCGTCAGAATCGTCATCACCACCATCACTGTCATGTTGTGCGGCTGCCTCGTCCCCTATCCCTTCCTGTGATTCCATCTCCAAATCCAGCTCCTCTTCAGGTCCTGTTTCCTCATCCTCATCCTCCTCCTCCTCCTCAACATCCATAGCCAGATGTGATCCTTCCTCCATCCTTTGCTGAATCATCGCTGTGAGCGTTTGCTCCATAATGAATATCAGCGGCATAACATCGTTCATTCCGCTAGCGTCACGGCTCACAAATCGTGTGGCCTCTTCAAAGGGCCTCAAAACGCGACATGCGTCTCTAACCAGCTGCCAGTGCCTGAGCTCGAAATTACACTGGCTCCAAACGCTGCCCGTCTGCTGCATCAGGAAATCATTCACGGCTTTCCGCTGTTCGTACAGACGGTCCAACATGTGCAGGGTGGAATTCCAGCGTGTTGGAACGTCGCAAATCAGGCTGTGTTCTGGGAGATTGTTTTGACGCTGCAAGTCCAGGAGGGCGTGCTTAAATGCATACGAACGTCTAAAGCGAACGCAAACCCTCCTGGACATGGCCAGCACACCCTTCAAACCAACATATGACTTTAAGAAGCGTGTTATGACCAGATTGATCACATGTGCCATGCAAGGAGCGTGTGTCAGGTGACCTAGACGCAGTGCAGCCACAACGTTCTTGCCGTTATTAGAGACAACATTGCCCAGTGTGAGTTTCAGAGGAGACAGCCAGTGTGCGATTTCCTCCTTGATGCACAGCAGCAGCTCCTGCCCTGTGTGGCTTTTCTCGCCCAGGCTCAGCAGGTGTAAGACAGCGTTGTGGCGCTTCACCTTGCACCTATGAAAAGAGGAGGGAGGAGGAGTGGAAGATACGCTGTGTCCTGTCTGGGACGGGAAGACCTCCAAGGAGGAAGGCAAGGAGGAGGAGGAGGAGTAGGAGGAGGAGGATGGTAGGCGCCTGGTGTCCGGAGTTGAACCAGAAAGATACAAGCGTGGAGGTGGTAATGCCTGGCATTGCTGCGGTGGTGCATCGGACTGCAAAATATTGACCCAGTGGGACATGAAAGACATGTACTGTCCCTGCCCATAGTTGCTGCTCCACGTGTCGACGGTGGCATGTACCCTGCTGCACACGGATAATTGCAAGGACTGGCACACCTTTTCCTCCACATGCTTGTGCAAGGCAGGGACAGCTGTTTTGGAGAAGTAATGTCGGCTAGGTATTCGCCACCTAGGCTGAGCGCACGCTGTCAATTGCTTGAAGCCGGCGGAGTCGACCAGGTGGTACGGCAGCGACTGCACCACCAACAACTTAGCCAGGTGTGAATTAAGCCGCACGACAAGTGGATGACTGGGTATATATTGTTGCTTATTGGACAACGATTCCGTAATGGATAACTGACGGGACGTAGGAGGACACTAGATGACAGTGATGATGATGATGACAACGACATGGTGGATAAGGCCTGGCTACTACTTAGATGACAGGGACTCGGAGCAGCAGCAGCAGCTGCAGAGGGGTCTTCATTAGATGTACATGATGATGGTGGGGCATGTCGATTGTCCCACATGGCCTTGTGATGCCGCTCCATGTGTTTACGTAGAGCGGTAGTTCCTACATTGCTGCCCTGCCCACGCCTTACTTTCTGCTTGCAGATACGGCACTGTGCCATGTTTTCGTCCTCCGGTAAGGTACAGAAAAATTGCCACACGGCAGAGTACCGTAAAGAGGTAGTACCACGTCCACCACCACCACCACCACCCGAGATTGCCCCTTGTCTGGCAGGCTTTTTTCGGGAGCCTACACCATCATCAGTGTCGCCGTCACCGGCTCCTGAGCTGACCCTACCGCTGCAACGTTTTGCAGATTGTCTTCTGCCCCTACCTCGGCTTGGCTGTTTATCACGGCCAGTGCCGCCACTACTACCCTCCTCCTCTGACGCCGTCATCACCTCGTCACCTGGTTCCCACGTCCTGTCTAAAACAACATCATCATCATAGCCTTCCTCATCATCCCCGCCACTTCTGTCACTGTGTTGTGAATGTGATGTGACATCATGGCGGGCTCCATGCCCCCCCTCATTACTGCGTCTGCCACCACGGCTACCACCACCAACACCCCCACTACCGCAGCTATGCGTCTCGGACACCGCTTCCACCTCCACCACCGCCGCAACACACTCCGTTGGCTGACTCGCGGAAAACAAATCATCATCATCACTATGTTGTTCAGTATCTTCCTTCGCACCCGAGGAGATGTCTCTTAGGACTCTCAGGAAAGATGGCTTCCCGCTAGGAAGGGGGAGCGAAGACATAGATGATGGAATGGAAACACTAGTGAACCTGGTACGAGTGAACCTGGTTGTTTAGGTGCTGCACCTGGTGATGGTGAACATCCCTTTGGTGACTACGATGTGTGTCAGGTCGGGGTATTGGATGTAAAAATGTCATCATATTTTCCAAACTGAATTGGCTTCTGCTGCTGCTGCCGCCGCCTATTGCAGAGGTAGCTCTGCCAGATGCGGTGGAACGATGAGACAGTGGGGAGCGGAGAGTGGCCCCCTGGTCAGACATGCTTGCAGCAGGTGTTTGCCGTTTGAAAGCCGTGACAAGCTGGCTGCATAGTTTCTCTCAATAATAAGCCAATTTTGCCTCCCTCTCAGAAGGCACAAAAAACTCCCCCATTCTGGCTTTATACCGAGGGTCTAAAAGTGTGGCTATCCAGTACTCATCTCTTTGCTTCATGCTAACAATACGACAGTCAGCGCGCAAGTAACGAAGCATACAGCTCGCCATCCTGGCCAGCGTTTCAGAGGGCCTGGTTGGTTCCATCTCCGCCCCATACTGAAATGGTTGTCCATCATCAAGGTCGTCGTCAGACTCGTCATCACCACCATCACTGTCATGTTGTACGGCTGCCTCGTCCCCTATCCCTTCCTGGGATTCCATCTCCACATCCAGCTCCTCTTCAGGTCCTGTTTCCTCATCCTCATCCTCCTCCTCCTCCTCAACATCCATAGCCAGATGTGATCCTTCCTCCATCCTTTGCTGAATCATCGCTGTGAGCGTTTGCTCCATAATGAATATCAGCGGCATAACATCGTTCATTCCGCTAGCATTACGGCTCACAAATCGTGTGGCCTCTTCAAAGGGCCTCAAAACGCGACATGCGCCTCTAACCACCTGCCAGTGCCTGAGCTCGAAATTACACTGGCTCCAAACGCTGCCCGTCTGCTGCATCAGGAAATCATTCACGGCTTTCCGCTGTTCGTACAGACGGTCCAAAATGTGCAGGGTGGAATTCCAGCGTGTTGGAACGTCGCAATTCATGCTGTGTTCTGGGAGATTGTTTTGACGCTGCAAGTCCAGGAGGGCGTGCTTAAATGCATACGAACGTCTAAAGCGAACGCAAACCCTCCTGGACATGGCCAGCACACCCTTCAAACCAACATATGACTTTAAGAAGCGTGTTATGACCAGATTGATCACATGTGCCATGCAAGGAGCGTGTGTCAGGTGACCTAGACGCAGTGCAGGCACAACGTTCTTGCCGTTATCAGAGACAACATTGTCCAGTGTGAGTTTCAGAGGAGACAGCCAGCATGCGATTCCCTCCTTGATGCACAGCAGCAGCTCCTGCCCTGTGTGGCTTTTCTCGCCCAGGCTCAGCAGGTGTAAGACAGCGTTGTGGCGTTTCACCTTGCACCTATGAAAAGAGGAGGGAGGAGGAGTGGAAGATACGCTGTGTCCTGTCGGGGACGGAAAGACCTACAAGGAGGAAGGCAAGGAGGAGGAGGAGGAGTAGGAGGAGGAGGATGGTAGGCGCCTGGTGTCCGGAGTTGAACCAGAAAGATACAAGCGTGGAGGTGGTAATGCCTGGCATTGCTGCGGTGGTGCATCGGACTGCAAAATATTGACCCAGTGGGCCGTGAAAGACATGTACTGTCCCTGCCCATAGTTGCTGCTCCACGTGTCGACGGTAGCATGTACCCTGCTGCACACGGATAATTGCAAGGACTGGCACACCTTTTCCTCCACATGCTTGTGCAAGGCAGGGACAGCTGTTTTGGAGAAGTAATGTCGGCTTGGTATTCGCCACCTAGGCTGAGCGCACGCCATCAATTGCTTGAAGTCGGCGGAGTCGACCAGGTGGTACGGCAGCGACTGCACCACCAACAACTTAGTCAGGTGTGACTTAAGCCGCACGACAAGTGGATGACTTGGTATATATTGTTGCTTATTGGACAACGATTCCGTAATGGATAACTGACGGGACGTAGGAGGAGCACTAGATGACAGTGATGATGATGATGACAACGACATGCTGGATAAGTCCTAGCTACTACTTAGATGACAGGGACTCGGAGCAGCAGCAGCAGCTGCAGAGGGGTCTTCATTAGATGTACATGATAATGGTGGGGCATGTCGATTGTCCCTCATGGCCTTGTGATGCCGCTCCATGTGTTTACGTAGAGCGGTAGTTCCTACATTGCTGCCCTGCCCATGCCTTACTTTCTGCTTGCAGATACGGCACTGTGCCATGTTTTCGTCCTCCGGGAAGGTACAGAAAAATTGCCACACGGCAGAGTACCGTAAAGAGGTAGTACCACGTCCACCACCACCACCACCACCCGAGCTTGCCCCTTGTCTGGCAGGCTTTTTTCAGGAGCCTACACCAGCATCAGTGTCGCCGTCACCGGCTCCTGAGCTGACCCTACCGCTGCAACGTTTTGCAGATTGACTTCTGCCCCTACCTCGGCTTGGCTGTTTATCACGGCCAGTGCCGCCACTACTACCCTCCTCCTCTGACGCCGTCATCACCTCGTCACCTGGTTCCCACGTCCTGTCTAAAACAACATCATCATCATAGCCTTCCTCATCATCCCCGCCACTTCTGTCACTGTGTTGTGAATGTGATGTGACATTATGGCGGGCTCCATGCCCCCCCTCATTACTGCGTCTGCCACCACGGCTACCACCACCAACACCCCCACTACCGCAGCTATGCGTCTCGGACACCGCTTCCAACTCCACCACCGCCGCAACACACTCCGTTGGCTGACTCGCGGAAAACAAATCATCATCAACACTATGTTGTTCAGTATCTTCCTTCGCACCCGAGGAGATGTCTCTTAGGACTCTCAGGAAAGATGGCTTCCCGCTAGGAAGGGGGAGCGAAGACATAGATGATGGAATGGAAACACTAGAAATACCTATATTACTGCTGTCACTGTGCCAAGGAACTGTAGAGGATCTGGAATCCAACGAAACCTGGCTTGAAGCCAGATTGTCAGAGTCTTCCTGCTGAGATGACCGCGAGCCAGCCAACCAGTCCACAATGGCCGTATTGTCTAAAGTAACCCGCCCACCGGAGGAGATGGACATGTCTGGCTTGCTGATACTGCTACTACTACCAGCAGGCACATGGCCGCTGCTACTAGTGGAACTGGGCACATGTCTTGTGCCACAAATGCTGGTACTGGGTCTGGCACCAACAGATCCAACATTTGTACTGGAAGAGGAGACGGCATGGGTGTTTTTTCCTCTACCCCGTCCTTTCACAACCTTTTTTTTACCAGACATTTCACTGCTGGAGTGCAGCAAGTTGAATCAAAACCCGGGGGATGAGCCCCTTCTAAAAGCGTATTCACACTAACACTGGCTTGGCAAATGGCAATGAATGAGAATTTCTATCAGCCACGCCGCGGTGCACTCAGGGAATGCTGGGCGTTGTAGTACAACGTCTACTACAAAGGCTGCCTGTATTGCAAGTTGGATTGTTATTTGTTTGTTATGTTAACGGCCGGGGATGAGCCCCTTCTAAAAGCGTATTCACACTGACACTGGCTTGGCAAATGGCAATGAATGAGAATTTCTATCAGCCACGCTGCAGTGCACTCAGGGAATGCTGGGCGTTGTAGTACTACATCTACTACTCAGCCACTGTGCACTGACTCAGGGAATGCTGGGCGTTGTAGTACTACAAAGCCTGCCTGTATTGCAAGTTGGATGCAACGGGGATGAGCCTCTTATAAAAGCGTATTCACACACTGGCTGAGTAGTGAGTAGTGGATGAGCCCCTTCGATTGCTGGATTCCTGCCTTTTAGATTCCTAAAGCTTTCCCTTACCGCTGAGCTCCGTGCATAGACTTTTATTGCAGGCTTGAGCCCGCCCCTATGCTGCCTCCCGATTGGCTGGGAGAGCCGTTTGCAAGGCATTATGGGGTAGCCTGATGTCAAGTGATCTTGTGAAATCCTCCATTTTAGATGTAACATGTGGCAGGCGCCAAAATGTAGCCGGGTTCGGTCAAAACGGGTTCGGCCGAACCCGGTGAAGTTCGGATTCGCTGCGAGCCGAACTTTTCCGGAAGTTCGGACCGAAACCGGGTTCGGTTGTCCCGGTTCGCTCATCTCTACTCTTGAATATAATAGTACTATACACTGCAATCCTGAATATAATAGTACTATACACTGTGCCCCTGAATATAATAGTACTATACACTGCGCCCCTGAATATAATAGTACTATACACTGTACTCATGTATATAATAGTACTATACACTGTACTACTGGATATAATAGTTCTATACACTGTGCCCCTGAATATGTGTGTGTGTGTGTGTGTGTGTCTGTCTGTCTGTCTATATGTGTGTATAGGAGACAGCATATCTATAGCACTACGACCCTACAAACTATGGATAGGATTAGATACAGTGGCTCAGCAGACAGTATCACACATGATAGGATTAGATATAGGGCCCAGCTCGCTGACATTGCGGCTCCAGCGTGGACCCAGAAAAGGTAAGTATAAGAATTGTTTTGCTTTTTTATGAGTTACTAATTATTTTTGTGTGTTTGTATAATTTTACAGGTTCGGTTGTTGGACTACGTCGGATTCGAGGACGACTTCAATGACAGTGTTTTTTTTATTCTCAATAAAATGGTTAATGAGGGTTGTGTTTGTTTTTTTATTTCAATAAAATATTTTTTCTATGTCCATGTATTTTTTTAAACTTTATTATTACCGCCTTATTAATAGCTGCTGGCTGATTGACAACATCCATTACTAAGGCGGGGCTTAATGTTAGCAGGCAGAGAGGCTAACACTAACCCCCATTACCCTGGTACCCACCGCCACCAGTGGTACTGGGAAGAGCCGGGTACGAACCAGTACCCGACCATCTGTAGTGATGGTCGGGTACCGGGTCAGCCACAGGCTGGTAATATCAGCCTGGGAAAGTCCAAAAACAGTGACCCCCCCCTGGTAATGCTAGGCTGCTGCTATTGTATCTGGCGGGGTCCCCCCCATTTTTCATAACCAGCCAGATACAAGAAAGCAGCAGCAGGTTACCATTATCAGGGGGGAAGGGCCACAGTTTTTGGCCTTTCCCAGCCTGATAATGCCAGCTTGCGGCCGCCCCATTGCCCGACCATCACTACAGATGGTCAGGTACTGGATCATACCCGGCTTTTCCCGACACCCTTGGTGGCGGTGGGTATCGGGGTAATAATGGGGGTTAGTGATAGCCTCTGTACCGGCTAACACTAAGCCTCGCCTTATTAATGGACGCTGTCAATCAGCCGGCGGCCATTACTAAGGCGGTAGTAATAAAGTTTAAAAAACAAACAAAGAAAAAATATTTTATTGAAATAAAACCTCATTAACCATTTTATTGATAATAAAAACGCTGTCATCGAAGAAGTCCTCGAATCCGATGTAGTCCAATGACCGAACCTGTAAAAAAACACAAACACAACAAAAACTATTAGTAACACATGTGGTAGGCTTAGATACAGGGCCCATGTGTGATACTATCTGTCAAGGTAGGCTTAGATACAGGGTCCAACAGACAGTAATCTTATACAGTACATGTGGTAGGCTTATAAACAGGGCCAATCAGACAGGATCACACACGGGCCATGTATCTAAGCCTACCATGTGCTTATGTAAGATGCTTAGATACAGGGCCCAGCAGACAGGATCACACATGGGCCATGTATCTAAGCCTACCATGTGCTTATGTAAGATGCTTAGATACAGGGCCCAGCAGACAGGATCACACATGGGCCATGTATCTAAGCCCACCATGTGCTTATGTAAGATGCTTAGATACAGGGCCCAGCAGACAGGATCACACATGGGCCATGTATCTAAGCCTACCATGTGCTTATGTAAGATGCTTAGATACAGGGCCCAGCAGACAGGATCACACATGGGCCTTGTATCTAAGCCTACCATGTGCTTATGTAAGATGCTTAGATACAGGGCCCAGCAGACAGGATCACACATGGGACATGCATCTAAGCCTACCATGTGCTTATGTAGGATGTTTGGATACAGGGCCCAGCAGACAGGGTCACACAGGGGCCTTGTATCTAAGCCTACCATGTGATTGGCTTAGATACAGGGCCCAGCAGACAGCATCACACAATCTGTGATCCTGTCTCATGGGCCCTCTAAGCCTGCAACATCGTAGGCTTAAAGGGATTGTCCAGTCCCTAAACATTGATGGCCTATCCTCAGGATAGGCCATCAATAGCTGATAGCTTGGGGTCCGTCTCCCTGGACCCGCCACTCACCTGTTTTGAAGGGGCCGCAGCGCTAGTACGACAGCTGCTTCCTCTTCATTTCACTTAATCGCTCACACTGTGAATTGCCAACACGGATTCACAATGTGAGCAAGTGACTGGAACGAAGGGGAAGCACCAGCTCTCGTACGAGAGCTGCGGCCCCTTGAAAACAGGTGATTGGCGGGGGTCCTGGGAGTCGGACCCCGCCAATCAGCTTCAAGCAGACAGGGATATGAAACTCACCCTGCTCTTCAGCCGCGGCGGATGTCCTGACTCTGAACTACAGGATGGTGGTGGCGTCATGCGCTGCGCACCGGAAACAGGTAGGTAAGTACTGTAGTTACTATAGTAACGGGCCCGCAGTTCCCGTTACTATAGTAACTTTTTATTGTGTAGTGCGGCCCCTATAGCTACGCCACTGGTTGCGTGAGCGGTCCTCCTTCACTCCAGTTCTCTGTACCGGCTGTAATTTTAACAGCCGGTAAGGGAGAACCGTGGCGAACTGGCCCCCCTTCCAGCCTCGGGCCCCGGGCACTTGCTCATATTGCCCTCATTATAATCCGCCCCTGCATGTATTATACATCCGACACCTTGCTCTAATGGTTGGGATTGGAGAACCATTTAACCTTTTACATGAAGTGGTCAATAGTAACTGTGGAATGTTATTGGTTTCAGAAGGAGGGGTTTCCCTCTGTCTCCCATGCGATGTGATTGTAGGTTGTCGATGGATTGTTATGGCAGCCAGTGTCCTAGCAATGGCACCCAGGTCTGCCACCTTGGGACACTTATAAGGCTAATTATGTCCTAATTCTAACCTTTATGCTGACAGGCATAATGTACTGAAGTATTACAGTACTACAGTGTATTAATGGCACATTTTAGTCCCCTGGAGGGACTGAAAAAAGTACACATAATTGGTATCACCACATTCGTAATGACTGGAACTATAACATTATCATGCTTTTTATCCCGCATGCTGAATGCTGTGAAAAAAATTTAATAAAAAAACAATGCCGGAATTGATGTTCATTATGTATCCCACCTCATAAAAACGCAATCAAAAGATCAAAAACTCGTATGTAACCCAAAATGGAACCAATTAAAATGTCAACTCGTTCTGCAAAAAACAAGCCCTCATACAGCTTTGTTGATGGAAAAATGTAACTTTTTTTTTTTAAAGTGTTTTATATTTTGCAAAAGTAGTAAAACATACAAAAAAAAACTATATAAATTTGGTATCGCCGTAATGGTACTGACCAGCAAAGTGAAGATAACATGCCATTTATACCGTATAGTGAACACCGTAAAAACAAAACCCCCAAATGTTTTTACAAAAGTTATACAATACATTATAGGTAACCCAAAATAGTGCCAAAAATAGTGCCAAAATAAGAAAGAAAGAACTGAAATAATTGCCTTGACCATAAAGGGTTCAAGAGGGTTGGACAGGGGTTGCCTTAACGAGACATCCCCTTTAAAAGCAGTCTGTATTCTTCCTATGGTGCAGCAGACGAATGCATAATATTAAATGTCCTTGGAAGAGTTGTGTGAGAGTAGAAAAAAAGTCTGATTTTTTCCCCCCAGAAACAGCGCGACTCTTGTATCGTAAGTGAATGGTAGAGGTAGTGCACCTAAAACAACCACCTTTACTGTAGTAGCTCCCGCTAATGAAAATCGGTTGTTACCAACTGAGAACATTTCCTGTGCCACAATGTAGTGCTGGTGCCCAGTAAAGACAATTGGTAACCACTTAACGCATGGTAACACTGACTCCTTTGGAGTGGGAGACTTTTTCCAGCGGCTCTCCACTGTGGGGACGGGAGAGAATTCTGGACATGTGGACACTTGTTACACAGCTTTCTACTCCCTCCCTCCATTTTCTTGTAACCAGAGATCCAAAATCAGGACAGGGTGGATGTTAGAAAATGTCCTAGAAAAGTAAATAGAAAAAGAGATTTTGATAACATTTTCTTTTCTATAAACCACTCAACATTGCTGCTATCATGACTGCTCATCCTAGGGCCATCATGAATGCATTTCATACGTCTTTCTTCTGTGAGTTGACATCTAATTTTGTCAAACCCTGTGACCCGTTTTATATTGACCATTTAGGCTTTTTAACTTTTTTATGTGTTTGTACAACTGGTTTGGATTCTGCTCCGAATACAGTTGTTTCTTGATATACCCATAATTGTATTTTGCTTCTTATGCTTCCAAGTGGTTCTGCTGTCTCACCATAGACCAAAGGGCAATGGGTTTGGTTCCAATGGTTTGTCTATTTTCATACAGCATTATATATTAGTGGGTCCAAATTCATAAAAAAGTTTCAATGGCATTTAAAAAAAAAAAAAATTCTATCTGTTTATCATAGATAGACCAATGACCAGACACTGAGATAATTGGTGTAAGCTTATTTTTTTTAACATAAATTGGCTGCATTATTCACGGTGGATTTCCTCATGTATATGATAACTATGTATTCAGCTACCTAATACCCAAGATGTTTTAACCCCTTTACAACAAAGGATGGATATATCCGTCCTGTGCAGGAGTTAGTTCCCACAAAAGGACGGATATATCCGTCCTCTGATCGCGTGGGTACTACCAGTGTACCCACGCGATCAGCAGCAGGAGCACGGCTGTTATACACAGCCTGGCTCCTGACGCAACTGCCGGAATCGAAGCACGCTCCGATTCCAGCAGTTTAACCCATTAAATGCCGCTGTCAATAGCGACAGTGACATATAATGTGTTTGACAGAGGGAGGTAGCTCCCTCTGTCACCCCATCAGCGGCCCCGCAAAGAAATCGCAGGGCGCCGTCGGGTTTCCATGGCAGCCGGGGGCCTAACGAAGGCCCCCAGGTCTGCCTTCAGCAAATGCCTGTTAGGCCTTGCCGGAGGCATGGCCTAATAGATTGCCTGTGAGTTTTACACTGACAGGCAATAATGCTTTTGCATACTAAGTATACCAAAGCATTATATATACGATCAGCAGATCGCATAGTGAAGTCTCCTGGTGGGACTAAAAAAAAAATGCAAAGCATTTAAATAAAGTTTGTGAAAAAACTAAAATAAAAATTACAGTCAAAATGGTTTTATTTAGTAAAAGTGTCAAAACAAATAACACATACACATATATGGTATCCCCACGATTGTAACGACTTGAACAATAAAATGAACACATTCATTAAACTGCCGGATGAACGGCGTCCAAAAAAAACGCAAAAAACCATGGCAAAATTCTCTCTTTTCTCCCATTCCCCCCATAAAAAATTAAATAAAAGTTAACCTATTAGTCCTATGTACCCCAAAATAGTACTAATGAAAACTACACCGTGGCCCACAATAGTCAAACGGCCACATTGACAGAAAAATAGAAAAGTTACGGCTCTTGGAATGCAGCGATCCAAAAACAAGTAATTTTTTTCTAAAAGGGTTTTTATTGTGCAAACGTAGGAAAATATATAAAACCTTTACATATTTGGTATCACCCTTGGCCGACTCATAGAATAAAGTTAATATGTTATTTACGCTGCATAGTAAACGGCGTAAATTTATAACGTAAACATTTTTCAATTCTCTCCTAAAATAAAGTTAATAAAAGTTAATCAATATATTATAAGCATCTAAAAATGGTGCAACTACATAATACAACTCGTCCCGCAAAAAACAAGCCCTTATACGGCTATGTCGACTGAATAAAAAAAAAGTTACGACTCTTGGAATGCGACCGTGAAAAAACAAAAAATAATCCTTGGTCATTAACGAGCAAAATGGCCTGATCATTAAGGGGTTAACTTCCCATTCAATTTTAGCTTTTAGTTACCAAGAGTACAAAATTAAAAAAGAAAACATGATCATATATATATATTGTACAGTCGGGGCCAAACAATGTACCAACCCCTTTTTAGAAATGTAATAGGGGAATTGGGTTTCTCCTTAGTAGAGGGAACTGGAAGAATTTAGTAAAAATATGATATTTAAATTGTATTTGCACCAGTAGCATTTTTTGATTGGTGGGATTTCCTGGTCACCGGGACAGGGGTCCCATGTTCTAGGAGGGTAGGAGATAACCAGAGAGTTGGCTGCACGTGTGGGCTCTCTATATTATAGTCTATGTGAGTAACGATAACCAAGATAAACTGATATTACTGAATATGTGACGCAGATTCAAAAGAAAATGCAGTGAGAATAATATTTATTATTTGTCAGTCGTATAAATTACACCAGACGTAATATTTGCCCATGAATAATGAACATATAAGTTACATAACCTGCTGCTGTATGGCATTATTACATCATAGACCTCATCATAATAGGCATGCACCTAAATGATGTCACAATGGTGCCAAGGGGAATGTAAATGGAGATCACCTGTTTGACCTCTTTGAGGGTTTAGTGAAGGCGAGTGAAGATGTCAGGTTTGTGCCACAAGATTATTTGCTTCCCGTTTTTATGTCTTCTTCTTCAGTGTCATACCTACCAATATGGCAGGGTTGGCAGATGCTTGGGGCCCGTTACATTGGGATCCAAATCCCCCTTGTTACTTTCTGTAGCTGTATGCTAGGAGTGGTCAGTAAAGACAGCGCATGCCACACAGCGGAGCCTCCATGTTCTAACCCATTGTGACATGTCTCAAGCGGGGGAAGTGGCATGTAAGGGGCTGCTGATTGGCAGATTGCATGTTAATTCTGGATATTGTTATATCAGAGTGCATGGAGTTGGTCAATTTTCTGTCCTTTATGACTGATATTATATGGGCACTCTCCCTGATATTATGTTGGTGCTATGGCTGGCATTTTCTGGGCATTATTTTATGTAGATGAAAACAATAAAACTCAGTATATATATATATATATATATATATATATATATATATATATATATATATATATACGCACTATGACATATTATGTTAACCCTATGACTGGCATTATATGTGCATTACACTTTATGCCATTACTAGTGCACATAGATAAACTGAGTCTTCCACTTTTAACTTGTATACAAAAGCATCCCCGTAAGTAATGACAAAATCCAAACCCTGACCCTAAATTTACCCCATAAAAAATTTCTATATGTATTAGATTGCAATATTTAAAGAGGAATTAGCCCCAATAATAATATTATACAACCACATCTGCCAATCATACAATACCATGTATACGATGTGAGGGATGATGTCACATTGCTCGTTCTCATGGCATTCCATGAGCCTGAAGACACACGGGGGCAATGTATAAATCACCTTATTTAGGGTTGTTATTTTATGTAACGGTATTCAGAAGAGAGGGGGGAATAGGCGTCCTCCTTAAGGGGTTCTCCCATAATTTAATTTGGTCATTTTAGGGGTATTCATAGAAATAATAAAGCTGCCGTTTCCCATCTTACTGATATAGCTGAGAATACTAGCTGAAACACTGCACAGAAGTCATTTATATAATTGACAAATTATGTTCCATCATTTATGTATTTATAATTATTAGGATTATTGTGAAAATGTCTTTTATCCGATTTCTTTCTTTCTTACACTGGTCTCAATAAAATAGTTACTTTTACTCCTATTAAGAGTACAACTTCTTTGGTCTTTGATTCCTGTAGGGATTTTATAGCAGTGTCCTTTCTAAATCTAATCTATTTCTTAAACAGGTGATTATAAGATTTTGGCGATCGTTTTTTTGGCAATAATGGCGTATGTTATTATTGCTTGGCTTCTGTGCTATATCTGGTAAGTTACCAACACTGCTTGCATTATATTTATTATATTTCTTTTTTTTATCATTCTGAAACTAGGTGCATACTTATCTTTATGGTATCTCTGTTGTGCAATGTCCCAATGTCCCTGTACCAGGGGTAAGACAAAATTTGTATGGGTTCATATAAAGTAATGATTTGTGTCCTCCTGTCCAGTGACATCATGGTTACTGCTAAGTCATTATCACTGGCCCCAAGTATCAGTGTGTGCTCTTCTAGGAACTCAAATACAACATAGTATGACGGAAGTATAATAACTGTGTTATGGCATGGCGATAGAAAGATGGTTGACCACAGCTTATTTCTCTGTCGCTGCCTCAGGCTTCACTTCTTTCAGCAAAAATCTGCAGGAATCTCCATGAACCTGTAGATCCTGACAGTTATTGGTGAAGAATTTGGCTGACATTTTAATTTTATGTTATTTTTGTAACAGACCGATTTTAATTGAGTCGATAAAGAACAACCAGCGTTACATGTGACAGACCCTGACAGGACAGGGTTACATGTGACAGGAATGTTAGATTTTAATAAATTATTCAGAATTACGGTCATTGAAATATATGAGAGACCGTGTAATACATGGTTGGGCGAGTCCTTGAGATCAAGGCCTGCTTTTTCCATCAACTCCCAACACTACGGCTAACAGAGGGGGGTCACAAGTGGGGGATATATGATGTTCATGTGCCGTAATAGAGTGTGTGGCATGGGGTTGTCATCACACTCCTTGTCTGCGTTGTCCTCCGCTTCTATCTTTAATTCTGTACAAGATTGTGACTTTAATGATTTTCTCTGTCTTTTGCTGTTTTTTTTTAGGAAGAAGCTGTTCATGGATCGGAGAATTGATGACCCAGGTAACAACAGTAATGTGATTACTAGGCGTGGCATCCTACTGCGACATGACATCTTAGCTGTCAACTGTTTTATCAGTCTTTCTCTAGCGTAGAAAAGTCACACAAGGGCATAAAAGTTTTGGGGTTTTTACGCGGCCCTCACCACTTTCGGGAATAGGGGGCGTGGCTTACCAAAGCTAAAACTGGCATATGAAACGCCAGTCTTAGGAAATTTGCACCCAAAAGTTTTCTAACTTTCTTGGGGTGTATTTAAAGAATTCTTTCTCTCCACATAGTGTATATATATATATATATATATATATATATATATATATATATATATATATATATTGTGTTGTGTTGTATGTCTCCTTTAGAATTGTTCCATTAGAACTACATTCAGCATCTTCTATTCTTCTGTCTAACAGAGAATCCCTACAACATCATTGAAAATGAAATTGAGATCTGGGTCGAGTCAGTGGCGGGCTGAAAGAACGGGAGAAATGCGCCACTTTAACATCATGGTTTCTAAAAAGGCTAGGGCTACAAGGTGACTATGGCCGTAACACACGATGCCCAACCAAAGATCACAGGTTTGGAGTACTTGTGCCAGTCGTTTCACGGTAGTGGCAACCCGCGGATCGCAATGCGGCCACATTCACTTTAATTACATGCGATGCACGCAGGAGCACCCAGCGATCTTTGTCCTAAAAACCTGTGTCGCGGCCCAGATCACAGCGTATTCCCAGCCTAACACCATCTACAAGACGAACAATACCATCACCATCAAAATAATCATACACAACAACATCATTACCACCAAGAAGATTATAAGTAACATCATCAAGATCGGTATGTATTGTTAGAAGTAAAGTTAAAGCTTTATGGTAACATTTGCCTACTTGCAAATTTCGGTAAAATCATGACATCATGATCTACCTATTATGTATAAAAGTGCAGGCATGTTGGACCGATTGTAAAAATTCCCACAATGTCGCTTTTCCCCCGTAGGTTTACATATAGGTTGCACGCAAGTCACGATAATGCTGTGATTCTACCGTGACTCATAGGCAACCAAATGTTCTCGTGGAGCTCTAGCCTTAGTACATTTGGCCGCACATAGTTTTGTCAGCATACATTGCCGGCCATTCATTCTCAGGAAAAACAGTGATTGCTGTGATGGATTTTTCCATCTTCTTTTATTCTTCCCAGAGATGAATGGCATAGGATGTGTCCAGCAGCTGCTTAAGCCTCTGTTCCCCATAGAAATAGCCATAGTATGCACCTTTATTTTTGGGATCTGGAGATGGAGAAGAGCATTTATTTTGTATAGGAAGCTTAAGATTGGCCATGTTTGTGCAGATCTCTCATCATATCTGATGGTCTGGTTATCTTGTTATCTGCTCATCTATACTACGTTTGGGACCTCTTTGCCTAGCCAAGGAGCTCATATGGATATGACTTATAGATAACATAAAACAGATTAAATATTTAATAATACGTTAGAAATTCTCTATGTGCTATGACACAAACCTCAACTGGTAAAGCTCTTCAAATCTAGGTTGGGTACTGATCATCAGATGGGCTCATGCGGCTAGGCAGGAATTGAGTCATGTATAGACAGTACATCTATTTAATTGCCACCCACTGTTTACTGGCTTAGGCAATATAAATAAAGTTGCGTCATATTTTTGCCCTCTATGCAGAGATACTGCCACGGCTGGGGGCTATGTGGACCCACTATTCTGCTCCGCTGTAGCGTAGAACAGCTGGCCAAACAACAGTCAATAACAGTTGCTCGGATATGGGTACCTGGGTAGAAGATCAGACAAGGTACTCGGAGTAGCAGACACGTGGTGAAGGTGAAGTAGGCACAGATGATGCTTGGTGTGGCAGATGACACCTGACGTGGCAGATCACACGTGACATGGCAGATGGCAACAGACGTGGCAGGTGAGGCACACACGACAGCCACAATAGGCTTAGGCTCAGGAACAAACACAGCAACAGCATATGGGAAGCAGGATACAGGAACACTGGGAGCAGGATACAACTAAGGGACCATTTGCATAAACGAACACAGGAATACAAACAACACTCAGGCAAGGTTAGTAAGGGCAGAACCCTTTTTAAAGTTCAGGATGTTACTGGGTTGATTGGGAAACTTTAGACAGGTGTGCACAATGGCCCTTTAAGGCCGGGAGTGAGCGCACACACACCCCACAAGACACAGGAGAGCACTGCAGTCATGTGTGTCGACATCTCTGAGGAGGGAGATGCCGACATGAAGATACAGTCCTGTGGTGGCAGCTGCCGACAGTCAGCGACCGCGGGCATAACAGATACCTTGACATGGCATGTTGGCATGTGTGTATATTTATATATAGTGTTGGACTTGTGCTCACTAGACAAGATAATTGTGAGGGCCCCCCTACATCTATTTGCACGTCCACTTTTAATTGCACCGTAAATTTTGTTGTTATCATTTTATACACAGGACTCATTATCAATAAGGTCTAATAGGCTATTTCTGAACCAACCCATGAGAAATAGAGTGTAGTGGCAAGTGAGTAGCTCCAAATGGAATTGTCTTCTGCTGGACCTTTGTGAACCATTATTGTGTCACACCCTGGGCCCTCAGGAGCATCCTCTGGTACTATGGGCGGCCAGTCTGCCCTGGTTTCTGAAGACAAATACTAACCATGTTCTGTACTTTCAATGATCTAGTCACATATTATAGTTGGGCCACATTCAAACATTGTGAAAAAACGTACCTAAGTAAAAATCATATATGGTTATCAGCTTTATGAGCGTAATATTACTCAAAAACAATCCCATCTCTATTTCCAGATTTATACAATCGACTCTTCTGTCAATAGATTTGCACCATCAAGAATAAGTGACAACGTCTATAGATAGAAAACATCAAGAGATAGTTGTCCCAAAGACAAAGAATGAACTTTTTGTCTTTTTCTTTTATCAAAAATAAATGCAATAAACAATCTAGCCGCTAATGTGATATTTTGCGTCTTTGATCTACTGTACAACTGCACCTGTGTATAATGTGTAACAAATACGAAAATGACATTATAAAATGGTTCACTATGAAGTACCAAATGGACATAAGACGTAACCAAGGTAGATGACAATATATGGGTTTAAATGGGTTTTCCAGTTTTCCAATCTCATAAAACGATGGCATCTTGCTAGGAGGTTACCAGTAGGAAACTACACAGGACACGGCATCGCCGACACAATTTTTCGCCTTTTCCTTCAGCGGGTCCCTAGAACTCAGGACCTGCTGTATGGGAGGCAGAAACACTTATGTCTCATGCACATGACAGCGTGCGCCGGTCGGGTCCCATCAGTGATCCATGGAAAGATAGAACATGTCCTATCTTTCCACGGATCGGAGAATTGGGTCAGTTTTCATGGAACCGATTCACCCGCTAAAATGAATGGGCCATGAAAACTATCGGGTGCCATTTGGATGCCATGAAAAACAGCCCGAGTGGCACTCGGTTATGTGCAACTGCACTAAGGGTATGTTCACACAGGGCGGATACGCTGCTTAAAAGCACACAGCGTATTAGCCCTGTGCTCCGCAGGGAATTACGGTCTAAAAACCGCACCAAACTGTGGTGCAGTTTTTCGGGCGAAATGTCCGCTGCAGAAAATCGCATAGAAAAAAAAAGGGTAATTACCACGGTGACGCGTCCCACCAACGTCCTGATGACATGAAGCTCTGCAGCCCTGAGATGACGTTTTATCCCATGTGACCTATGCAGCCTGTGATTGACCGCAGCAGTCACATGTATTCAGGGGTGGATTAAGGGTACCATGGGCCCTTTTTTAGGTCTGGCCCTCCCCTCCCCCCCGCGAACTTTGAAGACCCTGTACCGTATATACTTGCAGATTTCTGTTTAGGCGGCCACAGATCTGGCATGGTTTTAATTTAGCTGTAAAAGCAGAATGAGCCATATGGAAGAAAGAAAGCAGAATACAGTACTTTGAGACACTGAAGTGGTCAGGAGCTTTATAACTTTTTTATTTTTACGTCACTGGACTCGTGTGTGAAAGATTATTTTTTTGCGGGAGAAGTTATAGTTTTTATTGGCACCATGTAAAGTACCATATAATGGGTGAATTGGAAAAAACTGAGATTCCTCCATGGTTTTTTGGATTTAGTTTTTACTGTATATATTTACCTTCTCTTAAGGTAAAAGTAGATTTAACATATACTTTTACCTTAAGAGAAGATAAATATATACAGACCCAGAACCAAGCTCAGCACATATATACAGCCCCAGAACCAAGCTCAGTATATATATATACAACACCAGAACAAAGCTCAGTACATATATACAGCACTTTAACCAAACTCAGTACATAAATACAGCCCCAGAACCAAGCTCAGTACATAAATACAGCACCAGAACCAAGCTCAGTACATATATACAGCACTAGAACAAAGCTCAGTACATATATACATCCCCAGAACCAAGCTCAGTACATATATACAATGCCAGAACCAAGCTCAGTACATATATATAACTCCAGAACCAAGCTCAGTATATATATATATATATATATATATATATATATAATGTCCACCATCCAGCAGCACCAGTCAGGAATATAGGTGGGTGCACGTCCCAGGAGCCCGATCACTGCTCCTAAATCCTCAATATTCGTCCAATAAGAGACAGCACTCCAATTTGTGATAGAAAAAAACGTTTTTTTATTAGCCCCTGTGCGACGTTTCGACTCTTTACATGGAGCCTTTCTCAAGCATGCTTGAGAAAGGCTCCATGTAAAGAGCCGAAACGTCGCACAGGGGCTAATAAAAAGCCGATTTTTTCTATCACAAATTGGAGTGCTGTCTCTTATTGGACGAATATATATATATATATATATATATATATATACACACAGCACGAGAACCAAGCTCAGTATATATATACAGCACCAGAACAAATACAGTTCAGTATAGAGATCATTTGCAAATTCAGTTAAGCCCTCGCTGTATAAATTTGTACATCATAAAATGACAGCTCCCAGTATAGCCTGAACAATGGTTAGGATATGCTGGGAGTTGCTGTTTAACAAAAAGAATGCTACCATCCATCATCTTGCTGCAGATCATACAGTGACTACAGTACTGATCTGTCACAGGTAGAATCAACATTTACATTGAGTGACTCACCGGTGACGCCTCAGATTCTTTTACGTTCTTTTTCTCTTTTCTTCTCCATCCGGTCCAGACCGCTATGATTACTTCTCCCGGGCACGGCCCATTTCTGCAGTTTGCAGCTCAGATGTCTTCGGCTCCTCACTTTTCGAACATTTCCGCACCTGTAAACGAAGATAAAATTCTCATGATGCCACACTCTATGCTTCTAAATATAATAGTATGATACAATGAATATAATAGTACTATACACTGTACTCCTGAATATAATAGTATTATACACTGTGCCCCTGAATATAATAGTACTATACACTGTGCTCCTGAATATAATAGCACTATACACTGTACTCCTGAATATAATAGTACTATACACTGTACTCCTGAATATAATAGTACTATACACTGTACTCCTGAATATAATAGTACTATACACTGTACTCCTGAATATAATAGTACTATACACTGTGCTCCTGAATATAATAGTACTATACACTGCGCCCCTGAATACAATAGTACTATACACTGTGCTCCTGAATATAATAGCATTATACACTGTGCTCCTGAATATAATAGTATTATACACTGTACTCCTGAATATAATAGCACTATACACTGTGCTCCTGAATATAATAGCATTATACACTGTGCTCCTGAATATAATAGTACTATACACTGCGCCCCTGAATATAATAGTACTATACACTGTGCTCCTGAATACAATAGTACTATACACTGTGCTCCTGAATATAATAGCATTATACACTGTGCTCCTGAATATAATAGTACTATACACTGTACTCCTGAATATAATAGTACTATACACTGTGCCCCTGAATATAATAGTACTATACACTGCGCCCCTGAATATAATAGTACTATACACTGTGCTCCTGAATACAAAAGTACTATACACTGTGCTCCTGAATATAATAGCACTGTACACTGTGCTCCTGAATATAATAGTACTATACACTGTGCTCCTGAATATAATAGTACTATACACTGTGCCCCTGAATATAATAGTACTATACACTGTACTCCTGAATATAATAGTACTATACACTGTGCTCCTGAATATAATAGTACTATACACTGCGCCCCTGAATATAATAGTACTATACACTGCGCCCCTGAATATAATAGTATTATACACTGTACTCCTGAATATAATAGTACTATACACTGTACTCCTGAATATAGTACTATACACTGTGCCCCTGAATATAATAGTACTATACACTGCGCCCCTGAATATAATAGTACTATACACTGTGCTCCTGAATACAAAAGTACTATACACTGTGCTCCTGAATATAATAGCACTATACACTGTGCTCCTGAATATAATAGTACTATACACTGTGCTCCTGAATATAATAGTACTATACACTACACCCCTGAATATAATAGTACTATACACTGCGCCCCTGAATATAATAGTATTATACACTGTACTCCTGAATATAATAGTACTATACACTGTGCTCCTGAATATAATAGTACTATACACTGCGCCCCTGAATATAATAGTATTATACACTGCGCCCCTGAATATAATAGTATTATACACTGTACTCCTGAATATAATAGTACTATACACTGTACTCCTGAATATAATAGTACTATACACTGCGCCCCTGAATATAATAGTATTATATACTGTACTCCTGAATATAATAGTACTATACACTGTACTCCTGAATATAATAGTACTATACACTGTGCTCCTGAATATAATAGTACTATACACTGTGCTCCTGAATATAATAGTACTATACGCTGAGCTCCTGAATATAATAGTACTATACACTGTGCTCCTGAATATAATAGCACTATACACTGTGCTCCTGAATATAATAGTACTATACACTGTGCTCCTGAATATAATAGTACTATACACTACACCCCTGAATATAATAGTACTATACACTGCGCCCCTGAATATAATAGTATTATACACTGTACTCCTGAATATAATAGTACTATACACTGTGCTCCTGAATATAATAGTACTATACACTGCGCCCCTGAATATAATAGTACTATACACTGCGCCCCTGAATATAATAGTATTATACACTGTACTCCTGAATATAATAGTACTATACACTGTACTCCTGAATATAATAGTACTATACACTGTACTCCTGAATATAATAGTACTATACACTGTGCTCCTGAATATAATAGTACTATACACTGTACTGCTGAATATAATAGTACTATACACTGCGCCCCTGAATATAATAGTATTATACACTGTAATCCTGAATATAATAGTACTATACACTGCACTCCTGAATATAATAGTACTATTCACTGCGCTCTTGAATATAATTGTACTATACACTGCGCCCCTGAATATAATAGTACTATACACTGCGTCCCTGAATATAATAGTACTATACACTGTGCCCCTGAATATAATAGTACTATTCACTGCGCTCTTCAATAGAGATGAGCGAACTTATGAAAAGTTCGGTTCGGCAGGTTCGCCGAATTTCATGAAAAAGTTTGATTCGGACCGAACTAGTTCTGACCGAACCTGTAATACAAAAAAAGCCCCTAAAAATCGTGTATAACACTGTTTAAAAGCCCTAGAAGCCCTGTATAACACTCTTAGGTCACCCATGAGTGTATCCAAGTACTTTTGAGCTGTCTTTAAGGCAAAGTTAGTGTCAAAGTTACGCCAACATGTATGGCTATAGGAAAACGGATGGGACACGGTGATAACGAACAGAAACCACTGCACTTGTGCATGTTGTATGCTTAATGCATTGTTAAAAAAGGTACAAAAATTAACCATTTTAGGCGGCTGATGCCTGCCAGGGTTCATACATATAAGGTGGTAAAAGAAGAAGCAATGGCTTTTGACAAGCCCTCAAAAAATGTACCCTTTATGGTGGCAGATGCCTGTCAAGGTTCATCCATACATGGATGTAAAAGCAACAAGCAATGGCTTTTCACAAGCCCTCCAAAAATGTACCCTTTTTATTGGCAGATGCCTGCCGGGGTTCATCCATACATGGATGTAAAAGCAACAAGCAATGTCTTTTCACAAGCCCTCAAAAAATTTACCCTTTTTATAGGCAGATGCCTGCCGGGGTTCATCCATATATGGATGTAAAAGCAACAAGCAATGGCTTTTCACAAGCCCTCCAGGCCTGCTTGTAGCAGACGGCAGTGGAGGTGTATTGGTGGTAGTAGAGGTAGCCAACGGACAGCAAGGGTGGTGGTAGTAGTAGTAGCAGCACATTAAAAGACACTGGACAGTCACAGGACAAAGCCCTGTGGTGGGGCAGGCCTCAGGCCTGCTTGTAGCAGACGGCAGTGGAGGTGTATTGGTGGTAGTAGAGGTAGCCAACACAGACAGCAAGGGTGGTAGTAGTAGTAGCAGCCATTAAAAGACACTGGACAGTCACAGGACAAAGCCCTGTGGTGGGGCAGGCCTCAGGCCTGCTTGTAGCAGACGGGCGGCAGTGGAGGTGTATTGGTGGTAGTAGAGGTAGCCAACACAGACAGCAAGGGTGGTAGTAGTAGTAGCAGCACATTAAAAAAAGAGACTGGACGACAGTCACAGGACAAAGCCCTGTGGTGGGGCAGGCCTGCTTGTAGCAGACGGCAGTGGAGGTGTATTGGTGGTAGTAGAGGTAGCCAACACAGACAGCAAGGGTGGTAGTAGTAGTAGCAGCACATCAAAAAAAGAGACTGGACGACATTCACAGGACAAAGCCCTGTGGTGGGATAGGCCTGCTTGTAGCAGACGGCACTGGGGGTGGATTGGTGGTAGAAGTAGTAGAAGCAGCAACAGCAGCACATTAAAAAAAGAGACTGGACGACAGTCACAGGACAAAGCCCTGTGGTGGGGCAGGCCTGCTTGTAGCAGACGGCACTGGGGGTGGATTGGTGGTAGAAGTAGTAGCAGCACCAACAGTGGCACATTAAAAAAAGAGTGGACAGGACAGAATCCCGTAGTAGCAGGCGGCAGTAGCAGGCGGCAGCGGCAGCAGCAGCAGCAATGTCAGATCTAATCAGTGGCATCAGGCACAGGGGTTTTAAAATCCTCACCGATCCACGCTTGATTCATTTTCAGAAACGTGAGATTTTCCAAGCTGTTGGCGGACAATCTTGTTCGCTTAGGGGTGACGAAGCCCCCTGCCGCGCTGAATACCCTCTCTGACGCTACACTGGAGGGTGGACAAGACAGTACACCCATGGCAAACTGGGCCAGTTCTTGCCAATGATCCAATCTGCTGACCCAGAAGTCCATGGGGTCTGGGATCAGCATTTCTGACGGAGAAAGGGCACAGTCCAGGTACGAGTGAACCTGGTTGTTTAGGTGCTGCACCTGGTGATGGTGAACATCCCTTTGGTGACTAGTACTACGATGTGTGTCAGGTCGGGGTATTGGATGTAAAAATGTTGTCATCATATTTTCCAAACTGAATTGGCTGCTGCTGCCGCCGCCTATTGCAGAGGTAGCTCTGCCAGAGGCGGTGGAACGATGAGACAGTGGGGAGCGGAGAGTGGCCCCCTGGTCAGACATGCTTGCAGCAGGTGTTTGCCGTTTGAAAGCCGTGACAAGCTGGCTGCATAGCTTCTCTCGATAATAAGCCAATTTTGCCTCCCTCTCGAAAGGCGCAAAAAACTCCCCCATTCTGGCTTTATACCGAGGGTCTAAAAGTGTGGCTATCCAGTACTCATCTCTTTGCTTCATGCTAACAATACGACAGTCAGCGCGCAAGTAACGAAGCATACAGCTCGCCATCCTGGCCAGCGTTTCAGAGGGCCTGGTTGGTTTCATCTCCGCCCCATACTGCCATAGTTGTCCATCATCAAGGTCGTCGTCAGACTCGTCATCACCACCATCACTGTCATGTTGTGCGGCTGCCTCGTCCCCTATCCCTTCCTGTGATTCCATCTCCAAATCCAGCTCCTCTTCAGGTCCTGTTTCCTCATCCTCATCCTCCTCCTCCTCCTCAACATCCATAGCCAGATGTGATCCTTCCTCCATTCTTTGCTGAATCATCGCTGTGAGCGTTTGCTCCATAATGAATATCAGCGGCATAACAACGTTCATTCCGCTAGCATCACGGCTCACAAATCGTGTGGCCTCTTCAAAGGGCCTCAAAACGCGACATGCATCTCTAACCAGCTGCCAGTGCCTGAGCTAGAAATTACACTGGCTCCAAACGCTGCCCGTCTGCTGCATCAGGAAATCATTCACGGCTTTCCGCTGTTCGTACAGACGGTCCAACATGTGCTGGGTGGAATTCCAGCGTGTTGGAACGTCGCAAATCAGGCTGTGTTCTGGGAGATTGTTTTGACGCTGCAAGTCCAGGAGGGCGTGCTTAAATGCATACGAACGTCTAAAGCGAACGCAAACCCTCCTGGACATGGCCAGCACACCCTTCAAACCAACATATGACTTTAAGAAGCGTGTTATGACCAGATTGATCACATGTGCCATGCAAGGAGCGTGTGTCAGGTGACCTAGACGCAGTGCAGCCACAACGTTCTTGCCGTTATCAGAGACAACATTGCCCAGTGTGAGTTTCAGAGGAGACAGCCAGCGTGCGATTTCCTCCTTGATGCACAGCAGCAGCTCCTGCCCTGTGTGGCTTTTCTCGCCCAGGCTCAGCAGGTGTAAGACAGCGTTGTGGCGCTTCACCTTGCACCTATGAAAAGAGGAGGGAGGAGGAGTGGAAGATACGCTGTGTCCTGTCTGGGACGGGAAGACCTCCAAGGAGGAAGGCAAGGAGGAGGAGGAGGAGTAGGAGGAGGAGGATGGTAGGCGCCTGGTGTCCGGAGTTGAACCAGAAAGATACAAGCGTGGAGGTGGTAATGCCTGGCATTGCTGCGGTGGTGCATCGGACTGCAAAATATTAACCCAGTGGGACATGAAAGACATGTACTGTCCCTGCCCATAGTTGCTGCTCCACGTGTCGACGGTGGCATGTACCCTGCTGCACACGGATAATTGCAAGGACTGGCACACCTTTTCCTCCACATGCTTGTGCAAGGCAGGGACAGCTGTTTTGGAGAAGTAATGTCGGCTAGGTATTCGCCACCTAGGCTGAGCGCACGCTGTCAATTGCTTGAAGCCGGCGGAGTCGACCAGGTGGTACGGCAGCGACTGCACCACCAACAACTTAGCCAGGTGTGAATTAAGCCGCACGACAAGTGGATGACTGGGTATATATTGTTGCTTATTGGACAACAATTCCGTAATGGATAACTGACGGGATGTAGGAGGAGCACTAGATGACAGTGGTGATGATGATGACAACGACATGGTGGATAAGGCCTGACTACTACTTAGATGACAGGGACTCGGAGCAGCAGCAGCAGCTGCAGAGGGGTCTTCATTAGATGTACATGATGATGGTGGGGCATGTCGATTGTCCCACATGGCCTTGTGATGCTGCTCCATGTGTTTACGTAGAGCGGTAGTTCCTACATTGCTGCCCTGCCCACGCCTTACTTTCTGCTTGCAGATACGGCACTGTGCCATGTTTTCGTCCTCCGGGAAGGTACAGAAAAATTGCCACACGGCAGAGTACCGTAAAGAGGTAGTACCACGTCCACCACCACCACCACCACCCGAGATTGCCCCTTGTCTGGCAGGCTTTTTTCGGGAGCCTACACCATCATCAGTGTCGCCGTCACCGGCTCCTGAGCTGACCCTACCGCTGCAACGTTTTGCAGATTGACTTCTGCCCCTACCTCGGCTTGGCTGTTTATCACGGCCAGTGCCGCCACTACTACCCTCCTCCTCTGACGCCGTCATCACCTCGTCACCTGGTTCCCACGTCCTGTCTAAAACAACATCATCATCATAGCCTTCCTCATCATCCCCGCCACTTCTGTCACTGTGTTGTGAATGTGATGTGACATCATGGCGGGCTCCATGCCCCCCCTCATTACTGCGTCTGCCACCACGGCTACCACCACCAACACCCCCACTACCGCAGCTATGCGTCTCGGACACCGCTTCCACCTCCACCACCGCCGCAACACACTCCGTTGGCTGACTCGCGGAAAACAAATCATCATCATCACTATGTTGTTCAGTATCTTCCTTCGCACCCGAGGAGATGTCTCTTAGGACTCTCAGGAAAGATGGCTTCCCGCTAGAAAGGGGGAGCGAAGACATAGATGATGGAATGGAAACACTAGTGAACCTGGTACGAGTGAACCTGGTTGTTTAGGTGCTGCACCTGGTGATGGTGAACATCCCTTTGGTGACTACGATGTGTGTCAGGTCGGGGTATTGGATGTAAAAATGTTGTCATCATATTTTCCAAACTGAATTGGCTGCTGCTGCTGCTGCCGCCGCCTATTGCAGAGGTAGCTCTGCCAGAGGCGGTGGAACGATGAGACAGTGGGGAGCGGAGAGTGGCCCCCTGGTCAGACATGCTTGCAGCAGGTGTTTGCCGTTTGAAAGCCGTGACAAGCTGGCTGCATAGCTTCTCTCGATTATAAGCCAATTTTGCCTCCCTCTCGAAAGGCGCAAAAAACTCCCCCATTCTGGCTTTATACCGAGGGTCTAAAAGTGTGGCTATCCAGTACTCATCTCTTTGCTTCATGCTAACAATACGACAGTCAGCGCGCAAGTAACGAAGCATACAGCTCGCCATCCTGGCCAGCGTTTCAGAGGGCCTGGTTGGTTCCATCTCCGCCCCATACTGCCATAGTTGTCCATCATCAAGGTCGTCGTCAGACTCGTCATCACCACCATCACTGTCATGTTGTGCGGCTGCCTCGTCCCCTATCCCTTCCTGTGATTCCATCTCCAAATCCAGCTCCTCTTCAGGTCCTGTTTCCTCATCCTCATCCTCCTCCTCCTCCTCAACATCCATAGCCAGATGTGATCCTTCCTCCATCCTTTGCTGAATCATCGCTGTGAGCGTTTGCTCCATAATGAATATCAGCGGCATAACATCGTTCATTCCGCTAGCATCACGGCTCACAAATCGTGTGGCCTCTTCAAAGGGCCTCAAAACGCGACATGCGTCTCTAACCAGCTGCCAGTGCCTGAGCTAGAAATTACACTGGCTCCAAACGCTGCCCGTCTGCTGCATCAGGAAATCATTCACGGCTTTCCGCTGTTCGTACAGACGGTCCAACATGTGCAGGGTGGAATTCCAGCGTGTTGGAACGTCGCAAATCAGGCTGTGTTCTGGGAGATTGTTTTGACGCTGCAAGTCCAGGAGGGCGTGCTTAAATGCATACGAACGTCTAAAGCGAACGCAAACCCTCCTGGACATGGCCAGCACACCCTTCAAACCAACATATGACTTTAAGAAGCGTGTTATGACCAGATTGATCACATGTGCCATGCAAGGAGCGTGTGTCAGGTGACCTAGACGCAGTGCAGCCACAACGTTCTTGCCGTTATCAGAGACAACATTGCCCAGTGTGAGTTTCAGAGGAGACAGCCAGCGTGCGATTTCCTCCTTGATGCACAGCAGCAGCTCCTGCCCTGTGTGGCTTTTCTCGCCCAGGCTCAGCAGGTGTAAGACAGCGTTGTGGCGCTTCACCTTGCACCTATGAAAAGAGGAGGGAGGAGGAGTGGAAGATACGCTGTGTCCTGTCTGGGACGGGAAGACCTCCAAGGAGGAAGGCAAGGAGGAGGAGGAGGAGTAGGAGGAGGAGGATGGTAGGCGCCTGGTGTCCGGAGTTGAACCAGAAAGATACAAGCGTGGAGGTGGTAATGCCTGGCATTGCTGCGGTGGTGCATCGGACTGCAAAATATTAACCCAGTGGGACATAAAAGACATGTACTGTCCCTGCCCATAGTTGCTGCTCCACGTGTCGACGGTGGCATGTACCCTGCTGCACACGGATAATTGCAAGGACTGGCACACCTTTTCCTCCACATGCTTGTGCAAGGCAGGGACAGCTGTTTTGGAGAAGTAATGTCGGCTAGGTATTCGCCACCTAGGCTGAGCGCACGCTGTCAATTGCTTGAAGCCGGCGGAGTCGACCAGGTGGTACGGCAGCGACTGCACCACCAACAACTTAGCCAGGTGTGAATTAAGCCGCACGACAAGTGGATGACTGGGTATATATTGTTGCTTATTGGACAACAATTCCGTAATGGATAACTGACGGGATGTAGGAGGAGCACTAGATGACAGTGGTGATGATGATGACAACGACATGGTGGATAAGGCCTGACTACTACTTAGATGACAGGGACTCGGAGCAGCAGCAGCAGCTGCAGAGGGGTCTTCATTAGATGTACATGATGATGGTGGGGCATGTCGATTGTCCCACATGGCCTTGTGATGCCGCTCCATGTGTTTACGTAGAGCGGTAGTTCCTACATTGCTGCCCTGCCCACGCCTTACTTTCTGCTTGCAGATACGGCACTGTGCCATGTTTTCGTCCTCCGGGAAGGTACAGAAAAATTGCCACACGGCAGAGTACCGTAAAGAGGTAGTACCACGTCCACCACCACCACCACCACCCGAGATTGCCCCTTGTCTGGCAGGCTTTTTTCGGGAGCCTACACCATCATCAGTGTCGCCGTCACCGGCTCCTGAGCTGACCCTACCGCTGCAACGTTTTGCAGATTGACTTCTGCCCCTACCTCGGCTTGGCTGTTTATCACGGCCAGTGCCGCCACTACTACCCTCCTCCTCTGACGCCGTCATCACCTCGTCACCTGGTTCCCACGTCCTGTCTAAAACAACATCATCATCATAGCCTTCCTCATCATCCCCGCCACTTCTGTCACTGTGTTGTGAATGTGATGTGACATCATGGCGGGCTCCATGCCCCCCCTCATTACTGCGTCTGCCACCACGGCTACCACCACCAACACCCCCACTACCGCAGCTATGCGTCTCGGACACCGCTTCCACCTCCACCACCGCCGCAACACACTCCGTTGGCTGACTCGCGGAAAACAAATCATCATCATCACTATGTTGTTCAGTATCTTCCTTCGCACCCGAGGAGATGTCTCTTAGGACTCTCAGGAAAGATGGCTTCCCGCTAGAAAGGGGGAGCGAAGACATAGATGATGGAATGGAAACACTAGTGAACCTGGTACGAGTGAACCTGGTTGTTTAGGTGCTGCACCTGGTGATGGTGAACATCCCTTTGGTGACTACGATGTGTGTCAGGTCGGGGTATTGGATGTAAAAATGTTGTCATCATATTTTCCAAACTGAATTGGCTGCTGCTGCCGCCGCCTATTGCAGAGGTAGCTCTGCCAGATGCGGTGGAACGATGAGACAGTGGGGAGCGGAGAGTGGCCCCCTGGTCAGACATGCTTGCAGCAGGTGTTTGCCGTTTGAAAGCCGTGACAAGCTGGCTGCATAGCTTCTCTCAATAATAAGCCAATTTTGCCTCCCTCTCAGAAGGCGCAAAAAACTCCCCCATTCTGGCTTTATACCGAGGGTCTAAAAGTGTGGCTATCCAGTACTCATCTCTTTGCTTCATGCTAACAATACGACAGTCAGCGCGCAAGTAACGAAGCATACAGCTCACCATCCTGGCCAGCGTTTCAGAGGGCCTGGTTGGTTCCATCTCCGCCCCATACTGAAATGGTTGTCCATCATCAAGGTTGTCGTCAGACTCGTCATCACCACCATCACTGTCATGTTGTGCGGCTGCCTCGTCCCCTATCCCTTCCTGGGATTCCATGTCCACATCCAGCTCCTCTTCAGGTCCTGTTTCCTCATCCTCATCCTCCTCCTCCTCCTCCTCAACATCCATAGCCAGATGTGATCCTTCCTCCATCCTTTGCTGAATCATCGCTGTGAGCGTTTGCTCCATAATGAATATCAGCGGCATAACATCGTTCATTCCGCTAGCATCACGGCTCACAAATCGTGTGGCCTCTTCAAAGGGCCTCAAAACGCGACATGCATCTCTAACCAGCTGCCAGTGCCTGAGCTCGAAATTACACTGGCTCCAAACGCTGCCCGTCTGCTGCATCAGGAAATCATTCACGGCTTTCCGCTGTTCGTACAGACGGTCCAAAATGTGCAGGGTGGAATTCCAGCATGTTGGAACGTCGCAAATCAGGCTGTGTTCTGGGAGATTCTTTTGACGCTGCAAGTCCAGGAGGGCGTGCTTAAATGCATACGAACGTCTAAAGCGAACGCAAACCCTCCTGGACATGGCCAGCACACCCTTCAAACCAACATATGACTTTAAGAAGCGTGTTATGACCAGATTGATCACATGTGCCATGCAAGGAGCGTGTGTCAGGTGACCTAGACGCAGTGCAGCCACAACGTTCTTGCCGTTATCAGAGACAACATTGCCCAGTGTGAGTTTCAGAGGAGACAGCCAGCGTGCGATTCCCTCCTTGATGCACAGCAGCAGCTCCAGACGAGGCTGGACGCAGCCTGCAGGGCTTAGGAGGGAAGCCTCCATGACAGCCCTAGGAGGGAAAGGGTTAACTTTGTAGGGAAAGTTAGAGGTGGAGGAGGGACAGGGAGGAGTTAGGGGGCCGTTACGGAGCTTCCCGCTGTTTTTCGGCAGTGAGCCGGAAGCAGCGGGAGAAGTAACCACTCACCCAGTAAGCTCCCGTTGCCCCACTCTGTTCCGTCATGTCTGAGGCTGATATGCTTGCGCGGCTGCGTGCCGTTGCTGTGCACCACGGTCCCGGTTGGTTGGAGGAGACTGTGGCTGCACTTACAATGATCCCCGACTCCGATTCGCCACGTCAGGCACGGCATATGAGGTCTGTTGAAGTGGGGGACAGGCTCCCCTCCCCCGGCCCCCTTCCTGGCAGTAATATGGCGGCGGGGGGGGGGGGAGTTTACAACACCCGCTCCTGCTCAGAGGAGGCAGAGAGCGTCGCCGGGGGTGACGGTGACTCAGGCCGGGTCTGCCCGTCGCTCCCGGCGGTCCCGACCTCCAGAACGCCTCAGCCCTGAGGTGGTCCCGCGGACACGGCGTCGCAGGGGGGGCCCTAATATGGACGCTGCAGGCCAGGCAGCTGGGGGGACCGCCCCTTCCCAGGCCCTGCGTCCTGGCAGGAATCCCAGGCCGCGACGGGGTCCGGCGGTTCTCAGGGAGTCGCAGGCCGGGCTCCCTGTCACCCCCCCCCCCATCAGATGCAAGATCGGGAAGACTAGCTACGGCCGCCCCGCCTGGTGATGCTCCGGCCAGGGGGCAGGCTTCATCAGGATCGTCGAGACGGACGCCTAGACCTGCAGCGACGTCGAGGCAACAGGTCCGGTCGGAAGTTTGTATCCCAGCGGTCGGGCGGCAGGTTGCCGGCCCATCTGCCAGCGCGTCATCATCCCCGGTTCGGAGATGTCGGTGGGATGGCCAGTCGTCGGCGAGAGAGGAGCTGGAAGACGGTGAACTGGACGTGTATCGGCGAGGGCAGGATGGTCCGGCTGACGGGAACACAGCGCCTGTGCAGCCCGGTGAGTGCATAACTCCATCTTTGTCGTATCCAGCGATTTTTATGTCGGGTGTCGGCAGGGGGGCTGCTAGCGTCGGATCGGTGGCCGGTAGTGGCGTGGGCGGGCGCGACGGCGCGGGTCTAGCGGACTTGGTGGGTTGCTTGCGGGAGCTGGTCGGGCGTCTCGATAGGGCGGCGGCGCCAGTAGTTACGGAGGTGTCCCCGGCGGTAGTTTGGGAGGGCCCCAGGGAAGTGGGATTGTTACAGGCGCGCCCCGTAATGGCGGCTACGGAGGCGGTCGCGGTGTCGGTACAGACCGAGGCCCAAAAAGACGGCGATCGGGTGCGTATTGATGATCGTGCTCGCGGGGAGGTATATGTTTGCTTTGAAGGTCCGTTGGGGGCGCACTTAAAGCAGGAGGTGCGTGAGCGTATTTGGAAGGACGAATACGTTGAGATTTTTTCTCTTCTGCCGCTTGCTAAATTCAACTTGGATAGGAGCAAGCGGGATGAGAGCAAGAAGGACGAGGAGGAGCGTCGGCGGTATAGGCTTATCCCGCAGACGTTCGTAAATTGGTCGCAGGCGTTCGCCATCTTAGCCAGTGTAATAGGGGAAAAGGCGCCGGAAAATTGTTCGGCGTTGTTTTGTTATTTTGACGCCATTGGGGAGGCTCATCGGGTGTACGGGGGGCAGGCTTGGCTCAGATACGATGAGCAATTCCGTCAGCGTAAAGCGGTTCGGCCGGCGATTCAATGGGACCAGAAGGATATTGCTCTCTGGTTAAGGGTCACGGCTCCGGTTAGGCAGCCCTTTCCCGGGAGCGTTGGCCAAGGGGGCCAGTCCAGTCAGGTCGGACAGGGCGGTGGGGCGAAGTTGGGATTCTGCTGGCAATTCAACGATGGCCAGTGTAAGTTCGGGGCCACGTGCAAGTTCAAGCACGTGTGTTCGGAGTGTAATGGTGCATCCCATGGGGCGGCAAAATGTATGCGGAAAAAGAGGTCAGGGAACCAGTCCTCCTCGGCTGGTCAAGGGGTTGTCACCGGTGAGGGTGGAAAGGATGGCCCCCTATCTAAATGAGTATCCGGATAGGGCTGCGGCGAAGTTGCTTTACGAAGGGTTTAGTGTTGGTTTTATTATTCCTCCGCCTCCTTATGAGGTCCCGGTTACGCGGAGGAACCTTAAATCGGCCTACTTGCATGCTGAGGTCGTGTCGGAAAAGTTGTTTAAAGAAGTTTCGTTAGGCCGTATGGCGGGGCCTTTTATTGATCCGCCAATAAAGGATTTAGTTGTGTCCCCATTGGGTATTGTTCCAAAGCGCGAGCCCCAAAAATTCCGGTTGATTCAGCACTTATCGTTTCCCAAGGGTTCGTCGGTAAATGACGGGATTGATCATGAGTTGTGCTCCGTAGTGTATACCTCATTCGATAAAGCGGTTGGGTTAGTTCGTGCTGCGGGTCCAGGCGCGCTGCTCGCAAAAACCGACATCGAGGCGGCGTTCAGGTTGTTGCCAGTTCATCCAGAAAGCCAACGGCTGTTGGGTTGTTTTTGGAATGGGGCTTTTTACGTGGATCGGTGCCTTCCGATGGGGTGTTCCCTTTCTTGCGCGTACTTCGAGGCTTTTAGTAGCTTCGTGGAGTGGGTGACGAAGGGTGTAGCCGGGGTCGATTCGTTAATACATTGCTTAGACGATTTCTTGTGCGTCGGCCCGGGGGGTTTGCCGGTTTGCGGTAATTTGCTTCATGCACTGCAGAAGGTTGCGAGGGATTTTGGGATCCCTTTGGCGCCAGAAAAGACTGAGGGCCCGGTAACGACGATTTGTTTTTTGGGAATTGAGATAGATTCGGTGGCTATGGAGTGTCGTCTTCCGATGGATAAGTTGGGGGCTTTGAGTCAGGAGGTACGTCGGGCTTGCAAGTTAAAGAAAATTACGCTGCGGGAGATTCAGTCGTTGCTGGGGAAGTTGAATTTCGCCTGCCGGATTATGCCAATGGGGAGGGTGTTTGGTAGACGGTTGGCGGCGGCTACGGCGGGAGTGCGTGCGGCACATCACTTTGTACGGCTCAAGGAGGAGCATCGGGCTGATTTGCAGGTATGGGATGACTTCTTGGGCCAGTATAACGGTCGGTCGCTATGGATGGCTCCAGCGCAGGATACGAGTGATTTGAATATTTTTACGGATGCAGCTGGAGCGGGCGGTTTTGGAGCTTATGGGGGGGGTCCGTGGTGCGCGGGTCAATGGCCGGCTAGCTGGGTGTCCAGTGGACTCACGCGGAATCTGGCCCTGCTCGAGCTGTTCCCCATCGTGGTTGCGGCGACCATCTGGGGGGACAGGCTCAGGGATAAGAAGGTTCGTTTTTACTGCGATAACATGGGGGTGGTGCTGGCCATTAACAACATCACGGCGTCCTCTCCTCCGGTAATTCAGTTGTTGCGACATTTAGTGTTGGTGTGCTTGTCATTGAACGCGTGGGTGGTGGCGGTGCACGTGCCGGGGGTACGGAATTGTATCGCTGATGCTCTTTCTCGCTCGCAGTGGGACCGGTTTCGGCAATTGGCACCGGGAGCGGAACGTCTCGGCGTGGTCTGCCCGGAACATCTTTGGGATCTGGTCTCGGTCCCGTAGAACGATTGGTGGAAAGGTCGTTGGCGCGCTCAACGTGGAGTGCTTATTCTGCTTGTTGGAGGCAGTGGGAGGAGTGGGTAAGAGAGTTGGGTGACGTCAACACGGATAGAGACAGGTTGGTGGCACTTTTGTACTGGTTAGGGGACGCCTGGGAGGCGGGGTTTTCATTGGCAAAGGTTAACCGTTTCATGTCGGCGGTGGCGTTTGGTTTCAAGTTACGGGGCTTTAGGGATGTGTCTAAGGAATTCTTAGTGGGGCAGGCTTTGAAGGGTTTGCGCCGAGGTAGGGTCGAGGCGGATCGTAGAAGGCCTGTGTCGTTTTCTCTGTTGAGCTCTTTGGGCGGATCATTAGCATCGGTCTGTCGTTCTTCGGCCGAGATGAGGTTGTTTCGGTTAGCTTTTTCTTTGGCGTTCTTTGGGGCATTTAGAATCGGCGAGTTGGTTTCGCCGAGTACCAAGCAAGCTGGGGGGTTGAGACTGAGAGACGTGAGCATATATACAGATCGGCTGGAGGTATGGTTGCGTCGGTCAAAAACTGACCAATTAGGAAAGGGGAAGCTGATAGTGTTGTTCGCTCTCCCGGGTTCGGCTATGTGCCCGGTGGCGTGCAGGCAGGGTTTTAAGCCACAGGTGGGGTCTCCGGAGTTGCCATTGCTATGTCACGAGGACGGGTTATTTTTGTCTAGATTTCAATTTAGAGCTGTATTCAAAAAATGTTTGGCGGCGGTCGGTGTCGCGGCGGACGCGTACTCATCTCATTCCTTCAGGATCGGCGCAGCAACGGAAGCAGGGCGCTGGGGGTTGGATGATGAGGGGGTGCGGCGCATCGGTCGTTGGGAGTCCAACAGATTTAGGTCTTATGTCCGCCCCCATCTGTTATGAGTTTTGCTGTTTGCACTTATAAGAATGTTTTGTGTGGTGGTATTTAACTTGCTTTTCCGTTTCAGATCCGCCTCCGTGTTTGGTGTGGTTGCTGGGCCACTCTTACGTGCATTGGGGGGCTTTGAGGGCGGACGTCCGCCCGGACGGTCGCCAGTTGCGCATTCCGCGACAGGATGCGGTTTTGCATTGGCTGGGATTTAGAGGTATGTCGTGGAGTAGGGTGTTAGCAGAATTCCAGACATATGCCCGGCTTGATAGGGTCCCGGAGATCTTGGTCTTGCACGTGGGTGGGAACGATTTGGGAGTCCGCCCTTTTCGTGAGTTGGTGCGGGATATTAAACACGATATGTTGTGTTTGTGGGTTTCTTATCCCAGGTTGGTAATTGTGTGGTCGGACATTGTCCCAAGAAAACATTGGCGGCTGGCTAGGTCAGTGGAAAGAGTCAATAAGGCTCGCATTAAGGTTAATCGCGCGGTGTCCCGATTTGTAGCCAAAAACGGGGGCATTTGCGTTCGGCACAGGGACTTGGAGTCAGGAGTGGGGAACTACTGGAGGAGCGATGGGGTTCATTTGACCGAGGTTGGGATTGATCTGTGGAGCTTGGCAATAGCAGAAGGAATTGAAAGGGCGGTGGTGGTGTGGCGGAACTCACAGGCTTAAGGTGGTCAAGGCCTGTTTCGCTGTGGCGGGGGGAGTCCTTGAGGCCAGTCAGTACAAAATTGGTGGGGGGGTCGCATCGGGGGTATGCGTCCCCCAAAAAAGGTACATGGTTGAAGACTTCATCGGGTGTTATCCCTTTGAAGTGGTCTTCTGGTGGAAGGTATATCACTCGAAGGCTTCATCGGGTGTTATCCCTTTGAAGTGGACTTCTAGTGGTCGGTATAGCACTTGAAGGCTTCATCGGGTGTTATCCCCTTGAAGTGGACTTCTGGTGGTTGGAGCCATCTGCAGAGGTGAGCGGTGCCTCCGAGCTGGTTTACGGCTGGAGGTAATTAGTGGTTTGCAGATGGCTAACTCGAGGTGTGTAAAAAAGGAATATCTAAAATGGCTTCAAGGACTGCCCCTGCTCGGTCTAATGTTAACGTTAAATTGTTATTTATGATTCTGACCCATGTTGGGTCATGTGAATTATTAGGAGGAATTCTCTGGTGGATTCCTAATTAGTTATCCGAATGTTTCGGATTTAATTTGTTTTAAACTGTGAAATTAATAAAACGGCTGCTGTGGCCATTTCACATCCAACCTCGGTGTCACGTGTCTTTTTCCTAAAGGTGGGGGTGAAGGGATTGGTAGGGATAAGGGAAGGTGCACTAACACACGACTCTACTTAGGCAGGTCATGCCCTGTGTGGCTTTTCTCGCCCAGGCTCAGCAGGTGTAAGACAGCGTCGTGGCGCTTCACCTTGCACCTATGAAAAGAGGAGGGAGGAGGAGTGGAAGATACGCTGTGCCCTGTCGGGGACGGGAAGACCTACAAGGAGGAAGGCAAGGAGGAGGAGGAGGAGTAGGAGGAGGAGGATGGTAGGCGCCTGGTGTCCGGAGTTGAACCAGAAAGATACAAGCGTGGAGGTGGTAATGCCTGGCATTGCTGCGGTGGTGCATCGGACTGCAAAATATTGACCCAGTGGGCCGTGAAAGACATGTACTGTCCCTGCCCATAGTTGCTGCTCCACGTGTCGACGGTAGCATGTACCCTGCTGCACACGGATAATTGCAAGGACTGGCACACCTTTTCCTCCACATGCTTGTGCAAGGCAGGGACAGCTGTTTTGGAGAAGTAATGTCGGCTTGGTATTCGCCACCTAGGCTGAGCGTACGCCATCAATTGCTTGAAGTCGGCGGAGTCGACCAGGTGGTACGGCAGCGACTGCACCACCAACAACTTAGTCAGTTGTGACTTAAGCCGCACGACAAGTGGATGACTTGGTATATATTGTTGCTTATTGGACAACGATTCCGTAATGGATAACTGACGGGACGTAGGAGGAGCACTAGATGACAGTGATGATGATGATGACAACGACATGGTGGATAAGTCCTAGCTACTACTTAGATGACAGGGACTCGGAGCAGCAGCAGCAGCTGCAGAGGGGTCTTCATTAGATGTACATGATAATGGTGGGGCATGTCGATTGTCCCACATGGCCTTGTGATGCCGCTCCATATGTTTACGTAGAGCGGTAGTTCCTACATTGCTGCCCTGCCCATGCCTTACTTTCTGCTTGCAGATACGGCACTGTGCCATGTTTTCGTCCTCCGGGAAGGTACAGAAAAATTGCCACACGGCAGAGTACCGTAAAGAGGTAGTACCACGTCCACCACCACCACCACCCGAGCTTGCCCCTTGTCTGGCAGGCTTTTTTTAGGAGCCTACACCAGCATCAGTGTCGCCGTCACCGGCTCCTGAGCTGACCCTACCGCTGCAACGTTTTGCAGATTGACTTCTGCCCCTACCTCGGCTTGGCTGTTTATCACGGCCAGTGCCGCCACTACTACCCTCCTCCTCTGACGCCGTCATCACCTCGTCACCTGGTTCCCACGTCCTGTCTAAAACAACATCATCATCATAGCCTTCCTCATCATCCCCGCCACTTCTGTCACTGTGTTGTGAATGTGATGTGACATCATGGCGGGCTCCATGCCCCCCCTCCCTTACTGCGTCTGCCACCACGGCTACCACCACCAACACCCCCACTACCGCAGCTATGCGTCTCGGACAACAAATCATCATCATCACTATGTTGTTCAGTATCTTCCTTCGCACCCGAGGGGATGTCTCTTAGGACTCTCAGGAAAGATGGCTTCCCGCTAGGAAGGGGGAGCGAAGACATAGATGATGGAATGGAAACACTAGAAATACCTATATTACTGCTGTCACTGTGCCAAGGAACTGTAGAGGATCTGGAATCCAACGAAACCTGGCTTGAAGCCAGATCGTCAGAGTCTTCCTGCTGAGATGACCGCGAGCCAGCCAACCAGTCCACAATGGCCGTATTGTCTAAAGTAACCCGCCCACCGGAGGAGATGGACATGTCTGGCTTGCTGATACTGCTACTACTACCAGCACGCACATGGCTGCTGCTACTAGTGGAACTGGGCACATGTCTTGTGCCACAAATGCTGGTACTGGGTCTGGCACCAACAGATCCAACATTTGTACTGGAAGAGGAGACGGCATGGGTGTTTTTTCCTCTACCCCGTCCTTTCACAACCTTTTTTTTACCAGACATTTCACTGCTGGAGTGCAGCAAGTTGAATCAAAACCCGGGGGATGAGCCCCTTCTAAAAGCGTATTCACACTAACACTGGCTTGGCAAATGGCAATGAATGAGAATTTCTATCAGCCACGCCGCGGTGCACTCAGGGAATGCTGGGCCTTGTAGTACTACGTCTACTACAAAGGCTGCCTGTATTGCAAGTTGGATTGTTATTTGTTTGTTATGTTAACGGCCGGGGATGAGCCCCTTCTAAAAGCGTATTCACACTGACACTGGCTTGGCAAATGGCAATGAATGAGAATTTCTATCAGCCACGCTGCAGTGCACTCAGGGAATGCTGGGCGTTGTAGTACTACGTCTACTACAAAGGCTGCCTGTATTGCAAGTTGGATTATTATTTGTTTGTTATGTTAACGGCCGGGGATGAGCCCCTTCTAAAAGCGTATTCACACTGACACTGGCTTGGCAAATGGCAATGAATGAGAATTTCTATCACACTGCAGTGCACTCAGGGAATGCTGGGCGTTGTAGTACAACGTCTACTACAAAGGCTGCCTGTATTGCAAGTTGGATTGTTATTTGTTTGTTATGTTAACGGCCGGGGATGAGCCCCTTCTAAAAGCGTATTCACACTGACACTGGCTTGGCAAATGGCAATGAATGAGAATTTCTATCAGCCACGCTGCAGTGCACTCAGGGAATGCTGGGCGTTGTAGTACTACATCTACTACTCAGCCACTGTGCACTGACTCAGGGAATGCTGGGCGTTGTAGTACTACAAAGCCTGCCTGTATTGCAAGTTGGATGCAACGGGGATGAGCCTCTTATAAAAGCGTATTCACACACTGGCTGAGTAGTGAGTAGTGGATGAGCCCCTTCGATTGCTGGATTCCTGCCTTTTAGATTCCTAAAGCTTTCCCTTACCGCTGAGCTCCGTGCATAGACTTTTATTTCAGGCTTGAGCCCGCCCCTATGCTGCCTCCCGATTGGCTGGGAGAGCCGTTTGCAAGGCATTATGGGGTAGCCTGATGTCAAGTGATCTTGTGAAATCCTCTATTTTAGATGTAACATGTGGCAGGCGCCAAAATGTAGCCGGGTTCGGTCAAAACGGGTTCGGCCGAACCCGGTGAAGTTCGGATTCGCTGCGAACCGAACTTTTCCGGAAGTTCGGACCGAAACCGGGTTCGGTTGTCCCGGTTCGCTCATCTCTACTCCTGAATATAATAGTACTATACACTGTGCCCCTGAATATAATAGTACTATACACTGCGCCCCTGAATATAATAGTACTATACACTGTACTCATATATATAATAGTACTATACACTGTACTCCTGGATATAATAGTTCTATACACTGTGCCCCTGAATATGTGTGTGTGTGTGTGTGTGTGTCTGTCTGTCTATATGTGTGTATAGGAGACAGCATATCTATAGCACTACGACCCTACAAACTATGGATAGGATTAGACACAGTGGCTCAGCAGACAGTATCACACATGATATGATTATATACAGAAGCTCAGCAGACAGTATCACACATGATAGGATTAGATACAGTGGCTCAGCAGACAGTATCACACATGATAGGATTAGATATAGGGCCCAGCTCGCTGACATTGCGGCTCCAGCGTGGACCCAGAAAAGGTAAGTATAAGAATTGTTTTGCTTTTTTATGAGTTACTAATTATTTTTGTGTGTTTGTATAATTTTACAGGTTCGGTTGTTGGACTACGTCGGATTCGAGGACGACTTCAATGACAGTGTTTTTTTTTATTCTCAATAAAATGGTTAATGAGGGTTGTGTTTGTTTTTTTATTTCAATAAAATATTTTTTCTATGTCCATGTATTTTTTTAAACTTTATTATTACCGCCTTATTAATAGCTGCTGGCTGATTGACAACATCCATTACTAAGGCTGGGCTTAATGTTAGCAGGCAGAGAGGCTAACACTAACCCCCATTACCCTGGTACCCACCGCCACCAGTGGTACTGGGAAGAGCCGGGTACGAACCAGTACCCGACCATCTGTAGTGATGGTCGGGTACCGGGTCAGCCACAGGCTGGTAATATCAGCCTGGGAAAGTCCAAAAACAGTGACCCCCCCCCCCCTGGTAATGCTAGGCTGCTGCTATTGTATCTGGCGGGGTCCCCCCCATTTTTCATAACCAGCCAGATACAAGAAAGCAGCAGCAGGTTACCATTATCAGGGGGGAAGGACCACAGTTTTTGGCCTTTCCCAGCCTGATAATGCCAGCTTGCGGCCGCCCCATTGCCCGACCATCACTACAGATGGTCAGGTACTGGATCATACCCGGCTTTTCCCGACACCCTTGGTGGCGGTGGGTATCGGGGTAATAATGGGGGTTAGTGATAGCCTTTGTACCGGCTAACACTAAGCCTCGCCTTATTAATGGACGCTGTCAATCAGCCGGCGGCCATTACTAAGGCGGTAGTAATAAAGTTTAAAAAACAAACAAAGAAAAAATATTTTATTGAAATAAAACCTCATTAACCATTTTATTGATAATAAAAACGCTATCATCGAAGAAGTCCTCTAATCCGATGTAGTCCATGTACTGAAGTATTACAGTACTACAGTGTATTAACGGCACATTTTAGTCCCCTGGAGGGACTGAAAAAAGTACACATAATTGGTATCACCACATTCGTAATGACTGGAACTATAACATTATCATGCTTTTTATCCCGCATGCTGAATGCTGTGAAAATTTTTTAATAAAAAAACAATGCCGGAATTGATGTTCTTTATGTATCCCACCTCATAAAAACGCAATAAAAAGATCAAAAACTCGTATGTACCCCAAAATGGAACCAATGAAAATGTCAACTCGTTCTGCAAAAAACAAGCCCTCATACAGCTTTGTTGATGGAAAAATGTAACTTTTTTTTTTTAAAGTGTTTTATATTTTGCAAAAGTAGTAAAACATACAAAAAAAAACACTATATAAATTTGGTACCGCCGTAATGGTACTGACCAGCAAAGTGAAGATAATATGCCATTTATACCGTATAGTGAACACCATAAAAACAAAACCCCCAAATGTTTTTACAAAAGTTATACAATACATTATAGGTAACCCAAAATAGTGCCAAAAATAGTGCCAAAATAAGAAAGAAAGAACTGAAATAATTGCCTTGACCAAAAAGGGTTCAAGAGGGTTGGACAGGGGTTGCCTTAACGAGACATCCCCTTTAAAAGCAGTCTGTATTCTTCCTATGGTGCAGCAGACGAATGCATAATATTAAATGTCCTTGGAAGAGTTGTGTGAGAGTAGAAAAAAAGTCTGATTTTTTCCCCCCAGAAACAGCGCCACTCTTGTATCGTAAGTGAATGGTAGAGGTAGTGCACCTAAAACAACCACGTTTACTGTAGTAGCTCCCGCTAATGAAAATCGGTTGTTACCAACTGAGAACATTTCCTGTGCCACAATGTAGTGCTGGTGCCCAGTAAAGACAATTGGTAACCACTTAACGCATGGTAACACTGACTCCTTTGGAGTGGGAGACTTTTTCCAGCGGCTCTCCACTGTGGGGACGGGAGAGAATTCTGGACATGTGGACACTTGTTACACAGCTTTCTACTCCCTCCCTCCATTTTCTTGTAACCAGAGATCCAAAATCAGGACAGGGTGGATGTTAGAAAATGTCCTAGAAAAGTAAATAGAAAAAGAGATTTTGATAACATTTTCTTTTCTATAAACCACTCAACATTGCTGCAGTGGTAAAATGGTACTCCCATCTTCTAATGTCATGGCATATCGCTAGAATATTCCATAAAATTATGGTGAATGGGGGTCCATCCTCTAGAATCCCCGCCAATCCCAAATATCCGAATATATAGCCATCTACCAATGTGATTTTCCAAGAATTATTATTATTAAAGCCGGTAAAAGTCAAAATCAGACTTTGGATTGGTGCTAAACATCAAGTCTAGAATATCATGACTGCTCATCCTAGGGCCATCATGAATGAATTTCATACGTCTTTCTTCTGTGAGTTGACATCTAATTTTGTCAAACCCTGTGACCCGTTTTATATTGACCATTTAGGCTTTTTAACTTTTTTATGTGTTTGTACAACTGGTTTGGATTCTGCTCCGAATACAGTTGTTTCTTGATATACCCATAATTGTATTTTTCTTCTTATGCTTCCAAGTGGTTCTGCTGTCCCACCATAGACCAAAGGGCAATGGGTTTGGTTCCAATGGTTTGTCTATTTTTCATACAGCATTATATATTAGTGGGTCCAAATTCCTAAAAAAGTTTCAATGGCATTTAAAGAAAAAAAAATTCTATCTGTTTATCATAGACAGACCAATGACCAGACACTGAGGTAATTGGTGTAAGCTTATTTTTTTTAACATAAATTGGCTGCATTATTCACGGTGGATTTCCTCATGTATATGATAACTATGTATTCAGCTACCTAATACCCAAGATGTTTTAACCCCTTTACAACGAAGGATGGGTATATCCGTCCTGTGCAGGAGTTAGTTCCCGCAAAAGGACGGATATATCCGTCCTCTGATCGCGTGGGTACTACCAGTGTACCCACGCGATCAGCAGCAGGAGCACGGCTGTTATACACAGCCTGGCTCCTGACGCAACTGCCGGAATCGAAGCACGCTCCGATTCCAGCAGTTTAACCCATTAAATGCCGCTGTCAATAGCGACAGTGACATATAATGTGCTTGACAGAGAGAGGGAGCTCCCTCTGTCACCCCATCAGCGGCCCCGCAAAGAAATCGCAGGGCGCCGTCGGGTTTCCATGGCAGCCGGGGGCCTAACGAAGGCCCCCAGGTCTGCCTTCAGCAAATGCCTATTAGGCCTTGCCGGAGGCATGTCCTAATAGATTGCCTGTGAGTTTTACACTGACAGGCAATAATGCTTTGGCATACTAAGTATACCAAAGCATTATATATACGATCAGCAGATCGCATAGTGAAGTCCCCTGGTGGGACTAAAAAAAAAATGCAAAGCATTTAAAGAGGCTCTGTCACCAGATTTTGCAACCCCTATCTGCTATTGCAGCAGATAGGCGCTGCAATGTAGATTACAGTAACGTTTTTATTTTTAAAAAACGAGCATTTTTGGCCAAGTTATGACCATTTTTGTAATTATGCAAATGAGGCTTGCAAAAGTCCAAGTGGGTGTGTTTAAAAGTACAAGTCCAAGTGGGTGTGTATTATGTGCGTACATCGGGGCGTTTTTAATACTTTTACTAGCTGGGCGCTCTGATGAGAAGTATCATCCACTTCTCTTCAGAACGCCCAGCTTCTGGCAGTGCAGATCTGTGACGTCACTCACAGGTCCTGCATCGTGACGGCCACATCGGCACCAGAGGCTACAGCTGATTCTGCAGCAGCATCAGCGTTTGCAGGTAAGTCGATCTTACCTGCAAACGCTGATGCTGCTGCAGAATCAACTGTAGCCTCTGCTGCCGATGTGGCCGTCACGATGCAGGACCTGTGAGTGACGTCACAGATCTGCACTGTCACAAGCTGGGCGTTCTGAAGAGAAGAGGATGTTACTTCTCTTCACAGCGCCCAGCTAGTAAAAGTATTAAAAACGCCCCGATGTACGCACATAATACACGCCCACTTGGACTTGTACTTTTAAACACACCCACTTGGACTTTTGCAAGCCTCATTTGCATAATTACAAAAATGGTCATAACTTGGCCAAAAATGCTCGTTTTTTAAAAATAAAAACGTTACTGTAATCTACATTGCAGCGCCTATCTGCTGCAATAGCAGATAGGGGTTGCAAAATCTGGTGACAGAGCCTCTTTAAATAAAGTTTGTGAAAAAAATTAAATAAAAATTACAGTCAAAATGGTTTTATTTAGTAAAAGTGTCAAAACAAATAACACATACACATATATGGTATCCCCACGATTGTAACGACTTGAACAATAAAATGAACACATTCATTAAACTGCCGGATGAACGGCGTCCAAAAAAAACGCAAAAAACCATGGCAAAATTCTCTCTTTTCTCCCATTCCCCCCTTAAAAAATTAAATAAAAGTTAACCTATTAGTCCTATGTACCCCAAAATAGTACTAATGAAATCTACACCGTGGCCCACAATAGTCAAACGGCCACATTGACGGAAAAATAGAAAAGTTACGGCTCTTGGAATGCAGCGATCCAAAAACAAGTAATTTTTTTCTAAAAGTGTTTTTATTGTGCAAACGTAGGAAAATATATAAAACCTTTACATATTTGGTATCACCCTTGGCCGACTCATAGAATAAAGTTAATATGTTATTTACGCTGCATAGTAAACGGCGTAAATTTATAACATAAACATTTTTCAATTCTCTCCTAAAATAAAGTTAATAAAAGTTAATCGATATATTATAAGCATCTTAGAATGGTGCAACTACATAATACAACTCGTCCCGCAAAAAACAAGCCCTTATACGGCTATGTCGACGGAATTAAAAAAAAGTTACGACTCTTGGAATGCGACCGTGAAAAAACAAAAAATAATCCTTGGTCATTAACGAGCAAAATGGCCTGATCATTAAGGGGTTAACTTCCCATTCAATTTTAGCTTTGGTTACCAAGAGTACAAAATTAAAAAAGAAAACATGATCATATATATATATATATATATATATTGTACAGTCAGGGCCAAACAATGTACCAACCCCTTTTTAGAAATGTAATAGGGGAATTGGGTTTCTCCTTAGTAGAGGGATCTGGAAGAATTTAGTAAAAATATGATATTTGAATTGTATTTGCACCAGTAGCATTTTTTGATTGGTGGGATTTCCTGGTCACCGGGACAGGGGTCCCATGTTCTAGGAGGGTAGGAGATAACCAGAGAGTTGGCTGCACGTGTGGGCTCTCTATATTATAGTCTATGTTAGTAACGATAACCAAGATAAACTGATATTACTGAATATGTGACGCAGATTCAAAAGAAAATGCAGTGAGAATAATATTTATTATTTGTCAGTCGTATAAATTACACCAGACGTAATATTTGCACATGAATAATGAACATATAAGTTACATAACCTGCTGCTGTATGGCATTATTACATCATAGACCTCATCATAATAGGCATGCACCTAAATGATGTCACAATGGTGCCAAGGGGAATGTAAATGGAGATCACCTGTTTGACCTCTTTGAGGGTTTAGTGAAGGCGAGTGAAGATGTCAGGTTTGTGCCACAAGATTATTTGCTTCCCGTTTTTATGTCTTCTTCTTCAGTGTCATACCTACCAATATGGCAGGGTTGGCAGATGCTTGGGGCCCGTTACATTGGGATCCAAATCCCCCTTGTTACTTTCTGTAGCTGTATGCTAGGAGTGGTCAGTAAAGACAGCGCATGCCACACAGCGGAGCCTCCATGTTCTAACCCATTGTGACATGTCTCAAGCGGGGGAAGTGGCATGTAAGGGGCCGCTGATTGGCAGATTGCATGTTAATTCTGGATATTGTTATATCAGAGGGCATGGAGTTAGTCAATTTTCTGTCCTTTATGATTGTCATTATATGGGCACTCTCCCTGGTATTATGTTGGTGCTATGGCTGGCATTTTCTGGGCATTATCTTATATATGAAAACTATAAAATTCAGTAGATAGTATATATATATATATATATATATATATATATATATATATATATATACACACACACGCATTATAACATATTATGTTAACCCTATGACTGCCATTATTTGTGCATTACACTTTATGCCATTACTAGTGCACATAGATAAACTGGGTCTTCCACTTTTAACTTGTATACAAAAACATCCCCATGAGATATGACAAAATCCTAGTCCTGACCCTAAATTTACCCCATAAAATTGTTCTATATGTATTAGATTGTAATATTTAAAGTGGAATTAGCCCCAATAATAATATTATTATACAACCACATCTACCAATCATACAATACCATGTATACGATGTGAGGGATGATGTCACATTGCTTGTTCTCATGGCATTCCATGAGCCTGAAGACACATGGGGGCAATGTATAAATCACCTTATTTAGGGTTGTTATTTTATGTAACGGTATTCAGAAGAGAGGGGGGAATAGGCGTCCTCCTTAAGGGGTCCTCCCATAATTTAATTTGGTCATTTTCGGGGTATTCATAGAAATAATAAAGCTGCCGTTTCCCATCTTACTGATATAACTGAGAATACTAGCTGAAACACTGCACAGAAGTCATTTATATAATTGACAAATTATGTTCCATCATTTATGTATTTATAATTATTAGGATTATTGTGGAAATGTCTTTTATCCGATTTCTTGCTTTCTTACACTGGTCTCAATAAAATAGTTACTTTTACTCCTATTAAGAGTACAACTTCTTTGGTCTTTGATTCCTGTAGGGATTTTATAGCAGTGTCCTTTCTAAATCTAATCTATTTCTTAAACAGGTGACTATAAGATTTTGGCGATCGTTGTTTTGGCAATAATGGCGTATGTTATTATTGCTTGGCTTCTGTGCTATATCTGGTAAGTTACCAACACTGCTTGCATTATATTTATTATATTTCTTTTTTTTATCATTCTGAAACTAGGTGCATACTTATCTTTATGGTATCTCTGTTGTGCAATGTCCCAATGTCCCTGTACCAGGGGTAAGACAAAATTTGTATGGGTTCATATAAAGTAATGATTTGTGTCCTCCTGTCCAGTGACATCATGGTTACTTCTAAGTCATTATCACTGGCCCCAAGTATCAGTGTGTGCTCTTCTAGGAACTCAAATACAACATAGTATGACGGAAGTATAATAACTGTGTTATGGCATGGCGATAGAAAGATGGTTGACCACAGCTTATTTCTCTGTCGCTGCCTCATTCTTCACTTCTTTCAGCAAAAATCTGCAGAAATCTCCATGAACCTGCAGATCCTGACAGTTATTGGTGAAGAATTTGGCTGCCATTTTTAATTTTATGTTATTTTTGTAAAAGTACGATTTTAATTGAGTCGATAAGGAACAACCAGCGTTACATGTGACAGACCCTGACAGGACAGGGTTACATGTGACAGGAATGTTAGATTTTAATAAATTATTCAGAATTACGGTCATTGAAATATATGAGAGACCGTGTAATACATGGTTGGGCGAGTCCTTGAGATCAAGGCCTGCTTTTTCCATCAACTCCCAACACTACGGCTAACAGAGGGGGGTCACGAGTGGGGGATATATGATGTTCATGTGCCGTAATAGAGTGTGTGGCATGGGGTTGTCATCACACTCCTTGTCTGCGTTGTCCTCCGCTTCTATCTTTAATTCTGTACAAGATTGTGACTTTAATGATTTTCTCTGTCTTTTGCTGTTTTTTTTTAGGAAGAAGCTGTTCATGGATCGGAGAATGGATGACCCAGGTAACAACAGTAATGTGATTACTAGGCGTGGCATCCTACTGCAACATGACATCTTAGCTGTCAATTGTTTTATCAGTCTTTCTCTAGCGTAGAAAAGTCACACAAGGGCATAAAAGTTTTGGGGTTTTTACGCTGCCCTCACCACTTTCGGGAATAGGGGGCGTGGCTTACCAAAGCTAAAACTGGCATATGAAACGCCAGTCTTAGGAAATTTGCACCCAAAAGTTTTCTAACTTTTTTGGGGTATATTTAAAGAATTCTTTCTTTCCACATAGTGTAGATATATATATATATATATATATATATATATATATATATATATATTGTGTTGTATGTCTCCTTTAGAATTGTTCCATTAGAACTACATTCAGCATCTTCTATTCTTCTCTCTAACAGAGAATCCCTACAACATCCATGAAAATGACATTGAGATCTGGGTCGAGTCAGTGGCGGGCTGAAAGAAGGGGAGAAATGCGCCACTAGAACATCGTGGTTTCTAAAAAGGCTAGGGCTACAAGGTGACTATGGCCGTAACACAGGATGCCCAACCAAAGATCACAGGTTTGGAGTACTTGTGCCAGTCGTTTCACGGTAGTGGCAACCCGCGGATCGCAATGCGGCCACATTTACTTTAATTACATGCAATACACGCAGGAGCACACAGCGATCTTTGTCCTAAAGACCTGTGTCGCGACCCAGATCACAGCGTATCCCCAGCCTAACACCATCTACAAGACGAACAATACCATCACCATCAAAATAATCATACACAACAACATCATTACCACCAAGAAGATTATAATTAACATCATCAAGATCGGTATGTATTGTTAGAATTAAAGTTAAAGCTTTATGGTAACATTTCGGTAAAATCATGACATCATGATCATGAAATCATGATCTACCTATTATGTATAAAAGTGCAGGCATCTTGGACCGATTGTAAAAATTCCCACAATGTCGCTTTTCCCCCGTAGGTTTACATATAGGTTGCACGCAAGTCACGATAATTCTGTGATTCTACCGTGACTCATAGGCAACCAAATGTTCTCGTGGAGCTCTAGCCTTAGTACATTTGGCCGCACATAGTTTTGTCAGCATACATTGCCGGCCATTCATTCTCAGGAAAAACATTGATTGCTGTGATGGATTTTTCCATCTTCTTTTATTCTTCCCAGAGATGAATGGCATAGAATGTGTCCAGCAGCTGCCTCTGTTCCCCATAGAAATAGCCATAGTATGCACCTTTATTTTTGGGATCTGGAGGTGGAGAAGAGCATTTATTATGTATAGGAAGCTTAAGATTGGCCATGTTTGTGCAGATCTCTCATCATATCTGATGGCCTGGTTATCTTGTTATCTGCTCATCTATACTAAATTTAGGACCTCTTTGCCTAGCCAAGGAGCTCATATGGATATGACTTATAGATAACATAAAACAGATTAAATATTTAAGAATACGTTAGAAATTCTCTATGGGCTATGACACAAACCTCAACTGGTAAAGCTCTTCAAATCTAGGTTCGGTACTGATCATCAGATGGGCTCATGCGGCAAGGCAGATATTGAGTCATGTATAGACAGTACATCTATTTAAATGCCACCCACTGTTTACTGGCTTAGGCAATATAAATAAAGTTGCGTCATATTTTTGCCCTCTATGCAGAGACACTGCCACGGCTGGGGGGTATGTGGACCCACTAGGCTGCTCCAGCGTAGCCGAGAAGCAGCTGGCCAAACAACAGTCAACAACAGTCGCTCGGATATCGGTACCTGGGTAGAAGATCAGGCAGGTACTCGGAGTAGCAGGCACTTGGTGAAGCAGGCACAGATGATGCTTGGTGTAGCAGATGACACCTGACGTGGCAGATGACAACAGACGTGGCAGGTGAGGCACACACGACTCCCACAATAGGCTTATGCTCAGGAACAAACACAGCAACAGCATATGGGAAGCAGGATACAAGAACACTGGGAGCAGGATACAACTAAGGAACCATTTGCATAGATGAACACAGGAATACAAACAACGCTCAGGCAAGGAGAGTAAGGGCAGAGCCCTTTTTAAAGTCCAGGATGTTACTGGGTTGATTGGGAAATTTTAGACAGGTGTGCACACTGGCCCTTTAAGACCGTGAGTGAGCGTGCGCACACCCGACAAGACACAGGAGAGCACTGCAGTCGTGTGTGTCTCTGAGGAGGGAGATGCCGACATGAAGATACAGTCCTGTGGTTGCGGCTGCCGACAGTCAGCGACCGCGGGCATAACAGATACCTTGACATGGCATGTTGGCATGTGTGTATATTTATATATAGTGTTGGACTTGTGTTCGTTACTTGTGTTCACCAGAGAAGATAATTGTGAGGGGCCCCCTACATCTATGTGCACGTCCACTTTTAATTACACTGTAAATTTTGTTGTTATCATTTTATACACAGGACTCATTATCAATAAGGTCTAATAGGCTATTTAGAAATAGAGTGTGGTGGCAAGTGAGTAGCTCCAAATGGAATTGTCTTCTGCTGGACCTTTGTGAACCATTATTGTGTCACACCCTGGGCCTTCAGGAGCATCCTCTGGTACTATGGGCCCATAGTACCAGAGGATGCTCCTGAAGGCCCAGGTTTCTCCAGTCTGCCCTGGTTTCTGAAGACATATACTAACCATGTTCTGTACTTTCAATGATCTAGTCACATATTATAGTTGGGCCACATTCAAACATTGTGAAAAAACGTACCTAAGTAAAAATCCTATATGATTATCAGCTTTATGGGCGTAATATTACTCAAAAACAATCCCATCTCTATTTCCAGATTTCTACAATCGACTCTTCTGTCAATAGATTTGCACCATCAAGAATAAGTGACAACGTCTATAGATAGAAAACATCAAGAGATAGTCGTCCCAAAGACAAAGAATGAACATTTTGTCTTTTTCTTTTATCAAAAATAAATGCAATAAATAATCTAGCCGCTAATGTGATATTTTGCGTCTTTGATCTACTGTACAACTGCACCTGTGTATAATGTGTAACAAATACGAAAATTATATTATAAAATGGTTCACTATGAAGTACCAAATGGACATAAGATGTAACCAAGGTAGATGACAATATATGGGTTTAAATGGGTTTTCCAGTTTTCCAATCTCATAAAACGATGGCATCTTGCTAGGAGGTTACCAGTAGGAAACTACACAGGACACGGCATCGCCGACACAGTGTTTCGCCTTTTCCTTCAGCGGGTCTCTAGAACTCAGGACCTGCTGTATGGGAGGCAGAAACACTTATGTCTCATGCACATGACAGCGTGCGCCGGTCGGGTCCCATCAGTGATCCATGGAAAGATAGAACATGTCCTATCTTTCCACGGATCTGAGAATTGGGTCAGTTTTCATGGAACCGATTCACCCGCTAAAATGAATGGGCCATGAAAACTATCGGGTGCCATTTGGATGCCATGAAAAACAGCCCGAGTGGCACTCGGTTATGTGCAACTGCACTAAGGGTATGTTCACACAGGGCAGATACGCTGCTTAAAAGCACACAGCGTATTAGCCCTGTGCTCCGCAGGGAATTACGGTCTAAAAACCGCACCAAACTGTGTCCGCTGCAGAAAATCGGATAGAAAAAAAAAGGGTAATTACCACGGTGACGCGTCCCACCAACGTCCTGATGTCATGACGCTCTGCAGCCCTGAGATGACGTTTTATCCCATGTGACCTATGCAGCCTGTGATTGACCGCAGCAGTCACATGTATTCAGGGGTGGATTAAGGGTACCATGGGCCCTTTTTTAGGTCTGGCCCTCCCCTCCCCCCCGCGAACTTTGAAGACCCTGTACCGTATATACTTGCAGATTTCTGTTTAGGCGGCCACAGATCTGGCATGGTTTTAATTTAGCTGTAAAAGCAGAATGAGCCATATAGAAGAAAGAAAGCAGAATACAGTACTTTGAGACACTGAAGTGGTCAGGAGCTTTATAACTTTTTTATTTTTACGTCACTGGACTCGTGTGTGAAAGATTATTTTTTTGCGGGAGGAGTTATAGTTTTTATTGGCACCATGTAAAGTACCATATAATGGGTGAATTGGAAAAAACTGAGATTCCTCCATGGTTTTTTGGATTTCGTTTTTACTGTATATATTTACCTTCTCTTAAGGTAAAAGTAGATTTAACATATACTTTTACCTTAAGAGAAGATAAATATATACAGACCCAGAACCAAGCTCAGCACATATATACAGCCCCAGAACCAACCTCAGTATATATATACAACACCAGAACCAAGCTCAGTACATATATACAGCACTTTAACCAAACTCAGTACATAAATACAGCCCCAGAACCAAGCTCAGTACATAAATACAGCACCAGAACTAAGCTCAGTACATATATACAGCACTAGAACCAAGCTCAGTACATATATACATCCCCAGAACCAAGCTCAGTACATATATACAATGCCAGAACCAAGCTCAGTACATATATATATATTTCCAGAACCAAGCTCAGTATATATATATATATATATATATATATATATATATATATATATATATGTAAAGGATCTGCCAGGCACAGCTTCGGGGTTAACTTCCAGAGGTAATCAGTCTTCACCTGAGTCTATCTCTCTGAGACTGACTCCAGCTTCCACCACTCAGGCTGGCAGGCTTAGGAGTGGGAGAGCCTATCGCAGCCTGGCCAGACTCAGCTAGCTCCCGCCCTCTGTCTATTTATAGCTGCCTTTCCTGTTCCTCCTTGCTTGTGATTCTTTCCGTGTGGTTTCCTGGCCCAGCTACAGCTCCTACTATTTGATCCTGCTCCATACTGACCCTGGCTTTCTGACTACTCTTTTGCTCTGCGTTTGGTACCTCGTGCTCTCCTGGTTTGACTTGGCTCATTCACCACTCTGTTGCTCACGGTGTTGCCGTGGGCAACTGCCCCTTTCCCTTTGCTTTATATTCCCTTGTATGTTTGTCTTGTGCACTTACTGAGTGTAGGGACCGCCGCCCAGTTGTACCCCGTCGCCTAGGGCGCGTCGTTGCAAGTAGGCAGGGACAGAGTGGCGGGTAGATTAGGGCTCACTTGTCCGTTTCCCTACCCCTATCATTACATAATCACAAGCCCATATACCTAGTCTACCCTGGTCCCTGACACTACTATGGACCCCCTTGAGACCCTGGCTTAGCAAATGCAGGGTCTCTCCCTACAGGTCCAGGCCCTGGCTCAGAAGGTCAACCAGCCTGATGCTACCTTGGTAGTTCCCCTCACCTCAACTCCTGAACCCCACCTCAAGTTGCCCGACCGGTTCTCAGGGGACCGGAGGGCTTTTCTCTCCTTTCGGGAGAGTTGCAGGCTTTACTTTCGCTTAAAGCCCCACTCCTCAGGTTCTGAGAGCCAGCGAGTGGGTATAATTATGTCCCGGCTCCAGGACGGGCCCCAAGAATGGGCCTTCTCCTTGGCTCCTGACGCCCCTGAACTTTCCTCCGTTGATATTTTCTTTTCTGCTCTCGGACTCATTTATGATGAGACTGACAAGACTGCCTTTGCCGAGAGTCAGCTGGTGACCTTACGTCAGGGTAAGAGACCTGTTGAGGAGTATTGTTCTGACTTTAGGAAGTGGTGCGTAGCTTCTCGGTGGAATGACCCTGCCTTAAGGTGCCAGTTTAGGTTGGGTCTGTCGAATGCCCTGAAAGACCTGCTAGTTAGCTATCCCTCTTCTGACTCCCTAGACCAGGTTATGGCTTTAGCGGTACGACTTGTCCGACGTCTCAGGGAACGACAACGCGAACGTTTATGTGTTTTCTCCTCCGACTCCCCCATGATGCCTCCTGAGGTTCCGTTGCTTCGTTCTTCCCCGGAAGACTCAGAGGTACCTATGCAACTCGGGGCCTTCGTGTCCCCCCAACAACGCAGAGATTTCCGCAGGAAGAATGGTCTCTGCTTCTACTGTGGGGATGACAAGTATCAAGTGAACAACTGTCCTAAGCGTAAGAATGCAGCCGGAGAACTTCCGCGCCTAAGTGATCATCGGGGAGGTCACTTGGGCGCACAGGTATTTCCCGTAAATATGAAACGTAATAAGATCTTGCTTCCCTTTCAGGTCTCTTTTGGTGGTAGGTCTGCTACCGGCAGTGCCTTCGTGGATTCAGGGTCTTCTGCTAATATCATGTCTGTGGAATTTGCTATGTCTCTTGCTATGCCTTTGATTGATTTGCCTAAACCTGTCCCGGTAGTGGGTATCGACTCCACTCCTCTTGCTAATGGTTATTTTACACAGCATACTCCTGTTTTTGAACTCCTTGTTGGCTCCATGCATTTGGAGCAGTGCTCTGTACTGTTGATGCAGGGATTATCGTCAGATTTGGTTTTAGGCCTTCCCTGGTTGCAGTTGCATAATCCTACGTTTGACTGGAATACTGGGGAGCTTACCAAATGGGGTAATGAATGTTTGACGTCATGTTTTTCTGTTAATTCTATTTCTCCCCCTGAGGAGGTGAACACGCTACCTGAGTTTGTTCGGGACTTCGCTGATGTTTTCCCTAAGGAGGCCTCCGAAGTGTTACCTCCTCATAGAGAATACGATTGCGCTATCGAATTGGTACCAGGAGCTAAGCTTCCTAAGGGTAGGATATTTAATCTTTCTTGTCCCGAACGTGAAGCCATGAGAGAGTATATCCAGGAATGCCTGGCCAAGGGTTACATTCGCCCCTCTACTTCTCCGGTAGGTGCTGGCTTCTTCTTCGTAGGGAAGAAGGATGGTGGTCTTAGGCCATGCATTGACTACCGTAACCTGAATAAGGTCACTGTAAGGAACCAGTATCCCCTTCCTTTGATTCCTGATCTCTTTAATCAGGTTCAGGGGGCCCAATGGTTCTCTAAGTTTGATCTACGGGGGGCGTATAACCTTATCCGCATCAAAGAGGGGGATGAGTGGAAGACTGCGTTTAACACGCCCGAAGGTCATTTCAAATACCTCGTCATGCCCTTTGGGTTGTGTAATGCGCCGGCGGTCTTCCAGTATTTCATAAATGAGATTTTGAGAGATTACCTGGGGATAATTCTTGTAGTGTACCTTGATGACATACTGGTGTTTTCCAAGGACTGGCCCTCCCACATTGAGCATGTCAGGAAGGTGCTCCAGGTCCTTCGGGAAAACAAACTGTTTGCAAAAACCGAAAAATGTGTGTTTGGGGTACAGGAGATACCATTTTTGGGTCAAATCCTCACTCCTCATGAATTCCGCATTGGACCCCGCCAAGGTTCAGGCTGTGGCGGAATGGGTCCAACCTGCCTCCCTGAAGGCGTTACAATGTTTTTTGGGGTTCGCTAATTATTACAGGAGATTCATTGCTAACTTCTCGGTCATCGCTAAGCCTCTTACGGACCTCACTCGCAAAGGTGCTGATCTCCTCCACTGGTCTCCAGAGGCTGTCCAGGCTTTTGAGGTCCTTAAGAAGTGCTTTATCTCGGCCCCGGTGCTGGTTCAGCCCAACCAAATGGAGCCATTTATCGTGGAAGTTGACGCATCCGAGGTGGGAGTGGGGGCTGTCTTGTCCCAGGGTACCAAGTCCCTCACCCATCTCCGCCCCTGTGCCTACTTCTCCAGGAAGTTTTCGCCCACTGAGAGTAACTATGATATTGGCAACCGCGAACTCTTAGCCATTAAATGGGCATTTGAAGAGTGGCGCCACTTCCTGGAGGGGGCTAGACACCAGGTAACGGTCCTTACAGACCACAAGAATCTGGTTTTCCTAGAATCTGCCCGGAGGCTAAACCCGAGACAAGCTCGATGGGCGCTATTTTTTACCAGATTCAACTTTTTGGTTACCTATAGGGCTGGGAATATAATAGTATTATACACTGTACTCCTGAATATAATAGTACTATACACTGTACTCCTGAATATAATAGTACTATACACTGTGCTCCTGAATATAATAGTACTATACACTGCGCCCCTGAATATAATAGTACTATACACTGTACTCCTGAATATAATAGTACTATACACTGTACTCCTGAATATAATAGTACTATACACTGTGCTCCTGAATATAATAGTACTATACACTGCGCCCCTGAATATAATAGTACTATACACTGCGCCCCTGAATATAATAGTATTATACACTGTACTCCTGAATATAATAGTACTATACACTGCACTCCTGAATATAATAGTACTATTCACTGCGCTCTTGAATATAATTGTACTATACACTGCGCCCCTGAATATAATAGTACTATACACTGCGCCCCTGAATATAATAGTACTATACACTGTGCCCCTGAATATAATAGTACTATTCACTGCGCTCTTCAATAGAGATGAGCGAACTTATGAAAAGTTCGGTTCGGCAGGTTCGCCGAATTTCATGAAAAAGTTCGATTCGGACCGAACTAGTTCTGACCGAACCTGTAATACAAAAAAAGCCCCTAAAAATCGTGTATAACACTGTTTAAAGAACACAGAGAAATAAGAGGGAGACCCCAGGTAGTTGGCAGTCACACTATTAAATTACAAGAGAGAGAGGATCGCCCTCAGGCGACAAGCCAAATTTCCCAACTACCCAAAAATAAATTAAAATTTAATCTTTATTAGCTACTTGTAGCAGGACAAACCACACACACAGATTTAAAATACTCACTATCAGAGGATCGGATGACAGTAATTTGCCTGTACAGACAAGCATTAGGTAGCTACCAATAAGGCACGTATCAATAGGTCCAGTAAGTTAGATTTTAACAGTAGTCAACTAAATGGATAGCATAGTGGATCCGATCAATGATAGGAATTAAAATGAGTTAGACAGCCCCCCCCGACATGTTTCGCTACTAAGTAGCGTCCTCAGGGGTACACGGGGCTAATGGCGACGCGGCGAGACGGAAGCTCCTGATATGGACCGGTAGAATGACGTGTAGTGGGGGTGTGTCAAGAGAAACAACCAGTCACGTCATGGGAGACAAGTCCGTGGTGTGGGGAGGGAGGATCGACGAATGGGAGACAGAGTAAGGTTGGCTAATGGCAGACGAGCTGGGGCGCAAGCGCAGAAAAACAATACCGGACTTAGTCTATGTGTGTCAAACCAAATATACGAGCGCTCATTGGTGCATGCGCAGATGTAATAGTAGTGACTTAGACGGTGGGTAACAGGTTCCCATCACTTTGCCGGCAAGAAACGGCGCAAGCGCAGCAGCGCAATAAGTGTCCTTAGAAAAAGGGAATAAGTAAAGTGAGAGGAGGTAGAGACGCATGCGCAGAGGGACAGTTTTGGACTTAATATATATGTAGTATACCGGGTCAGGACCAAATGGCGCAGAGGTACATGTTGTGTCTTAGACAAGTAGTCAAGGGGCATTGGTCCCTATCAGTGAACTGTGGGAAACTAACCTCCCACATGGCTACAGATAAATAAAGCGCTAGCGCAGCAGCGCAATGTGTGGTTCCGTTGCTTCGTTCTTCCCCGGAAGACTCAGAGGTACCTATGCAACTCGGGGCCTTCGTGTCCCCCCAACAACGCAGAGATTTCCGCAGGAAGAATGGTCTCTGCTTCTACTGTGGGGATGACAAGTATCAAGTGAACAACTGTCCTAAGCGTAAGAATGCAGCCGGAGAACTTCCGCGCCTAAGTGATCATCGGGGAGGTCACTTGGGCGCACAGGTATTTCCCGTAAATATGAAACGTAATAAGATCTTGCTTCCCTTTCAGGTCTCTTTTGGTGGTAGGTCTGCTACCGGCAGTGCCTTCGTGGATTCAGGGTCTTCTGCTAATATCATGTCTGTGGAATTTGCTATGTCTCTTGCTATGCCTTTGATTGATTTGCCTAAACCTGTCCCGGTAGTGGGTATCGACTCCACTCCTCTTGCTAATGGTTATTTTACACAGCATACTCCTGTTTTTGAACTCCTTGTTGGCTCCATGCATTTGGAGCAGTGCTCTGTACTGTTGATGCAGGGATTATCGTCAGATTTGGTTTTAGGCCTTCCCTGGTTGCAGTTGCATAATCCTACGTTTGACTGGAATACTGGGGAGCTTACCAAATGGGGTAATGAATGTTTGACGTCATGTTTTTCTGTTAATTCTATTTCTCCCCCTGAGGAGGTGAACACGCTACCTGAGTTTGTTCGGGACTTCGCTGATGTTTTCCCTAAGGAGGCCTCCGAAGTGTTACCTCCTCATAGAGAATACGATTGCGCTATCGAATTGGTACCAGGAGCTAAGCTTCCTAAGGGTAGGATATTTAATCTTTCTTGTCCCGAACGTGAAGCCATGAGAGAGTATATCCAGGAATGCCTGGCCAAGGGTTACATTCGCCCCTCTACTTCTCCGGTAGGTGCTGGCTTCTTCTTCGTAGGGAAGAAGGATGGTGGTCTTAGGCCATGCATTGACTACCGTAACCTGAATAAGGTCACTGTAAGGAACCAGTATCCCCTTCCTTTGATTCCTGATCTCTTTAATCAGGTTCAGGGGGCCCAATGGTTCTCTAAGTTTGATCTACGGGGGGCGTATAACCTTATCCGCATCAAAGAGGGGGATGAGTGGAAGACTGCGTTTAACACGCCCGAAGGTCATTTCAAATACCTCGTCATGCCCTTTGGGTTGTGTAATGCGCCGGCGGTCTTCCAGTATTTCATAAATGAGATTTTGAGAGATTACCTGGGGATAATTCTTGTAGTGTACCTTGATGACATACTGGTGTTTTCCAAGGACTGGCCCTCCCACATTGAGCATGTCAGGAAGGTGCTCCAGGTCCTTCGGGAAAACAAACTGTTTGCAAAAACCGAAAAATGTGTGTTTGGGGTACAGGAGATACCATTTTTGGGTCAAATCCTCACTCCTCATGAATTCCGCATTGGACCCCGCCAAGGTTCAGGCTGTGGCGGAATGGGTCCAACCTGCCTCCCTGAAGGCGTTACAATGTTTTTTGGGGTTCGCTAATTATTACAGGAGATTCATTGCTAACTTCTCGGTCATCGCTAAGCCTCTTACGGACCTCACTCGCAAAGGTGCTGATCTCCTCCACTGGTCTCCAGAGGCTGTCCAGGCTTTTGAGGTCCTTAAGAAGTGCTTTATCTCGGCCCCGGTGCTGGTTCAGCCCAACCAAATGGAGCCATTTATCGTGGAAGTTGACGCATCCGAGGTGGGAGTGGGGGCTGTCTTGTCCCAGGGTACCAAGTCCCTCACCCATCTCCGCCCCTGTGCCTACTTCTCCAGGAAGTTTTCGCCCACTGAGAGTAACTATGATATTGGCAACCGCGAACTCTTAGCCATTAAATGGGCATTTGAAGAGTGGCGCCACTTCCTGGAGGGGGCTAGACACCAGGTAACGGTCCTTACAGACCACAAGAATCTGGTTTTCCTAGAATCTGCCCGGAGGCTAAACCCGAGACAAGCTCGATGGGCGCTATTTTTTACCAGATTCAACTTTTTGGTTACCTATAGGGCTGGGTCTAAAAATATTAAGGCCGATGCACTGTCGCGTAGCTTCATGGCCAGCCCTCCTTCGGAGGAAGATCCTGCTTGTATTTTGCCTCCCGGTATAATCATTTCTTCTATTGATTCTGATTTAGTCTCTGAAATTGCAGCTGATCAAGGTTCAGCTCCCGGGAACCTTCCTGAGGACAAGCTGTTTGTTCCCCTGCAATACCGGCTAAGGGTACTTAGGGAAAATCATGACTCCGCACTATCTGGTCATCCAGGCATCCTGGGTACCAAACACCTCATTGCCAGAAACTATTGGTGGCCTGGGCTGCCTAAAGACGTTAAGGCCTACGTCGCCGCTTGTGAGGTTTGTGCTAGGTCCAAGACTCCCAGGTCCCGACCAGCGGGCTTACTACGTTCGTTGCCCATTCCCCAGAGACCTTGGACACATATCTCCATGGATTTGCCTCCATCCCAAGGCAAGTCGGTGGTGTGGGTGGTAGTAGACCGCTTCAGTAAGATGTGCCACTTTGTGCCCCTCAAGAAACTACCCAACGCCAAGACGTTAGCTACCTTGTTTGTCAAACACATCCTCCGTCTCCATGGGGTCCCTGTCAATATTGTTTCGGACAGAGGGGTACAATTTATTTCTTTGTTTTGGAGAGCCTTCTGTAAGAAGTTGGAGATTGATCTGTCCTTCTCCTCTGCTTTCCATCCTGAAACCAATGGCCAAACTGAGAGGACTAATCAATCTCTAGAACAATATTTAAGGTGTTTTATCTCTGACTGTCAATATAATTGGGTCTCATTCATTCCCCTCACTGAATTTTCCCTTAATAACCGGGTCAGTAACTCGTCAGGGGTCTCCCCCTTTTTCTGTAATTTTGGGTTCAATCCACGGTTCTCCTCCGTTTCACCTGGTAGTTCCAACAATCCCGAGGTAGAGGTCGTTCATCGGGAACTGTGCACAGTCTGGGCCCAGGTTCAGAAGAACCTAGAGGCGTCCCAGAGTGTACAAAAAACTCAGGCTGATAGAAAACGTTCTGCTAACCCCTTGTTTATGGTCGGGGATCTGGTGTGGTTATCGTCTAGGAACTTGCGTCTTAAGGTCCCGTCCAAGAAGTTTGCTCCCCGGTTTATTGGGCCGTATAAGGTCATTGAAGTCCTCAATCCTGTCTCCTTCCGGCTGGAGTTACCCCCATCTTTTCGTATACACGACGTGTTTCATGCCTCCCTCCTTAAACGCTGCTCCACGTCCTTGGCTCCCTCGAGGAAACCTCCTGTTCCCGTTCTCACCCCTGAGGGGGTGGAATTCGAGGTGGCCAAGATTGTGGACAGCAAGATGGTCCAAGGCTCCCTCCAGTACCTGGTCCATTGGAGAGGATACGGGCCTGAGGAGAGGACTTGGGTACCCGCCCGGGATGTTCACGCTGGGGTATTGGTCAGGAAGTTCCACCTTCGTTTCCCCAGTAAACCAGGTCCACTTAGAAAGGGTCCGGTGGCCCCTCATAAAAGGGGGGTACTGTAAAGGATCTGCCAGGCACAGCTTCGGGGTTAACTTCCAGAGGTAATCAGTCTTCACCTGAGTCTATCTCTCTGAGACTGACTCCAGCTTCCACCACTCAGGCTGGCAGGCTTAGGAGTGGGAGAGCCTATCGCAGCCTGGCAAGACTCAGCTAGCTCCCGCCCTCTGTCTATTTATAGCTGCCTTTCCTGTTCCTCCTTGCTTGTGATTCTTTCCGTGTGGTTTCCTGGCCCAGCTACAGCTCCTACTATTTGATCCTGCTCCATACTGACCCTGGCTTTCTGACTACTCTTTTGCTCTGCGTTTGGTACCTCGTGCTCTCCTGGTTTGACTTGGCTCGTTCACCACTCTGTTGCTCACGGTGTTGCCGTGGGCAACTGCCCCTTTCCCTTTGCTTTATATTCCCTTGTATGTTTGTCTTGTGCACTTACTGAGCGTAGGGACCGCCGCCCAGTTGTACCCCGTCGCCTAGGGCGGGTCGTTGCAAGTAGGCAGGGACAGAGTGGCGGGTAGATTAGGGCTCACTTGTCCGTTTCCCTACCCCTATCATTACAATATATATATATATATAGAATGTCCACCATCCAGCAGCACCAGTCAGGAATATAGGTGGGTGCACGTCCCAGGAGCCCGATCACTGCTCCTAAATCCTCAATATTCGTCCAATAAGAGACAGCACTCCAATTTGTGATAGAAAAAAACGGCTTTTTATTAGCCCCTGTGCGACGTTTCGGCTCTTTACATGGAGCCTTTCTCAAGCATGCTTGAGAAAGGCTCCATGTAAAGAGCCGAAACGTCGCACAGGGGCTAATAAAAAGCCGATTTTTTCTATCACAAATTGGAGTGCTGTCTCTTATTGGACGAATATATATATATATATATATATATATATATATACACAGCACGAGAACCAAGCTCAGTATATATATATACAGCACCAGAACAAATACAGTTCAGTACAGAGATCATTTGCAAATTCAGTTAAGCCCCTGCTGTATAAATTTGTACATCATAAAATGACAGCTCCCAGTATAGCCTGAACAATGGTTAGGATATGCTGGGAGTTGCTGTTTAACAAAAAGAATGCAACCATCTGTCATCTCGCTGCAGATCATACAGTGACTACAGTACTGATCTGTCACAGGTAGAATAAACATTTACATTGAGTGACTCACCGGTGACGCCTCAGATTCTTTTACGTTCTTTTTCTCTTTTCTTCTCCATCCGGTCCAGACCGCTAGTATTATACACTGTACTCCTGAATATAATAGTACTATACACTGTACTCCTGAATATAATAGTACTATACACTGTACTCCTGAATATAATAGTACTATACACTGTGCTCCTGAATATAATAGTACTATACACTGTACTCCTGAATATAATAGCACTATACACTGTGCTCCTGAATATAATAGCATTATACACTGTGCTCCTGAATATAATAGCACTATACACTGTGCTCCTGAATATAATAGTACTATACACTGCGCCCCTGAATATAATAGTACTATACACTGTGCTCCTGAATACAATAGTACTATACACTGTGCTCCTGAATATAATAGCATTATACACTGCGCCCCTGAATATAATAGCACTATACACTGTGCTCCTGAATATAATAGCATTATACACTGTGCTCCTGAATATAATAGCACTATACACTGTGCTCCTGAATATACTAGTACTATACACTGCGCCCCTGAATATAATAGTACTATACACTGTACTCCTGAATATAATAGCATTATATACTGCGCCCCTGAATATAATAGTACTATACACTGTGCTCCTGAATACAAAAGTACTATACACTGTGCTCCTGAATATAATAGCACTATACACTGTGCTCCTGAATATAATAGTACTATACACTGTGCTCCTGAATATAATAGTACTATACACTACGCCCCTGAATATAATAGTACTATACACTGCGCCCCTGAATATAATAGTATTATACACTGTACTCCTGAATATAATAGTACTATACACTGTACTCCTGAATATAATAGTACTATACACTGTGCTCCTGAATATAATAGTACTATACACTGCGCCCCTGAATATAATAGTACTATACACTGTACTCCTGAATATAATAGTACTATACACTGTACTCCTGAATATAATAGTACTATACACTGTGCTCCTGAATATAATAGTACTATACACTGCGCCCCTGAATATAATAGTACTATACACTGCGCCCCTGAATATAATAGTATTATACACTGTACTCCTGAATATAATAGTACTATACACTGCACTCCTGAATATAATAGTACTATTCACTGCGCTCTTGAATATAATTGTACTATACACTGCGCCCCTGAATATAATAGTACTATACACTGCGCCCCTGAATATAATAGTACTATACACTGTGCCCCTGAATATAATAGTACTATTCACTGCGCTCTTCAATAGAGATGAGCGAACTTATGAAAAGTTCGGTTCGGCAGGTTCGCCGAATTTCATGAAAAAGTTCGATTCGGACCGAACTAGTTCTGACCGAACCTGTAATACAAAAAAAGCCCCTAAAAATCGTGTATAACACTGTTTAAAGAACACAGAGAAATAAGAGGGAGACCCCAGGTAGTTGGCAGTCACACTATTAAATTACAAGAGAGAGAGGATCGCCCTCAGGCGACAAGCCAAATTTCCCAACTACCCAAAAATAAATTAAAATTTAATCTTTATTAGCTACTTGTAGCAGGACAAACCACACACACAGATTTAAAATACTCACTATCAGAGGATCGGATGACAGTAATTTGCCTGTACAGACAAGCATTAGGTAGCTACCAATAAGGCACGTATCAATAGGTCCAGTAAGTTAGATTTTAACAGTAGTCAACTAAATGGATAGCATAGTGGATCCGATCAATGATAGGAATTAAAATGAGTTAGACAGCCCCCCCCGACATGTTTCGCTACTAAGTAGCGTCCTCAGGGGTACACGGGGCTAATGGCGACGCGGCGAGACGGAAGCTCCTGATATGGACCGGTAGAATGACGTGTAGTGGGGGTGTGTCAAGAGAAACAACCAGTCACGTCATGGGAGACAAGTCCGTGGTGTGGGGAGGGAGGATCGACGAATGGGAGACAGAGTAAGGTTGGCTAATGGCAGACGAGCTGGGGCGCAAGCGCAGAAAAACAATACCGGACTTAGTCTATGTGTGTCAAACCAAATATACGAGCGCTCATTGGTGCATGCGCAGATGTAATAGTAGTGACTTAGACGGTGGGTAACAGGTTCCCATCACTTTGCCGGCAAGAAACGGCGCAAGCGCAGCAGCGCAATAAGTGTCCTTAGAAAAAGGGAATAAGTAAAGTGAGAGGAGGTAGAGACGCATGCGCAGAGGGACAGTTTTGGACTTAATATATATGTAGTATACCGGGTCAGGACCAAATGGCGCAGAGGTACATGTTGTGTCTTAGACAAGTAGTCAAGGGGCATTGGTCCCTATCAGTGAACTGTGGGAAACTAACCTCCCACATGGCTACAGATAAATAAAGCGCTAGCGCAGCAGCGCAATGTGTGCACTCTAAGAGGAGTAAGTGAGTGGAATGAAGTAATGAAAAAAAGGGGGGAGGGGGGGAAAAGGGGTTTGGGGCACTGGAGCAGATGTATAAAGTCTGAACTATGTGTATATATAGCATAGCAGAACAGGGTCACAGTAAATAAAATTATTAATACACTATGGAAAGTGGCTCATCCAATCGGATAGCCATCAAAAAAGACGCATGTGCGAAAGAAAACTAAATGTGAATGTAAGAGATGAGAAAAGGGAGGGGAAAAAAGGGGGCTCTATCTACACTAAAGCCAGAATTAACGGCCCTCCATACCAAAACCATAGAAATGACATAGAAGCATTAGTATATGGTGAGTATTACATAGCAGATCCACCAAGTACCAACATCATCAAGAAGGTCCACATCACGAGATGTCTATTCCATTCATAAATACTGGGACAATAAGTGTTATCCCCTATGTTACTAAATACATATATGTCGCCATACTTGTGTAGTACTTGTCATAAGGGTAAATGTAATTGACATATATAAAGCCCTCACACTGGATGTGTGGGGTCAGAAAAATAGTCACCAAAATATAACAATACTTTGGGATAGGTACGGCAAAGTAACACACTACAAGGTATAGAGTGAAGGGCGCAGTGGCCATAGTATATACACTATATTTTACTGATGCAAAATAACAGTAGAATAAGTTCATAGGAAGGCACTAAAAGTGAAGCCCTCATTTAGACCCATGGGAGACATGGTATTGAGACGGTAAATCCACCGCGCCTCCTCCTGTAGGAGTCTACGGTCAAGATTACCTGCTCTGGGGCCCATTTTAATCTGGGTAACCCCCCAGAATTTGAGTAGCCCTGAATCACCCCCATGATGCTCATGGGTATGTCTAGAGAGGGTAGTGTCTTCTTTATGTTTGATGGTACTAAGATGTCTGGATACACGTCTTCTCAGTTCTTGCACCGTTTTTCCCACGTACAGCTTGGGACATGGGCATCTAACAATGTAGATGACCCCTTTACTCTGACAGTTAAGAAACTGTTTGATGGAGTATGTTTTGCCATCAGTGGGATTAGTAAAATCTTTAACCGTTGGCATGAAGGGACAGAAGGTACACCTACCACAGGGGTGGAACCCCTTGACTGACGATGTGAGCCATGTAGATAGAGTACTGGTTGAAGTTGAATGATGACTGTGTACCAGAAAGTCACGCAAATTCTTCCCCCTGCGGTAGGTGATGCTAGGATTGACGGAGACAGCATCCTTCAGGTCAGGGTCAGCAGTAAGTATATCCCAATGCCTCCGTAAGATTTGGGAAACTTGAGGGGAGCATGCATCAAAGGTGCCAATGCAACGAATGGCACTAGATGATCCGGTCTTGGTAGCTACAGTTCCCCTATTAGACAGAAGGTCAGTTCTCTGGGAGGCCCTCGCCCTTGCGTATGCCCTATGCAGCCATTTCTTGGGATACCCACGTGCTCTAAACTTGTGATAGAGTTTATCACATTCCAATTGAAAAGATGTTTCACTAGAGCAGTTTCGTTTCGCTCTCAAGTGCTGGCCTATAGGTATCCCTTTCTTAAGGGCTGGGGGATGGTAACTATCCCAGTGTAGATAGTTATTTGTGGCTGTGACCTTTCGAAATATGTCAGTTTGGACACCGCCACCAGGATCCAAAGAGATCTTGAGATCAAGAAAGTTAATGGCATGGTCATGTATCTCGTAGGTGAACCTCATGCCAATATGATTGGTATTGAGTATAGACATGAAGTCAGTGAAGGTGTTGACATCCCCATCCCAAAGGATGAGGATGTCATCTATATATCTACCCCAGAAGGAGATATGTGAAGTGAAAAAAATGAAATCATCGGAAAAAACCATAGTGTCTTCCCACCACCCTAAGAAGAGATTCGCATAAGTGGGTGCACAGGTAGTGCCCATAGCCATGCCCTTGATTTGATGATAATAAATTTTATCAAAAGTGAAATAATTGTGTGTGAGTAAGTAACGTAAGAGTGATAACACAAAGTTATTATGTTGTTGAAATTGAGTACCTTTGGTGCTCAAATAATATTTTACGGCAGTGAGTCCCAGGTCGTGCTGAATGTTGGAATAAAGTGACTCCACGTCTATACTCGCTATCATAGTAGTGGAAGTAACATTGATCTCGTGGATCTTGGTGACGGTGTCCTTAGTGTCTTTGAGATATGAGGATAGGGAGGAAACGAAAGGTGACAGTATTTCGTTCACATAAAGACTGATTCCCTGAGTCAGGTTGTCATTGCCTGACACAATGGGTCTCCCAGGGAGGGGAAGAATTGCTTTGTGGACTTTTGGTAATGCGTAAAAAGTTGCCAAGGTAGGAGTGGAATTGTAAAGAATTCTAAAGCGAACGCAAACCCTCCTGGACATGGCCAGCACACCCTTCAAACCAACATATGACTTTAAGAAGCGTGTTATGACCAGATTGATCACATGTGCCATGCAAGGAGCGTGTGTCAGGTGACCTAGACGCAGTGCAGCCACAACGTTCTTGCCGTTATCAGAGACAACATTGCCCAGTGTGAGTTTCAGAGGAGACAGCCAGCGTGCGATTTCCTCCTTGATGCACAGCAGCAGCTCCTGCCCTGTGTGGCTTTTCTCGCCCAGGCTCAGCAGGTGTAAGACAGCGTTGTGGCGCTTCACCTTGCACCTATGAAAAGAGGAGGGAGGAGGAGTGGAAGATACGCTGTGTCCTGTCTGGGACGGGAAGACCTCCAAGGAGGAAGGCAAGGAGGAGGAGGAGGAGTAGGAGGAGGAGGATGGTAGGCGCCTGGTGTCCGGAGTTGAACCAGAAAGATACAAGCGTGGAGGTGGTAATGCCTGGCATTGCTGCGGTGGTGCATCGGACTGCAAAATATTAACCCAGTGGGACATGAAAGACATGTACTGTCCCTGCCCATAGTTGCTGCTCCACGTGTCGACGGTGGCATGTACCCTGCTGCACACGGATAATTGCAAGGACTGGCACACCTTTTCCTCCACATGCTTGTGCAAGGCAGGGACAGCTGTTTTGGAGAAGTAATGTCGGCTAGGTATTCGCCACCTAGGCTGAGCGCACGCTGTCAATTGCTTGAAGCCGGCGGAGTCGACCAGGTGGTACGGCAGCGACTGCACCACCAACAACTTAGCCAGGTGTGAATTAAGCCGCACGACAAGTGGATGACTGGGTATATATTGTTGCTTATTGGACAACAATTCCGTAATGGATAACTGACGGGATGTAGGAGGAGCACTAGATGACAGTGGTGATGATGATGACAACGACATGGTGGATAAGGCCTGACTACTACTTAGATGACAGGGACTCGGAGCAGCAGCAGCAGCTGCAGAGGGGTCTTCATTAGATGTACATGATGATGGTGGGGCATGTCGATTGTCCCACATGGCCTTGTGATGCTGCTCCATGTGTTTACGTAGAGCGGTAGTTCCTACATTGCTGCCCTGCCCACGCCTTACTTTCTGCTTGCAGATACGGCACTGTGCCATGTTTTCGTCCTCCGGGAAGGTACAGAAAAATTGCCACACGGCAGAGTACCGTAAAGAGGTAGTACCACGTCCACCACCACCACCACCACCCGAGATTGCCCCTTGTCTGGCAGGCTTTTTTCGGGAGCCTACACCATCATCAGTGTCGCCGTCACCGGCTCCTGAGCTGACCCTACCGCTGCAACGTTTTGCAGATTGACTTCTGCCCCTACCTCGGCTTGGCTGTTTATCACGGCCAGTGCCGCCACTACTACCCTCCTCCTCTGACGCCGTCATCACCTCGTCACCTGGTTCCCACGTCCTGTCTAAAACAACATCATCATCATAGCCTTCCTCATCATCCCCGCCACTTCTGTCACTGTGTTGTGAATGTGATGTGACATCATGGCGGGCTCCATGCCCCCCCTCATTACTGCGTCTGCCACCACGGCTACCACCACCAACACCCCCACTACCGCAGCTATGCGTCTCGGACACCGCTTCCACCTCCACCACCGCCGCAACACACTCCGTTGGCTGACTCGCGGAAAACAAATCATCATCATCACTATGTTGTTCAGTATCTTCCTTCGCACCCGAGGAGATGTCTCTTAGGACTCTCAGGAAAGATGGCTTCCCGCTAGAAAGGGGGAGCGAAGACATAGATGATGGAATGGAAACACTAGTGAACCTGGTACGAGTGAACCTGGTTGTTTAGGTGCTGCACCTGGTGATGGTGAACATCCCTTTGGTGACTACGATGTGTGTCAGGTCGGGGTATTGGATGTAAAAATGTTGTCATCATATTTTCCAAACTGAATTGGCTGCTGCTGCTGCTGCCGCCGCCTATTGCAGAGGTAGCTCTGCCAGAGGCGGTGGAACGATGAGACAGTGGGGAGCGGAGAGTGGCCCCCTGGTCAGACATGCTTGCAGCAGGTGTTTGCCGTTTGAAAGCCGTGACAAGCTGGCTGCATAGCTTCTCTCGATTATAAGCCAATTTTGCCTCCCTCTCGAAAGGCGCAAAAAACTCCCCCATTCTGGCTTTATACCGAGGGTCTAAAAGTGTGGCTATCCAGTACTCATCTCTTTGCTTCATGCTAACAATACGACAGTCAGCGCGCAAGTAACGAAGCATACAGCTCGCCATCCTGGCCAGCGTTTCAGAGGGCCTGGTTGGTTCCATCTCCGCCCCATACTGCCATAGTTGTCCATCATCAAGGTCGTCGTCAGACTCGTCATCACCACCATCACTGTCATGTTGTGCGGCTGCCTCGTCCCCTATCCCTTCCTGTGATTCCATCTCCAAATCCAGCTCCTCTTCAGGTCCTGTTTCCTCATCCTCATCCTCCTCCTCCTCCTCAACATCCATAGCCAGATGTGATCCTTCCTCCATCCTTTGCTGAATCATCGCTGTGAGCGTTTGCTCCATAATGAATATCAGCGGCATAACATCGTTCATTCCGCTAGCATCACGGCTCACAAATCGTGTGGCCTCTTCAAAGGGCCTCAAAACGCGACATGCGTCTCTAACCAGCTGCCAGTGCCTGAGCTAGAAATTACACTGGCTCCAAACGCTGCCCGTCTGCTGCATCAGGAAATCATTCACGGCTTTCCGCTGTTCGTACAGACGGTCCAACATGTGCAGGGTGGAATTCCAGCGTGTTGGAACGTCGCAAATCAGGCTGTGTTCTGGGAGATTGTTTTGACGCTGCAAGTCCAGGAGGGCGTGCTTAAATGCATACGAACGTCTAAAGCGAACGCAAACCCTCCTGGACATGGCCAGCACACCCTTCAAACCAACATATGACTTTAAGAAGCGTGTTATGACCAGATTGATCACATGTGCCATGCAAGGAGCGTGTGTCAGGTGACCTAGACGCAGTGCAGCCACAACGTTCTTGCCGTTATCAGAGACAACATTGCCCAGTGTGAGTTTCAGAGGAGACAGCCAGCGTGCGATTTCCTCCTTGATGCACAGCAGCAGCTCCTGCCCTGTGTGGCTTTTCTCGCCCAGGCTCAGCAGGTGTAAGACAGCGTTGTGGCGCTTCACCTTGCACCTATGAAAAGAGGAGGGAGGAGGAGTGGAAGATACGCTGTGTCCTGTCTGGGACGGGAAGACCTCCAAGGAGGAAGGCAAGGAGGAGGAGGAGGAGTAGGAGGAGGAGGATGGTAGGCGCCTGGTGTCCGGAGTTGAACCAGAAAGATACAAGCGTGGAGGTGGTAATGCCTGGCATTGCTGCGGTGGTGCATCGGACTGCAAAATATTAACCCAGTGGGACATAAAAGACATGTACTGTCCCTGCCCATAGTTGCTGCTCCACGTGTCGACGGTGGCATGTACCCTGCTGCACACGGATAATTGCAAGGACTGGCACACCTTTTCCTCCACATGCTTGTGCAAGGCAGGGACAGCTGTTTTGGAGAAGTAATGTCGGCTAGGTATTCGCCACCTAGGCTGAGCGCACGCTGTCAATTGCTTGAAGCCGGCGGAGTCGACCAGGTGGTACGGCAGCGACTGCACCACCAACAACTTAGCCAGGTGTGAATTAAGCCGCACGACAAGTGGATGACTGGGTATATATTGTTGCTTATTGGACAACAATTCCGTAATGGATAACTGACGGGATGTAGGAGGAGCACTAGATGACAGTGGTGATGATGATGACAACGACATGGTGGATAAGGCCTGACTACTACTTAGATGACAGGGACTCGGAGCAGCAGCAGCAGCTGCAGAGGGGTCTTCATTAGATGTACATGATGATGGTGGGGCATGTCGATTGTCCCACATGGCCTTGTGATGCCGCTCCATGTGTTTACGTAGAGCGGTAGTTCCTACATTGCTGCCCTGCCCACGCCTTACTTTCTGCTTGCAGATACGGCACTGTGCCATGTTTTCGTCCTCCGGGAAGGTACAGAAAAATTGCCACACGGCAGAGTACCGTAAAGAGGTAGTACCACGTCCACCACCACCACCACCACCCGAGATTGCCCCTTGTCTGGCAGGCTTTTTTCGGGAGCCTACACCATCATCAGTGTCGCCGTCACCGGCTCCTGAGCTGACCCTACCGCTGCAACGTTTTGCAGATTGACTTCTGCCCCTACCTCGGCTTGGCTGTTTATCACGGCCAGTGCCGCCACTACTACCCTCCTCCTCTGACGCCGTCATCACCTCGTCACCTGGTTCCCACGTCCTGTCTAAAACAACATCATCATCATAGCCTTCCTCATCATCCCCGCCACTTCTGTCACTGTGTTGTGAATGTGATGTGACATCATGGCGGGCTCCATGCCCCCCCTCATTACTGCGTCTGCCACCACGGCTACCACCACCAACACCCCCACTACCGCAGCTATGCGTCTCGGACACCGCTTCCACCTCCACCACCGCCGCAACACACTCCGTTGGCTGACTCGCGGAAAACAAATCATCATCATCACTATGTTGTTCAGTATCTTCCTTCGCACCCGAGGAGATGTCTCTTAGGACTCTCAGGAAAGATGGCTTCCCGCTAGAAAGGGGGAGCGAAGACATAGATGATGGAATGGAAACACTAGTGAACCTGGTACGAGTGAACCTGGTTGTTTAGGTGCTGCACCTGGTGATGGTGAACATCCCTTTGGTGACTACGATGTGTGTCAGGTCGGGGTATTGGATGTAAAAATGTTGTCATCATATTTTCCAAACTGAATTGGCTGCTGCTGCCGCCGCCTATTGCAGAGGTAGCTCTGCCAGATGCGGTGGAACGATGAGACAGTGGGGAGCGGAGAGTGGCCCCCTGGTCAGACATGCTTGCAGCAGGTGTTTGCCGTTTGAAAGCCGTGACAAGCTGGCTGCATAGCTTCTCTCAATAATAAGCCAATTTTGCCTCCCTCTCAGAAGGCGCAAAAAACTCCCCCATTCTGGCTTTATACCGAGGGTCTAAAAGTGTGGCTATCCAGTACTCATCTCTTTGCTTCATGCTAACAATACGACAGTCAGCGCGCAAGTAACGAAGCATACAGCTCACCATCCTGGCCAGCGTTTCAGAGGGCCTGGTTGGTTCCATCTCCGCCCCATACTGAAATGGTTGTCCATCATCAAGGTTGTCGTCAGACTCGTCATCACCACCATCACTGTCATGTTGTGCGGCTGCCTCGTCCCCTATCCCTTCCTGGGATTCCATGTCCACATCCAGCTCCTCTTCAGGTCCTGTTTCCTCATCCTCATCCTCCTCCTCCTCCTCCTCAACATCCATAGCCAGATGTGATCCTTCCTCCATCCTTTGCTGAATCATCGCTGTGAGCGTTTGCTCCATAATGAATATCAGCGGCATAACATCGTTCATTCCGCTAGCATCACGGCTCACAAATCGTGTGGCCTCTTCAAAGGGCCTCAAAACGCGACATGCATCTCTAACCAGCTGCCAGTGCCTGAGCTCGAAATTACACTGGCTCCAAACGCTGCCCGTCTGCTGCATCAGGAAATCATTCACGGCTTTCCGCTGTTCGTACAGACGGTCCAAAATGTGCAGGGTGGAATTCCAGCATGTTGGAACGTCGCAAATCAGGCTGTGTTCTGGGAGATTCTTTTGACGCTGCAAGTCCAGGAGGGCGTGCTTAAATGCATACGAACGTCTAAAGCGAACGCAAACCCTCCTGGACATGGCCAGCACACCCTTCAAACCAACATATGACTTTAAGAAGCGTGTTATGACCAGATTGATCACATGTGCCATGCAAGGAGCGTGTGTCAGGTGACCTAGACGCAGTGCAGCCACAACGTTCTTGCCGTTATCAGAGACAACATTGCCCAGTGTGAGTTTCAGAGGAGACAGCCAGCGTGCGATTCCCTCCTTGATGCACAGCAGCAGCTCCAGACGAGGCTGGACGCAGCCTGCAGGGCTTAGGAGGGAAGCCTCCATGACAGCCCTAGGAGGGAAAGGGTTAACTTTGTAGGGAAAGTTAGAGGTGGAGGAGGGACAGGGAGGAGTTAGGGGGCCGTTACGGAGCTTCCCGCTGTTTTTCGGCAGTGAGCCGGAAGCAGCGGGAGAAGTAACCACTCACCCAGTAAGCTCCCGTTGCCCCACTCTGTTCCGTCATGTCTGAGGCTGATATGCTTGCGCGGCTGCGTGCCGTTGCTGTGCACCACGGTCCCGGTTGGTTGGAGGAGACTGTGGCTGCACTTACAATGATCCCCGACTCCGATTCGCCACGTCAGGCACGGCATATGAGGTCTGTTGAAGTGGGGGACAGGCTCCCCTCCCCCGGCCCCCTTCCTGGCAGTAATATGGCGGCGGGGGGGGGGGGAGTTTACAACACCCGCTCCTGCTCAGAGGAGGCAGAGAGCGTCGCCGGGGGTGACGGTGACTCAGGCCGGGTCTGCCCGTCGCTCCCGGCGGTCCCGACCTCCAGAACGCCTCAGCCCTGAGGTGGTCCCGCGGACACGGCGTCGCAGGGGGGGCCCTAATATGGACGCTGCAGGCCAGGCAGCTGGGGGGACCGCCCCTTCCCAGGCCCTGCGTCCTGGCAGGAATCCCAGGCCGCGACGGGGTCCGGCGGTTCTCAGGGAGTCGCAGGCCGGGCTCCCTGTCACCCCCCCCCCCATCAGATGCAAGATCGGGAAGACTAGCTACGGCCGCCCCGCCTGGTGATGCTCCGGCCAGGGGGCAGGCTTCATCAGGATCGTCGAGACGGACGCCTAGACCTGCAGCGACGTCGAGGCAACAGGTCCGGTCGGAAGTTTGTATCCCAGCGGTCGGGCGGCAGGTTGCCGGCCCATCTGCCAGCGCGTCATCATCCCCGGTTCGGAGATGTCGGTGGGATGGCCAGTCGTCGGCGAGAGAGGAGCTGGAAGACGGTGAACTGGACGTGTATCGGCGAGGGCAGGATGGTCCGGCTGACGGGAACACAGCGCCTGTGCAGCCCGGTGAGTGCATAACTCCATCTTTGTCGTATCCAGCGATTTTTATGTCGGGTGTCGGCAGGGGGGCTGCTAGCGTCGGATCGGTGGCCGGTAGTGGCGTGGGCGGGCGCGACGGCGCGGGTCTAGCGGACTTGGTGGGTTGCTTGCGGGAGCTGGTCGGGCGTCTCGATAGGGCGGCGGCGCCAGTAGTTACGGAGGTGTCCCCGGCGGTAGTTTGGGAGGGCCCCAGGGAAGTGGGATTGTTACAGGCGCGCCCCGTAATGGCGGCTACGGAGGCGGTCGCGGTGTCGGTACAGACCGAGGCCCAAAAAGACGGCGATCGGGTGCGTATTGATGATCGTGCTCGCGGGGAGGTATATGTTTGCTTTGAAGGTCCGTTGGGGGCGCACTTAAAGCAGGAGGTGCGTGAGCGTATTTGGAAGGACGAATACGTTGAGATTTTTTCTCTTCTGCCGCTTGCTAAATTCAACTTGGATAGGAGCAAGCGGGATGAGAGCAAGAAGGACGAGGAGGAGCGTCGGCGGTATAGGCTTATCCCGCAGACGTTCGTAAATTGGTCGCAGGCGTTCGCCATCTTAGCCAGTGTAATAGGGGAAAAGGCGCCGGAAAATTGTTCGGCGTTGTTTTGTTATTTTGACGCCATTGGGGAGGCTCATCGGGTGTACGGGGGGCAGGCTTGGCTCAGATACGATGAGCAATTCCGTCAGCGTAAAGCGGTTCGGCCGGCGATTCAATGGGACCAGAAGGATATTGCTCTCTGGTTAAGGGTCACGGCTCCGGTTAGGCAGCCCTTTCCCGGGAGCGTTGGCCAAGGGGGCCAGTCCAGTCAGGTCGGACAGGGCGGTGGGGCGAAGTTGGGATTCTGCTGGCAATTCAACGATGGCCAGTGTAAGTTCGGGGCCACGTG